>NC_067250.2:315168264-315472585 GCF_019359855.2 Lolium perenne
AAGGAAGGAAGAAGGGGAAATATCGTTCGCGGAGAGTGCTCGCGTGGCCGTTGGATCGTCTCGCGATTGTGTCCGACGGCGGGGATGCGTGCCAACTTCGCGACTCGAATTGTAAACGTGGAGGAGTGTGGCTGGCCATGGATAAGGCTGTGTTCTTGGTAAGTTTCTGCCGGTTTAGGACAGCTCTATCCTAGTAACTTAATTCCCTGATTCAGAGAGGGGAAGAAGTACTTGATCTTCCATCTGCCCACCCTAGTTCTCATTGTTCTTCATGTACTGCTATGCCAGCTTATAAGACAGAAATTTCATAGACACCATGTTCTGCGCACATGCAGGGTATGGAATCGACCACATGGATAACTTGTTTATAGAACTAGGCGTGTAATTAGAGCGTCTCAAGCACTACTTTTTTTTAGATATAAGGCAACTTTATTGCCCGACTTTAACTTAATAAAGCCCATGAAAACGATGTTCTCTCGAGCACTACTCGTGCCAGAAAAGAATCATTCTGCATAAACCCAGTGGCCACGTGGTTCTAGAGTTCTTACCAGTCCACCTAGAGAAATCAGCAATCATCATCCTGGAAGTGAAAAAAACGCATTTTCGTCATTTTGGCTTTCACTGTGAAATTCATTAACTAAAAATATTTGAAGTCATTTATAGTATATTGAAGAAAGTATATATTTTATAGTGTAACTTTTATTTGAGTTCGTTTTGAATAATGAATACTAGGCAAACTTTTACTTTTTTCATTATTTCCTTTATTTGCAAAATGTTATCAAGCAAACAAAAAGTATTGTCACATCAGTATCCAAACAAATTAATTGTTTCTAAAAATAATTTTTTGGTGCTCTTTTTTTCTTACAAAAAGTTACAATTTGCCGGTTTTAGTCAGTACTTTTATTGAACGCTCCTTCTTTATAAGATCAGGCTAAGGTGCTAGATCAACAATCTTGTAGCGATTGTTGATTTGCATGTCGAGCTTCGCTTGGTCATCAAATCCTGGCCGGGCCAATCCATTTATACTAAATAATTTTACTTCTTCTTAACTATTTTGCCACTAAATATATATAGTTTGTTTTGATATACATTATTTGACATACTATCTTAAATAATAATTTTATTTTCATTAGGAATGCATACATGCTAAGTATATTAAGGTACATGTTAGTTGATACGTCTCAAACGTATCTATAATTTCTTATGTTTCATGCTACTTTTATGATGATACTCACATGTTTTATACACATTATATGTCATATTTATGCATTTTCCGGCACTAACCTATTGACGAGATGCCGAAGAGCCGATTCTTTGTTTTCTGCTTTTTTTGGTTTCAGAAATCTTACAAAGGAAATATTCTCGGAATTGGACGAAATCAACGCCCAGGGTCCTATTTTTCCACGAAGCTTCCAGAAGAACGAGGGAGAAACGAAGTGGGGCCACGGGGCGCCGCCACACTAGGGCGGCGCGGCCTAAGGGGGGCCCACGCGGCCCTAGCGTGTGGGGCCCCCGTGCCTCCTCCGACTCCGCCCTTCCGCCTACTTAAAGCCTTCGTCGCGAAACCCCAAGTACCGAGAGTCACGATACGGAAAACCTTCCAGAGACGCCGCCGCCGCCAATCCCATCTCGGGGGATTCAGGAGATCGCCTCCGGCACCCTGCCGGAGAGGGGAATCATCTCCCGGAGGTCTCTTCATCGCCATGATCGCCTCCGGATCGATGTGTGAGTAGTTCACCCCTGGACTATGGGTCCATAGCAGTAGCTAGATGGTTGTCTTCTCCTCATTGTGCTATCATGTTAGATCTTGTGAGCTGCCTATCATGATCAAGATCATCTATTTGTAATGCTACATGTTGTGTTTGTTGGGATCCGATGAATATTGAATACTATGTCAAGTTGATTATCAATCTATCATATATGTTGTTTATGTTCTTGCATGCTCTCCGTTGCTAGTAGAGGCTCTGGCCAAGTTGATACTTGTAACTCCAAGAGGGTGTATTTATGCTCGATAGTGGGTTCATGCCTCCATTGAATGCGGGACGATGTGATGAAAGTTCTAAGGTTGTGGATGTGTTGTTGCCACTAGGGATAAAACATCAATGCTTTGTCTAAGGATATTTGTGTTGATTACATTACGCACCATACTTAATGCAATTGTCTGTTGTTTGCAACTTAATACTGGAAGGGGTTCGGATGATAACCTGAAGGTGGACTTTTTAGGCATAGATGCATGCTGGATAGCGGTCTATGTACTTTGTCGTAATGCCCTGATTAAATCTCATAGTAGTCATCGTGACATGTATATGCATTGTTATGCCCTCTCTATTTGTCAATTTCCCAACTGTAATTTGTTCACCCAACATGCTATTTATCTTATGGGAGAGACACCACTAGTGAATGGACCCCGGTCCATTCTTTACATCTGAAATACAATCTATTGCAATACTTGTTCTTTACTGTTCTTCGCAAACAAACATCATCTTCCACACTATACATCTAATCCTTTGTTTACAGCAAGACGGTGAGATTGACAACCTCACTGTTACGTTGGGGCAAAGTACTTTGATTGTGTTGTGCAGGTTCCACGTTGGCGCCGGAATCCCTGGTGTTGCGCCGCACTACACTCCGTCACTAACAACCTTCACGTGTTCCTTGACTCCTACTGGTTCGATAACCTTGGTTTCTTACTTAGGGAAAACTTGCTGCTGTACGCATCACACCTTCCTCTTGGGGTTCCCAACGGACGTGTGTCAACTAACTACACGCCAGCAGTACTCCTCGACGGCGCGCGCCCAGGCCTCCATCTCGACCTTGACCTGCCACTGCAGCCGGTGCTCCGCCCTCCTCGCCCGCCCCCACTCCACAACCCTCTATAGCTCCTCCACCACCCGTGCTTCCAGCTCCTCCTCCACCCGCGCAACATCTAGCTCCTCCCTCTAGGGGATCTGGTAGGAGTCCGCGGGGGAGCTGAGGAACGCGAAGAGGTCGACCAATCGAAGCCTTCGGTGGTGGGGGTGGGAGCGGCGAGGCTCCCGGCCCCGGAGAGGGAGGGGAGGAGCATGAAAGGGCGAAGCGGGGGCGCGATGGTACGGATAGGCGACGGAGGTGGGGGCGCGCATGTGGAGATGTCGGAGAGGAGGAGCGGCAACCGGGATTGGGCTCAGGATTGCACTCCGGCGGTTAGCATTTGGTGGGATCGAGCAGCTGAGGAGGAGGAGGGGGAACCTCAATAGAACCTTGGAGGGAGGAGACGGCGGGTAGGTGATAAGCATCTCCAGCAGAGCCCGTAAACACGTGAACTGAAAATTCGGAGTTCAGTTCACCGAACTCGTGTTTACGGAGACGGCGGGGAGGTGATAAGCATCTCCAGCAGAGCAGAACCCGTAAAACACAACTGAAAAAATACATTTGAAATATCGCAAGGAAATTAGTCGATGATCATATATATAGATGGATTTGACGCTCCGATTGAGCATCATAAGTTACATAATTTGATAAGATAACCTAAATTACTTAGTACACCGGCGAACGCTAACTAGTTTTGAACAAAATGCAGCCAAATTGACCTCTGCGCGCCGGTTCCGGTGGTGGCTGATACGTCTCCGACGTATCGATAATTTCTTATGTTCCATGCCACATTATTGATGATATCTACATGTTTTATACACATTATATGTCGTATTTATGCATTTTCCGGCACTAACTTATTAACGAGATGCCGAAGAGCCAGCTGCTGTTTTCTGCTGTTTTTGGTTTCAGAAATCCTACAAAGGAAATATTCTCGGAATTGGACGAAATCAACGCCCAGGGTCCTATTTTTGCACGAAGCTTCCAGAAGACCGAGGGGGAAAGGAAGTGGGGCCACGAGGCGCCGACACAACAGGGCGGCGCGGCCTGGCCCTTGGCCGCGCGGCCCTGGTGTGTGGGGCCCTCGTGTGGCCCCCCGCGTTGCCCTTCCGCCTACTTAAAGCCTTCGTCGCGAAACCCCCAGTACCGAGAGCCACGATACGGAAAACCTTACTGAGACGCCGCCGCCGCCAATCCCATCTCGGGGGATTCTGGAGATCACCTCCGGCACCCTGCCGGAGAGGGGATTCATCTCCCGGAGGACTCTTCACCGCCATGGTAACCTCCGGAGGGATGAGTGAGTAGTTCACCCCTGGACTATGGGTCCATAGCAGTAGCTAGATGGTTGTCTTCTCCTCATGTGCTTCATTGTCGGATCTTGTGAGCTGCCTAACATGATCAAGATCATCTATCTGTAATTCTATATGTTGTGTGATCCATGGGAACTCTCTATCGATTTTTCTCCATTGGGATCCATCAGCAGGGTGCCTCAACATCACGTCTTTCTTACGGTCTTCTTTGTGCCATCGCAACAACCTAGCGTGCTCTTTATTTCTGAACAAGCGTTTCAGCCGTGGTATTATAGGAGCATACCACATAACCTTGGCAGGAACCCTCTTCCTGGGGCGCTCGCCCTCAACATCACCAGGGTCATCTCGTCTGATCTTATACCGCAATGCAGTGCACACCGGACATGCATCCAAATTCTCGTACTCACCACGGTAGAGGATGCAGTCATTAATGCATGCATGTATCTTTTGCACATCTAATCCTAGAGGGCAGACAATCTTCTTCGCTTCGTACGTACTGGCGGGCAATTCGTTACCCCTTGGAAGCTTCCTCTTAATTATTGTCAGCAACTTTCCAAATCCTGAGTCAGTGACACCGTTCTCTGCCTTCCATTGCAACAATTTCAATGTGCTGCCTAGCTTTTTATGGCCATCTTCGCAAGTTGGGTATAACAATTTGTTGTGATCTTCTATCATCTTGTTGAAGGCCAACCTTTCCTTTTCAGTTTCACATTCTCTCCTTGCATCAGCAATGGCCCGACCAAGATCATCATCAGCAGGCTCATCTGGTGCCTCTTGATCTTCTGCTTCATTGTCTTCATTGCCTTCTGCAGTATCACCGTATTCAGGGAAATTGGGATAACCGTCATCATCCTCTTCCTCTTCTTCATTCTCTTCCATCATAACCCCCTCTTTCTCCGTGCTTGGTCCAACAATAGTAACTGGGCATGAAACCGTTCCGCAGAAGGTGGCCGTGAATGGTACTCGAGTGAGCGTAATTTACGATATTCTTGCAGTCAACACATGGACAATACATGAAGCCACCATGTTTGTTTGCCTCAGCCACGGCCATAAAATTACTCAGGCCCGAAGTGAACTCGTCAAAGCGTCGGTCAATGTACATCCATTGCCGATTCATCTGCATGATATAATTAAGCTTATCAAAAACCATCAGAACATCACGATGTATATATATATATATACACATGCATTTTATCAATTACAGATGAAAGGATAAAGTTGTTAACCTCGATGGAGAAGGAAAAAGCAAGTTAAGTATGGCTTGATTTGTGTAAACTCAAGTGGCAAATCCTCTTAAGCATTTCATCGAACACCTCTTGTGCATGTGAAGAAGAGAGCAAAGCAATACACCCCTCTTGTGAAGAAAGTGAAAAAATGGCTAAGTGTGGCTCACACTTGGGCAGGGGCAAATATAGGCAGATTGGGGACTTTGTCCCGGTTTGTAATACAAACCGGATCCAAAGGGTGGGCCTTTGGTCCCGGTTTGTACTACAAACCGGGACTAAAGGGTCCCGAGGCCTGACACGGCCTGCCGCGCCCTGCCACCGACCCTTTAGTCCCGGTTTGTAGTACAAATCGGGACCAAAGGCCGCTAACGGACAGGCGCCAGCGGGTGGGGTCGCCCAGCGCGAAACGAACCGGGACCAATGCTCACCTTTAGTCCCGGTTTGGTTCAGAACGGGGACATTTGCTCCCAGGGGCTTGGGACCAAAGGCCTCTTCTCCACTAGTGGTCTTCTTGGATCTGATAGACCCTTCTAGCTATCTCCTTTGTATTCAACATTTGTTTCCCTTTAAGTGCTTCATTCCATGATTGCCCTAGCTCGTATAACATTCTTATCAGGAGCGAGGTTGTATCTTCTTTCAAACAATTGAACACATCAAGCATCCAAACTCAGGTTCGGTACGTCTCTCCTTTTCTCCACAAGACGTGGCCATTTCTTTTTTTGATATGCTCCAGTTCCAACCATATCTCCTTCGCATATGCACACTCTCAGAAACAATGTGCAAATATTTCTTAAGGATGGCAATAGTTACCCACGGGTAAGGGTACCTACAGTACCGTACCCGCATGGGCAGGGTTACGCACACTTTTTATACCCATGGCTAGTACCCACGTCCTACTCGTTAAGTCATGAGTAGGGCATGCGTATAACATTATACCTGTGCATATACTCATACCCTACTCATTTATACTGACATGTGGACCTTACCCGTGGAGCTCCGACCTATGCAGCGGAGCAGCCATCAGTTGTCATCAATTGTTAATTTGTCACGTGACTCGTCTACTCTTGTTGACTTACGAGTTTTGAGTTCGGAACTGTGATTTCTAAATTAAAATAATTGTCTGATACTCAACTACCTGTTATTGAATTGAGATAGTTGATTTTCTTGTCAAATGTGCTATCGGTGAATGTAGAATTGTGAATAACTTGTGTACTATTTGATCTAGCCGCTAGGTACCAATGGGTATGGGTACCGCCGGGTATGGGTATGGGTAAAGTTTCATACCCGTGGGACGGGTAGGGGTAAAATTTTGTATCCACTAACTATACGGATATGAGTATGATACTAGCACAAATGCCCGTGCGTTGCACCGGGATAAATAGTATCTGTGTTGTGGATGTGATAAATACTCAACTGAATTTTATATATTGAATAGATTTTTGTTTTAAAGTTTAGCGACCAGGTTCGAATACAATTTTGATTAAATAAAATTAGTATTTTTTGTTCAATCTTATTTTTATTTTGTAAGATAATAAAGTTTTTTCCTATTTATTTGCACGTTTTCCTATTAAATTGCATCTAATCTTAACGGTGAAAAAAAACTTCAACTTGTTTCAAGAAATAACAAAAAAAGACCTAATTATATTCACCTAGCCTAAGCTTCTTAAATTAGTGGGAAAAAAATCCGACCTCAACCAATAGACATTGTGTACAAATGTCAGCAATGCTAAAACTGGGCAGGTACGGATTTTGCAAGTTAACCTGCAGCTTATAGCCGATTCAAGGATAGTTGAAGTCAATTTATTCCTCTTGCACGCATCAGGTAGGTGTGTTTGTTATTTTTTTTGGCCCCATCCACAGCCGAAATAAAAACCGATTTTTCTCTAGTTATTTCCTATATTAAAACTATGTTAAATGGCTTTAAAACAAAGCAGAAAATAAAAACAGGAAAAAGGTTTTATTAAAAAAAACAGGGGAGAGGAGCTCTCCAACCTGGCCAGGCCAGACCCAGCCCAGCCGGCGGCCCAACAACCCAGCACAGCCCACCCCGGGCCAAACCCTAGCCCCCACCGACAGCCTCCTGGCTGTTTTGCACCCCACAGCCCCGCCGCCGGCCTCTTTTCACCCCCCAGCTTCTTCCCTTTTCCTCTCAGGTCCCTCATCCTCTCTTTCTCTGTGGTCTGTGCCCGAGAACTGTGCCCGAGAACCCCACCCGAGCCGCTCGTCCCCATCCTCTCTTAGCTGGCTCCGCCTACTCACCGCCGCCAACCGCGCTGCCGCTGCGTCCCCGCGCCGACGTCGTCAACCCCGACCTCCTCATGTCCTCGCGCGGACGTCGCTCAGCTCCGCCGTCGACCTCCGTTCTGTCCTCAAGGCCGCCGCGTCTCGCCCCGGGGCTGCCCGCGCACCAAGCGCAGGCCCCGAGCTCTCCTCCCTCCGCGCTCGTCCCGCGCCGCCTGCCAGGGTCAACGTCGCCGCCTCCTCTCAGTACCCTAGCGCGCCGCCTTCGAGTTCTGCCGGTCGCCGTCACGACCGCCTCTCATCCTTGCTCAAATTCCTCGCCCGCAGGCCGCGCCGCCCCTTTTAGCTCTCCTCACCCGCACACACAGGCCCGCGATGCGATGCTTTCTTCCGTGCAATTTCCTCCTTTAATCTGCTTCTTTAATTTCCTCCTTTAATTCCCGTCCGTTCCCAAATTATGTGGACGTGATCCTTTCCTTCTTTTAGTTCCGTCCATCTTTGCTGATATTTGTCAGCTTGTTATAACCCAGAAGATTTAGGCATATAAACTGGTGGATTTCGTTCTATGCGAGCGAGGTGGGACTATTGATTTCCTGTGTGAACCAGCGCTGCGATATTTTTGGACTATTGATTTCCTGAACCAGCGCTGCGATATTTTTGGACTATTGATTTCCTGAACCAGCGCTGCGATATTTTTGGCCAAAAAAGCCCAGTGGTAGCCCTGTACGCGGCCCTCTCGAGGGAAAGGATGAACCGGTAGCCTGGCAGAACGAATCGGTATGGTGGCAACTTGATGTATTATGCGATTTGGTGGGAGGGTAAAACGGTCCAAAAAAATGTTGGACGAAAATTTTGGCAGAAACCTTAGCTCCTTTATTATTAGGTATAGATTGCTCTGTCCTACCCATTGCCATCCTTATTCTTCCCTTCAACAGTAGTGACACAAAACATTTCCTTTTATCTTCCTTCTTGATAATTCAGCTCCCACCCCTACACTTCGTTGGGCCAATCTCCAAGAATGGATCTTCATCTTCCCTCGGACATTTGAGCCCCACAGTTTTGTTAATGTGTATAACTTCAGACTGTTGGTTGCATTGGGTAGTGCATTAAGCTTGACATGGTATCATAGTGAAATATGATTTTTTTTTTCCGAACGCACAACTCCATACTCTGTCCATGTACAAGTCCTCTTGTGCCTATCTCTGAGTTTCACGTATTGACTTTTCTCTTCTCCTGTCACACGCGAGGAGGTTGTTAATGTGTATAAGTTGAAAGATTGCGGAATATGATTGTATTGATATGCGGTAATTGATTGATTACATTGAGCCTCTTGGGCTGTTTATATAGTAGAGATGACTTGGAGGGCAAGAAGCCTAGTAGAGATAGAATTGGAGTACAATCTTAAACTACCTAATATAAGTAAACGTAATATACTCTAACACCCCCCCCCCCCCCCCGCAGTCGGATCGGTAGTGACGCGGATGGTCCGACTGGAGAAGAAGCCGAAGACGTGGTGTAGCCCTTGATGCCGATGTCGATGAAGCCATTGTTTGTCGTGGTGTATGGTGCCGTGTTTGATGTAGTCGCCTTGGAGAATGTAGTTGAGGTAGATGGTGTTTTGGTCGTTGTCGTCGTTGAGCCCGGGAAGACGCTCGAAAGGAGGGAGACGATGTCGTAGTTGTTGTGGTCGAAGTAGTAGTCGACACGCCGCGTCGAGCTTGCCGGGCTCGGGAGCGCGCCGGGGACGAAGGCACGCGCCGGTGTTGCCGATGCGGACGTGCGAAGACAGGGACCACCATAAGCCATGCGCGCCAGAATTGGATGAAGTAGCAGAGAAGGCCTCCGTGATCGGTCGGTGTGTAGAAGTTGTCCGCCGATTGTCGGAGTAAACGAAGTAGCTTTAAGAAGAAAAATTAAGCACGGGCGTGCAAATAAAAATAGACTGCAACTCTGGCGGCGAGGTCGTGGTGGACGAAGACGACGATGTAGTTGTTGAAGTATATTCCGGGGATTAAACCCGGGTTCCGCGTAGATTGTCGCGGTGTCGAAGAAGATCCCCGTTGGTGTTGACGATGACCATGAGTGTTGGCGACGATGCAGTTGTCGGCGATGACCAGCGACGATGGCTCGACGTACATCGGATTATTTGGTGGCTAAAGAGAGAGAAAGAAACATATCTAAATCGAAAATTGCTAAACTATGAAACTAATCTAAAGAGAAACCTAGCTACGAGATTGGATGCCCCCGGCGGAGATCATGGAGATCGATCTCCCCGGGGGCGGCGGAAGCAGTGGGTGGCTAAACCCTAGGTCGCGGAAAGAACCGCTCTGATACCATGAAAGATTGCGGAATATGATTGTATTGATATGCGGTAATTGATTGATTACATTGAGCCTCTTGGGCTGTTTATATAGTAGAGAAGATTTGAAGGGCAAGAAGCCTAGTAGAGATAGAATTGGAGTACAATTTTAAACTACCTAATATAACTAAACGTAATATACTCTAACATGAATAGGCTAACCCTTTTCATCAGTTCGGACTATTGGTTGCGTTGGCTAGTGTGTTAAGCTTGACAAGTTTCATCGAGCCACGATGAAAATCGACTAAAGAAGATGACGATCCGCCCATCTTGCCATAGAAAAGGACATACTCTTCAAACCTTTTGCATTTATAGGCTGGTCTGTGAAAAGCCCATTTGCTGTCCAGTTCCATGCTATGTAGTCTTCTCCTTCCCAATTACCCACCCTTACACGTAGGATGTCTTCAGCATCAGATTTACTGAAAATTGTATTCTCCATCAACGTAGCTAGTCGTGGAAAAAAGGGAATATTGATGCCGTGCATGTCGAATACATACAAGTTCACTTGACCTGTTGGCACGCGAATTTGTCCAAGAAAAATCATCTCTGCAAAAGAAGCACGATATTAGTTTTTGAACGGACTGAAAGCATGCATGCACGATCACCACATAGAACTATACGCACAAACTGAGAATCTTAAGCAGTAAACAGGGGTACGTGGAGACTGGCCCCAGGCCACCCCGGCCATGGCCCGGGGCGTGGCTGCGTTTTTCTTCGTTGACTGTAGCTACAGTGCTCTGAAGGTGGCCTGAGGCGTCCCGTCGTCCTGGCTACGCTAGTGACTACAAGGGCTGATGTGTTTGGTAGCGGTGAAACCTGTCGAGAATCAACGCGGAAGACATCTCTGTCCAAGTTCGGCGAGAATAGCATATAGCCGCACTTTAAGACCGAATGTCAAGCTGGTCGCTGCAGGACTTTTACTTAGATTTTTTTTTTTTTTTTTTTTTTTGAACGGGGAAGGGCCTCAAAAGGCCCATGAAACTGCACTAAATATCAGCGGTAGACTTACAAGTTACATAAAGGACCTTCCCAAAGAAAGAAATAATAACAAGGTCCCAACTTCTTTCGAAGAAGCCCCTACAAAAAACTGACAAAAAGCCATCGGGTCCTTCTTCTTCGTCACCGCCTGCGCTGATGAACCTGCGAGCACGGCGACCCATTCCAGCGCCGGGGACTACACCACTTGGCCTGAGATGAGCTTGAATCGTCGCGTCGAGGACTTTTACTTAGATGTGAGGTCCAAAGCCGCACATTAAGACATGAGATGCCAGTATGTGGTCGTAAGGCGGCATCTGTTTTTAAACCCGGGCCAGCTGAGTACCCAGCTCACACTTCACAGCTCCTCTAGCTCTCACACACTGTCACGGACACCACCAGCCGGCAAAATCCTGCTGACGCGTGTTCTGCTCCGGACACCGGAGGTGCGCTATACTCTCCATCTCCTTATTCACGTATTTTCCTTTCACATGAGTGCGTCTTGCTGCCTGACTTGTAACAGTACTTCAGTTCATTTACGTGATCACTTGGCGTATGCAGTCATATCACCTAGTGCGGTCATGGCGAATTCCACGGTGCCCCCACCGCTGCATCGCCTGGTTCTCTCGTCTGTCCTGCTGCTTCTTCTCCTCCTTGCTTCTAGGCAAGCCGAGGGCCATGCCATGCCACGTCGAGGCACTTCGCTGAGATCTCAAGCCAGGGCACTTCTCCGCTGGAAATCATCTGTCACGTACTCATCCAAACACCAGCTTGGAACCTGGAGAGATGACGGCATGTACCCGTGCAACTGGACCGGCATCACCTGCGGCGACACTCGGTCACGCGGAGGAACCACAGCTAAGGTCATCCGAGGGATTTCCCTTGGTGGCGCTGGCCTTGTAGGACAACTCGGCCTTGCCCGAGATTCCAGTCACTCCCATACCTCGTCAACCTCGACCTCAGCAATAACTTCCATCTCTCTGGTGCCATCCCTCCTGGCATCAGTTCTCTGTCCATGCTTTCCAGCCTCAACTTCTCCGGTGATCAGCTTGGTGCGCAAATACCTGAATCAATTTGCAACCTGGCGAGGCTCACACACATTGACCTCTCGTTCAACAATCTGACCGGCCAAATCCCTCCTGCCTTGGCTAATCTCTCAAGACTTGTTTTTCTTTATATGAATGGGAATAGGCTCTCAGGTAACATACCATGGCATCTCGGACAGCTTCAAAACATAAGGAAGATGGAATTGAGTTACAATATCCTCTCTGGCCAAATACCTTCCTCCCTTACAAACCTAACGAATCTCTACTATCTTGGCCTCTGTGGAAATAGTCTGTCAGGACCCATACCTGAAGCGCTAGGACAAGTCCAAAATCTACAAGAACTATACTTGCACAAAAACAATCTGGACGGCACAATTCCGCCCTCCCTCGGAAACCTCACAATGCTCAAGGTCATGTACATATATATAAATCAGCTCACTGGTCCGATCCGGGTAGAGCTTGCGAGGATCTCGAGCTTGACTGAGCTGGATTTTTCAGAGAATCGTTTGACCGGCTCCATTCCTTCTAGTGTTGCTGGAAATCTTACTTTGATGACCTTTTTTTCTGTTTGGAGTAACCTCCTTACTGGATCCATCCCTCATGAGTTTGGAAAACTCGTGAATCTGGAAAAACTCTACCTCACAGAAAATTTCATAGCGGGATCAGTACCGCCAAGTTTAGGGAACATTTCTTCACTTCGTCAAATAGCAATAAATAGCAATATTCTCTCTGGGGAATTGCCGACTGAGTTTGGAAATCTGGCAAATTTAGAATTACTTCACGTCTATGAAAACCAATTGTCCGGCTCAATCCCTCAGAGTTTTGGAAGACTGAGTGAGAATGACAGATATGCGACTATTCATGAACCAGCTCTCCGGACCTATTCCTTCGGTACTCTCCAACCTTACCAATTTGGTCATCATTGCACTGAATGACAACTATTTGATTGGGCGCTTGCCAGATTTGTGCCAAAGTAAAAAACTACAGATTTTTCGAGTTTTTAAGAACAGTCTGGATGGTCCTGTTCCTAAAGGTTTGAGGGATTGCAGTTCACTAACATCCCTCGAAATCAGCCATAATCAGATTGAGGGAGACATATCTGAAGCATTTGGGGTGTATCCACATCTCATTGATATCAATTTATCTTCAAACCGGTTTGCAGGCCAGCTCTCGCCAAAGTGGGGCTCATGTCAAAACTTGACAAGTATTAGTTTTGCAAACAACATGATAGAAGGCAATATACCTTCTGAGCTTGGGGAGCTAGAAAATCTTGGAAGGCTCCTACTTCATTCCAATAGGTTGACCGGTGAGATACCACCAGAAATTGGCAATTTGATGAGCATGTACTGGATGAATTTAAGAAACAATCAACTATTTGGCCCGATTCCTAAGCAAATTGGGCAGCTTAGCAATCTTGAGATTATTTATTTGTCAGACAACCTATTGAGTGGTAAAATACCAAAAGAGATTGGAAATTGTGTGAAACTACAGTTATTACAAATGGATAACAACAACCTTAGTGGAAATCTGCCGGTTAATTTGGGACATTTAACTTCCCTGCAAAGCATGCTTGATCTTAGTATGAATAGTCTCAGTGGACCAATACCACCAGAACTTAGCAAGCTAGTGTTGTTGATGTTTGTAAACTTCTCACACAATCAATTCAGTGGTGCCATCCCTGTCTCACTTGCAAGCATGCAAAGCTTATCAGTGTTTGATGTATCATACAACTTCCTAGAAGGTTCTGTACCAAAAGGGTTCCACAATGCATCCGCTGAATGGTTTCTCCACAACAATGGTCTTTGTGGAGACCTTGTTGGTTTGTCTCCTTGTGATTTTCCCCTAGTTGATCATAGGCAAAAGCATCAAAATTTCATACTATTGGCCGGTCTTTCTATGTTTGTCACTACTATTGCAATAGCAGTTGGTGTAATTGCTTGTTTTGTTTGCCGCAAGGAAGTATCCAAACAATCTGATGACATGAACAAAAGGGATGTGTTCTCTGTTTGGAACTTTGATGGTAGAATGGCATTTGAGGATATTATCAATGCAACTGAAAATTTTGATGAGAAGCATTGCATTGGAGAAGGATCATATGGTCGTGTTTATAAAGCAGAACTTCAAGATGAACAAGTGGTTGCAGTAAAAAAACTCCATGCAGGAAATGATGAGGCACATGATGAAGAAAGATTCCAGCACGAGATTGAAATGCTAACAAAAATTCGCCAACGCAGCATAGTAAAGTTATATGGATATTGTTCACATCCAGGGTACCGATTCCTTGTATGCCAGTTTATAGCTAAAGGAAATCTAGCTTCTATCTTAGGCAATGAAGAACAAGCAGTCCAGTTCCACTGGCAAAGAAGGATAACTCTTATAAGAGATGTGGCTCAAGCAATCACTTATCTTCATCATGATGTTCAGCCACCCATAATTCATCGAGACATCACAAGCAGAAACATCTTGCTAGATGTTGACTACAAAGCATTTGTCTCGGATTTCGGTATTGCAAGAATGTTAAAACCGGATTCATCGAATTGGAGTGCACTAGCAGGGACGTATGGCTACATAGCACCTGGTAAGTTTATTCAGTACAATACTATATCCTCTAATAAATTGTTTTGATAGGAATGATCTGCATTAATGCACGCTCCTAATTCTTGTGTTCGTATGGTGGATGCAGAATTTTCCTACACATCTGTAATTACGGAGAAATGTGACGTATATAGCTTTGGTGTTGTGGTGCTTGAGGTGCTGATGGGCAAACATCCAGGAGACGTGCAGAATTTTCTTTCTTCGTTGGGTGACCAATTTCTCCTGGAAGAAATTTTGGATAAACAACTTCCGCAACCTGAAACTGATGAAGCAAAAGACGTGAAGCGGAGCATCTCTGTGGCATTTGACTGTCTGCTTCTTTCACCTAAAGAAAGGCCAAGTATGCTGAAAGTTTACCGAGATCTTGTTATCTGAAGTTACATGTTAAAAATTGTAGATATAGCATCTTTGGCTTGTTTAGTTCAGAATAAACTTAGGCTACCTTAGTTGTCAACGCATCTGTAAGAGAACCAACCTGAGGTTGGGTGGTTAGGAGGATGGTTGTATCCCCAGCCCACCAGAGTTCAAACCCCAGGTTTGACATCTGTGTGTCTCATAAAGGCGGAATATTCATTCAGTGGGAGGCGACGTTCCCGTCGACAGCGAGGCGCCTGTGGTGACTTCGTCAATTTCAAGATCCAATCCGCCGGCTCAGTCTTTCGAAGGTGCTCATAGGGGTAGGGTGTGCGTGTGTGCGTTCATAGGGGTGAGTGTATGCGCGTGTATGTGAGCGTCTGCGTTTGTACTGTGTTCCAAAAAAAAAAAAAAAAAAAAAAAAAACGCATCTGTAAAATAATTACAGTAATTCTATTTTTGTTGGGCATCATAGAATATATGGGCCATGTAGCAAGTGTAACTCCTCTCCCAGCCGGACACAATTGTGTGGAGATGGACAACTCAGGTGTCTAGAGTTCATGGGCGGCCACGCTGTTAGAGTTTGTATAGCCTACGTATTCTACATGTTACGATATGTAACCGAGTCGGTATTATGTAAAGAGGTCTTTTAAGGTACAATTTACTAGTCCTTAATTTAAGGGAGTATTCTGGGCAATTCACATGGTAGGAAAATCATGACAGAGATTTAGATTGATTTGTTACCACAAATGCAATCATACCACATCACAATTTGATATTCCGGTGCTACTTACCAAGCATGCATGTGACTCGATCGACTCTATGACCTTTTTTTTTGTCTAGAAGATTTCATGTAAATTTTGCATAAATTGTGTTCAAATTATAAATACCGAAATCCCAAAATGTTTTCCGAAATTACCGAACTTTCGGAAATTTTGGTGGGTACCGAAATTTATCTCTTTACTCAGGCGCCCCCCCATCAGGCGTTGCGGGAGCACTGGACATAAGTCGCTGCCGACGCCACATTGTTTACCGACAGCGGGCCAGCCATGTCATTGGCACAAGAGCTGGTCAACTTAATTTAATGCCAGCCAACCACCGGTCAACTTTGATTAATGTGGTGATAGTTCCCCAGGCAACAGCAGGCAAGGCGTCCCGTCATCGTTCCGGCTTCCCCATGCGGCGACGCTAATGCGTGTGACCGCCTCCTCGCATACCTCCGGTGTTTAAATAGGCACTAGTGTGCCCCTCTCTCACCCACAGTTGTCGCCTCCTCTCTCACCCACTCGAAGCACCGGTGCAAACGGTAGCGAGGCCGGCGATGTCTTAGGGCGGTAATGGAAGCCGACACCATGGCGGTGGCGCGGCGGCAAACGGTTTCGGTTTGCAATTTGACGATCGACCAGGCGTGGCGCTCTACCACCACTGAGAGGAGGCGTTGATGGAAATCGAGCGCGCTGCCCTCTCTGGGATGCCAACCAGGTGGAGCACCGATAGTCCTTCTTCCGCTAGCGGCGGGCACTCGAGCTTGCCTGCCACGACGTTAGCCAGGTTTCCTGAAGAACAAAAACCATGAGGGCCACGAACACTCGTGGGGTGTGCTCGGGCGCACCCTCAACGTTGGCATCGCCCACATCTAGGGCGGCGGAGAGCATCTACCTCATTTGCCGCCCTCGCCACCGCATGCACCGACGCGATGGGCATCGAGGAGGACAACGTCGCGCTCATTGTCCTCGGAGGGACTCTACTTGTCTCCGACTCCGCGCACCCCGCCATTCGTCATTGGCGGACGCCCGGAGGAAGGCGCTGTTGCGAGCCACCATCGACCCCCACAACAACCCAGGGCTCACGCTCGCCCTCGAAGAATCGCGCAATGACCTTAGAGCGATGGCAGCGCCCTTGTCCGCCAGCATTGCGTGGTCGGCACGCGAGGCCAGAACTACGTCGACCTCGACGACGACGACATCGGCTCAAGAGGAGGCACTGTATGCACAAGCGTTGGCCCTAATGGCGTCAAGGATGGGGAGGAGGAGAAACTCGACTACATCTGGTACTACTACTAACGCCGCGATGACGGGCTTTAGTTTAGTTTAGGTTTAAATTTTACTTGAATTTTATTTAAATTTGTAAAATATAACAAAATATGAATGAAATTTAAGCTCCCATTTGAATTTTAAAAATCCTATTAGGGGCATGGCTGGGGAGAGGCACACCCCATAGGCAGATAATAACAGCGACACCCCCATACACTCGATCCGGCGCTATTTCAAGACGACGTGTGGGGGACGACTGGAGTTTCTCTAAGAGATGTATAGATATGATATAACAAGCTATATGACCCGCTCCAGCTCCTCCACCACCCGCGCCTCCAGCTCCTCCTCCGCCGCGCGGCGAATCCGGCTGGGGGATCTGGTAGGAGTCAGTGGGGGAGCTGAGGAACGCGAAGAAGTCGAGCCAGTCGAAGCCGTCGGTGGCGGGGGGGAGGGAGCAGCGGGCCTCGATGGAGAGGGAGGGGAGGAGCGTGACGGGGCGCGACGGCCACCATGGGCGGTGGTGGGGAGAGGCGGCGGAGGCGGGGCCGCGGCGGGGGCGCGCACGTGGAGATGGGGGAGAGGAGGAGCGGCATGCGCGGGATTGGGCTCGGGATTGCGCTCCGGTGGTCGGAATTTGGTGGGAGCAGCTGAGGGAGAAACCTCGGTAGAACCTTGGAGTTGGAGGGAGGAGACGACAGGGAGGTGATAAGGAAGGAAGGAAGAAGGGGAAATATCGCTCGCGGGCGGAGAGTGTTGGCGTGGCCGTTGGATCGCCTCACGATTGTGTCCGACGGTGGCGATGCATGTCAACTTCGCGACTCGAATTGTAAACGTGGAGGAGTGTGGCTGGCCATGGATAAGGCTACAGAGAGGGGAAGAAGTACTTGATCTTCCATCTTTTTTTTTGCGAATAGGACACTGGCATTAAAAAAATGTCAAACAGTACAAAACAGCCCAAGAAAAACGAAAATTACAACGAGATCCTTGAGAAGTCCTTCATCTTCAACTCTAGACCGTGTCGACCGCGCGCCGCCGCTGCCGCTCCTCCCTGAGTTGGCCTGACGTTGTTGGTTGCGGACGGGAAGTCGCCGAACAGGTCGAAAAGACCACATCCGTCCCGGAGACGAAGAAGTAGGATGAACTGCCGATGAAGCTCCTTGATGATCCGAAGATCCCTACAGCCAGACGAAATCCTCGAAGACCACACCACACCCACAAGCTTCTCGACGTTGCCGTCGAGATGGGGTTGAAGCCGGGGAGACATTCTTGCACATGGCGCCGCCACCACCACCTGAACACCGCCTCTACAAACAAAAACCCTAAAGACGGGGAACGAAGCCCCCCAAAACTGGGAAACGGAGCCCTCCCGCCGACGAGAGCCGCGATCCGCCGCACCTCCATGGCCCAAAGGCCACAGAGACCATGTTCTGCGCACATGATCTTCCATCTGTCTACCCAAGTTCTCATTGTTCTTCATGTACTGCTATGCCAAATTGGGAATTAGATACAAAGCACGTCCTTTTGTTTCATGTACTGCGACGCCTGCAAAGGCAATGAAATCATCGATTGGATAGGACAAGGTGCCCTACACCGTCCCTTCCTAGCAAAGCACGTCTCGGCAGCCTGACAAGCACCTGGAGTCGGACATTTTGCCCACTACAAAGACCAATACAATAACCCGGCGCATGTTGACTCTCGCTGCCGCTTCACGCCATGGAGGTTGCCACCGGTGCAGTGGCAGTCGCGCCCTCTCCAGGTTAGTTGTACGCAGCATATTCCTTTCCTCTCCGATGGGTGGCTTCTGTTTTTTCTAATTTTTCTCTTCTGTCATGACTGCGGTGTGGCAATTACATGCCGATGCAAGCAACATGGACGATGATGTGCTCTAACACGGGAAGGGCAGGCTCAAGATCTTCCCGGCGACAGTCAGGTGACCCATCCTCTTTCCATCTTCCCCCAGATATGGCTAGGTCTCCCGTCTTCTATTTTAGCTTTCAGTTCAGTCCATACAGCATACAGGTTATAGAGCATGTGCAGAGTCTACACCGGAACGATTTTCTGTAAGCTACATAAATGGAGTAGTAATACCAACCAGTAGATTAGCAGTAGGTGCATATATGGGGTAGTAATACCTACCACTGATCTTTTTTAGGTACGTAATAATCTGCAGAAATTCAGTGCAAAATAACTTGCAGAATAAACTAGAGATAGAGACAACTGGTGCAGAGCTTTCTATTGCCATGAACATGTGAGTGCTCAATTCTACCACAACATTGGCTAGCCAGCCATGAACAATTAAAGTAATGAGTGTTATGTTCTATTACTATGTACTTATTCCAATTATAGTTCATGTCAGGAGTTGAAAATTTAGAGGAACTTGTATGTATGCTTGAGTTATTCCGTGGTGAAAGCGAAGGAAAAGAGAAATGCGTCAGCATTTCCAGCTGATGCCTAATAGTTTGTTCGGAAAATGTAGTTTGTGATATAAGAATTCTGACGTGCTTTGCTTTATATTGGCAGTATTGTTTGTTAGTCCGACACATTATTTAGAGAACTTTGCAACTTGCTATTTGTAGGCTAATTTGCTGTCTCCGTGTGCAATAGAAATTCAAGCACACTGCATTGCTCTGATGGAGTGTTTAACTCTTTGTGGGCTGAGATTTCAACCATACATGTATTTCAAGGAATGGAAGCAAACGTAGTTATCATTTAATTCCATGGTAAGCACCGACAATAGCATATCTATAATAATTTTAGTGGATCGATACAAAATACTGAAGTAAGTGGCATGTATAATTAACCCTGAAAAAGAACCACGTGAAAACTATTGCAAAATGAACCTGACATGATCACGGATGAAGAGCACTCCAAAGTAGATGAGTGAGCTGATCAAGTTATCCAAATTTGCGTTATCTGAAAGAATTATGCATGGTCCGAACCAGGTGGAAACAACCAATAAGTAACTAAGAAAGTAAAAGGGGAAAAACAAGTGGCAGCAAGAAATCTGATTTTTTTATCTGGGAATTATAAAGTTCATTTACATTACTCATGGGTAAGCATACGGAAAGGAGCCTTTTCATCTGGGTATGACAGAATACGGTTATATTCTTGTATGCAACGCTCATGGGTAAATATACTGAAAGAGGTGGCAATACGTATGAAATTATGATATTCTTCCACTTGGGTATGACAAAATTTAGATTACGGAATTTAAGAGAGCAGTCCTAGCTTTTTGTAAGCAATGATCATAGATGGATAGGTATAGGCTTCCAAGATAACAGTCTTAATCTTTATTAAACTGTCGAAGCGTATTAACATCTAAATTTCTTGCATCTGGATATGATAAAATTTAGTTTATAGAATTTAAGAGAGTAGTCCCAAAGCAATGATCATGGAAGAATAGGTATAGGATTCGAAGATAACGATCTTAATCTTTGTGAAATTGCCGACAATGATTATGGATGAATAGGTATAGGCTTCCAGGATAACATTCTTAAACTTTATGAAACTGTCGACAGAACCTTAATTTTCCTACCGTCTGCGGTTTTCTTGCATCTGGGTATGATAAAATTCGGTTTATAGAATTTAAGAGAGTAGTACCAAATGTTTGTAAGCAATGGTCATGGATGAATAGGTATAGCCATATAGAATTCCAGGATAACAATCTTAATCTTTATATAACCTCGACAAAACCTTGTGTTTTTAGTTGATTTTTTGTTTTGTGTTTTGTTGGTCTGTCGCTTGGCTGTGTCTTTTTGCTAATCGTCGGCAGTGAGTGGCATGTATCAAAGTTGAAGTAACAACTTCTATTTTGCATGAAGAAACGATCAATGACCTGCAGATGTTGACCTATCTTTTTCTATATTATGGTATGTTGAGCTTTGTATACCAATACCTGTATTTTGCCATAATTTATGTAGACAGTGAAGACACAATTCTAGCGGGCAAAGGATCGTAGATACTCAATTCCAAGACACAATGATGTTTCTTTTGATACTCATTCATAACGTAGGTACTCACTGCCTGTAAATTTTGCTTTTTCTTTTTGAATTTTTGCTCGATGGTGACATTCTTGCATCTAGATCCTTTGTTTTGTCTTATTTGCAGCGAATTAATCATGTTATGCTTAGGAAGAGGTCTATGCATCATCGATGGGTGTCTTTGTCGGTTTCTTCTTTTCAGCTGATGACCTATTCTTTCAAGGTGTATAACTAACGATCAACCTATTCTTTCAAGGTGTATAACTAGCAATCAACGGATGTTTATTGTTCTGAAGAATCTTCCTCCGTACATGTGGACTCTACAATTACAGAGCAGTTTTTATCTCCTTATTATGCTTTATAATATATTGATCAGGAGACAAGGTGTATGGATGACCCCTCAATGTATATATACATGCGTTGTTTGTTCTCAGAAGTTAATAAGGATACCAATGCCATCGCAATCAAAGTTTCTGATGTCAAGGCAACTGAGGCTTCTGACTCGCTAGGTACAGTAGCCTCTCTTTTCTTGAACAAATATATTGTTGTCCTCGAGAAGGCGCATTATCCTTACGGAATCACAAAAAGATATAGATACAATACTGCGCCTTCTCTATCTATTTCAAGGGTAGTGCAGCCTTCCGACTGCGACATTTCGCCGGCGTTACTTGACAATAATGTCATCAACAAGTATTCTTCGGCAATGATTTACATCCAAAGCCTAATTCATATATTGCAGACTTAGACCATGTTTGCGAGTTTATTCAATTGAATGTGCATGTCTAGGTGGTTACTGAATTATTGCATTCCTGCTCTATATTGACCAGGATTAACCCCTTTTTGTCTCTGTATAAGGCACTATCTGTTTTGATAGTGGGCTGGATTGACATGGGAAACTAGAGCTCATCCAATTGACACCTGAATATGAATAGGTACGTCCATGGCTAACAGGCCTACCTTGCATCCTAAATTCAGCACCAGTGAACGAGTATGTTCTAGGTCCTTTTGGGCTGGTTAAGACACATGATACAGATACGAAAGACAGCAACACAAACCTTGGCAAGGCTATAAGGACCTACAGATATACCGTGTGGTGCTCTAGCATAGATGTGATACCAGCTGGGTTGCTAATCAAGGTGTCACCGTTGTGACTGACACATTTGACTCAGGTATCAACGGAAGGTTGGTGCACAGGCTTCGTTCTGGATGTAAGTAGACAGAGAGCTCCACCAGCTGAGCTTTTAGCCTGACTCAAGCTTTCATTCCTGTCAAATATGTAGTAGTAGCAGAATGTGTATTGTATGCCTGTAATATCTTACATAATCTAACGTAATTAATAAAAACCCGTTAATCAGTGAAATCATTGAATCGGACCAAACCGCAAGATGTCCCAACACCAATTGTGCCGGGCCACTAGATGTGTACGTGTCCATTGATTTTAGGTTGATTGAGCTCTTTCCTCATTAGCATTCAAGCGTTTCTGTCATTCCATCTACATCACCAGAGCGATCGAGCTGCTATGCTCTAGCGACGATTCCATGTGATCAAATAATATAATATTGCTACATCAAATTCAATTTTAATCTTGGTGCATATGCTGCTCATGCATTAAAAATAATATTTTAAAATGTAAATAAAAATCTGAGTAAAATTTTTGCTCACACCTCGACATTTTATTTGCACAAGCGACCCACAGCCACGCACCAAGCGATCAACACCGGCCAACTCTCTCGCATGCAAAAAACGACTGGTAGCCGGCGCGGCGAAGCGCGCGTGCCCTCCTAGTTCAATGTATCCCAGTTTATAAGACAGAAATTTCATAGACACCATGTTCTGCGCACATGCAGGGTATGGAATCGACCACATGGATAGCTTGTTTATAAAACTAGGCATGTAACTAGAGCGTCTCAAGCACTACTCGTGCCAAAAAAGAATCACTCTGCATTAAACCGAGTGGCCACGTGGTTCTAGAGTTCTTACCAGTCCACCCGGAGAAATCATCAATCATCATCCTAGAAGTGAAAGAAACGCTTTTTCATCATTTTGGCTTTCACTGTGAAATTCATTAACTAAAAATATATGACGTCCTTTAGTATATTGAAGAAAAAGTATATATATTTTATACTATAATTTTTATTTGAGTTCGTTTTGAATAATGAATACTAGATAAACTTTTACTTTTTTTATTTCCTTTATTTGCAAAATGTTATCAAACAAAAAAAAAATCATCACATGGGTATCCAAACAAATTAATTGTTTCTACAAATAATGTTTTAGTGCTACATTTTTGTTACAAAAAGTTTCAATGGACCGGTTATTGGCATTAGCTTTATTGAACGCTCCTTCTTTATAAGATTAGGCTAACAAGATAGATCAAGAAACTCGTAGCAATTGCTGATTTGCATGTCAAGCTTCGCTTGGTCATCAAATTCTGGCCGGGCCTATCCATTCATACTAAACAATTTAACTTCTTCTTAACTCTTTTGTCACTAAATATATATAGTTTGTCTTGATATACATTATTTGACATACTATCTTGAATAATAATTTTATTTTCATTAGGACTGCATACACGCTAATTGTATTAAGGTACATGTTAGTCATGCTAAGAAATTCATCCTTAAAGAATCATTTTTGGCACTAAACATGAACTCTATAGTTTGTCAAAAGAAACTTGTTTCTATTATGTTTTGGATGTATGTCGTTATAATGGATTCCACTATGAATATAAGAAAACTTGTATTATCATATATTGCTTGATGTATCTTCTTGCAAAGTATTGCTAAATATAAGAAAAACTAGGGCAACGCTCTAGAGTGTGTGAATACTACATACAACTCGAGAAATACAAGAATATCAAGTTTTATGTGAAATTGGTAGATAATTGTAGATTGTATAAAGTATCAACTAGTAGTTTGTCCTTGAACCTCGTCTTCACTCTTGTTAAGAGAGACGGTCAATAGCTAGCATCAACATATGTGTGCTTTATATTCAATATCAAGAGTGTTCATAATATCAAAGGGTAGTTAGAGTGCATAATAGGGTTGTTCACTTGTTTTTCCAATGATTTATCTCTAGAAAATAAGAAGTGTAAACCTGCTTAAATTGTTTATCTAGTTCCGTGATCTCGTGTTCTCTCCAATTCATTTGAAACCAATACAATCCTCCCAAAAAAGCCAAAGTAATTCGGTAATATTTGTGTATGTGTGTTATAGTTTCCAAAAGCATATGCTTCTATCGTACCCCTTGTTCATGTGCCCTTACATGTGTGTAGGTTGACCCATGGATATAGGGGTTTGGGTAAGCACCACTATTGATCTTGAGCATACACCTGCCAACCATTTTCATGGTATGTCTTCTTCTCATTGTTCGATTATAATGAAAGAATTCATATTGGTTATAACCGCATGAACAATTGTTGATTTCCTTTCAACAATAAAGGTCGAAGACTTTTTCCACTTTGATGGCGTCATGGAGGGTCTCGAACCAGCCAAGGAAGAGCGACTTGATGTAGGGAAGCACGGGGGCGAGGTTCAATTCGAGCATCTCCCGCTCGAGCAGGTGGTACTCCTCGGCGGCGCGCACCCAGGCCTCCATCCCGACCTTGACCTGCCACTATTGTTGGTGCTCCACCCTCCTCACCCGCCCCCGCTCCACAAACCCTCTATAGCTCCTCCACCACCTGCGTTTCCAGCATCTCCTCCACCTGCGCGGCATCCAGCTCCTCCCTCTCCGGCTGCGGATCTAGTAGGAGTCGGCGGGGGAGTTGAGGAATGTGAAGAGGTCAAGTGTCGTCGTGGTGAATCAACAGATGCCATAGGGTGGCTTAAGTTGGAATGATGTGTACCGAGGGAACCGGAGGAGGGGGGGATGCAGACGAGACTCACTCAAACACACACACAAACATGGCGATGTACCCAGGTTCAGGGCCCTCGTGAGGAGGTAAAGCCCCTACTCCTGCATGCTTTTACTATATGATCTCAACAAGGAGCTACCGGGTGTTTCACTTAGCCTTCTGGCCAGAGGTAGAAGAAGAACTAGAGGTAGAAGATGAAGCGTACGGCTTAAACTGGGAATCGAGCCATCCCCTGCAAGGGAAGTGCCCCTCTCCTTATATAGGGGAGAGGAGGCTTACAAGGGAAGGAACCCCCAAGGAATCTATGCCTACCTAAGCTAACTTTATAAAGCTTCTTTGGCTCAGGCCATGATGTTCCCTTCTGCGGCCTTTGTGCAGTGACACCTCTTGGTCGGCCTACGGCTGTTTAATCGTCGGCAGCTTGCTTTTGGCTTCGTAGCTTCGTATAAAGCTGATCCCGCATACATCACCTTGGTCCTGTACCGGACGACCGGATCTTTGACCTGTAGTAGACCGTTGGTCTTATGTCGGATCGCCATACCGGCATACTCTTGGTATCCCGGTCTAGGCAGACCCGTATCTCGGATTCTTATGCCGGATTATCTTCCAGGTTCCCTTATGTCGGAAACTCCTATCTCTTATTGGTATTCCGGACGGGTGAACTTTGGGTTACCCGACATCCTTGAGACCATCATGCCGTACTCCGGCATAACCTAAACTATTCGATATAAACATCTTATGCCGCTAACTATAGCCCAGGTTAGCCTACCGGGGGTTATCCTCCCGACATTAGTCTCCGAAGCTGGTGTGGTCCAGCGGCATTAGCTGATGGGCCACGGCAGGTTCTCCATCCGACATTAACTTTCCCGCCGGATTAAATATCCCGGACTCTTTTAGACATGACCATCTCCCTCGCTGGCATAGTTCTCATCCGAATCAACTGAGCGATACTTAGTGAGAAATCGCCGACGGCGTTCGGCATCGCCTGCGCCACTAACAGGGAATATATGGGAACTCACCAATTGTCAGTGGCAGCGGTCATCATTCTTGGACCGATAGACCCCTGTGAAGTCAAATCGAAACCGCCGCAGTAATCATGATGTTTTTACTGATAAACGTGTGCATTTAATACGGCGCACGACATCCGCGTGGCCTTTGGTGTGGCCGTGTACGCCCTTTCACCGCACATGATCGGTGCGGTTACAACTCCTGCGGCCGCACCGGATCCGCGACCCACGACCTCCTCGGGGACTATAAATACCCCCGTCGGTCACTTTCTTTATTTTGACCGCACTTCTTCTTCCTCCTCCTTCGTTTCCCTCGAACGGTTCGTCTCCATCGCCGGTTGGGAGCCTGCGGTGGAGCGCCGCTGCGAGGATCCTCGCCCTCTTTTCCGCCGCAGCATCGGTGGAGGCTGCACCGCTGCCATCGATCCCTTCTTCAGCGACCTAAATCAACCACGGTAGGTTCGATCTGGCCCCTTCTCCTTTGCTTGTTGGATAGAATCTGTCTGCCATTGTTCTAGTTCTGTGTTGTTGGTGCTTTGGGTTGCCTTTTTCTTCTAGGTTCTCACATTTTCCTTCCGATTTCTTTCGTTTTGCAGATCTCCTTTTCTAGTTAGTGAAGCATAGGTCCGGTTCCTTCTACTCCTCTCCCTGAGTTCATCGACGAGAAGTCCTCGGAAGAACAGATCCTCACTGCCATTCCCTTATCTGAGGAGGCCGAGGGGGCCGATGGGGCCGAAGGGGCCGATGATCCTGCGCCAGTGCCCGGCGCACGCGCCAGACACGTGGGCTGGGAGGGCTCCAATGTGCGCCCAGTAGAGATAGATTGGCTCTACAAAACCAAGCGTATTCCCCCCAAGTCACTTGTAGACTTCCTGAGGGTGAATTAGAGCCAATCCCTAGGGACGGGGAAGTAGTTGTGTTTGTCGCGCACTTTGCGCGCGGCTTTGGGCTTCCAGCGAGCGGCTTCTTCCGCGCGTTCCTTGATAAGTACCGGCTTCAGCCCCACCATCTTCCGGCCAATGCTTTTACGGTCCTTTCATCCTTTGTAGCCTTCACCGAGGGTTATCTCGGTCTCTGGCCCAATATCGAGCTGTGGGCATGGCTTCACAACCTGAGGACTCAATCCGTCCAGGATAAGTCCGTTCCTCCTCCGCATAAGCCGATGGTGACCTGCGGTGCGGCTATGGTTATGCCGCGCAGGTGGAGATGGGGGCGAGGAGGAGCGGCATGCGCGGGATTGGGCTGCGCTCCGGCGGTCGAAGTTTGGTGGGAGAAACCTCGGTAGAACCTTGGCTTGTTGGAGGGAGGAGACGACGGACGACGGGGAGGTGATAAGGAAGGAAGGAAGAAGGGGAAATATCGTTCGCGGAGAGTGCTCGCGTGGCCGTTGGATCGTCTCGCGATTGTGTCCGACGGCGGGGATGCGTGCCAACTTCGCGACTCGAATTGTAAACGTGGAGGAGTGTGGCTGGCCATGGATAAGGCTGTGTTCTTGGTAAGTTTCTGCCGGTTTAGGACAGCTCTATCCTAGTAACTTAATTCCCTGATTCAGAGAGGGGAAGAAGTACTTGATCTTCCATCTGCCCACCCTAGTTCTCATTGTTCTTCATGTACTGCTATGCCAGCTTATAAGACAGAAATTTCATAGACACCATGTTCTGCGCACATGCAGGGTATGGAATCGACCACATGGATAACTTGTTTATAGAACTAGGCGTGTAATTAGAGCGTCTCAAGCACTACTTTTTTTTAGATATAAGGCAACTTTATTGCCCGACTTTAACTTAATAAAGCCCATGAAAACGATGTTCTCTCGAGCACTACTCGTGCCAGAAAAGAATCATTCTGCATAAACCCAGTGGCCACGTGGTTCTAGAGTTCTTACCAGTCCACCTAGAGAAATCAGCAATCATCATCCTGGAAGTGAAAAAAACGCATTTTCGTCATTTTGGCTTTCACTGTGAAATTCATTAACTAAAAATATTTGAAGTCATTTATAGTATATTGAAGAAAGTATATATTTTATAGTGTAACTTTTATTTGAGTTCGTTTTGAATAATGAATACTAGGCAAACTTTTACTTTTTTCATTATTTCCTTTATTTGCAAAATGTTATCAAGCAAACAAAAAGTATTGTCACATCAGTATCCAAACAAATTAATTGTTTCTAAAAATAATTTTTTGGTGCTCTTTTTTTCTTACAAAAAGTTACAATTTGCCGGTTTTAGTCAGTACTTTTATTGAACGCTCCTTCTTTATAAGATCAGGCTAAGGTGCTAGATCAACAATCTTGTAGCGATTGTTGATTTGCATGTCGAGCTTCGCTTGGTCATCAAATCCTGGCCGGGCCAATCCATTTATACTAAATAATTTTACTTCTTCTTAACTATTTTGCCACTAAATATATATAGTTTGTTTTGATATACATTATTTGACATACTATCTTAAATAATAATTTTATTTTCATTAGGAATGCATACATGCTAAGTATATTAAGGTACATGTTAGTTGATACGTCTCAAACGTATCTATAATTTCTTATGTTTCATGCTACTTTTATGATGATACTCACATGTTTTATACACATTATATGTCATATTTATGCATTTTCCGGCACTAACCTATTGACGAGATGCCGAAGAGCCAGTTGCTGTTTTCTGCTGTTTTTGGTTTCAGAAATCCTACAAAGGAAATATTCTCGGAATTGGACGAAATCAACGCCCAGGGTCCTATTTTTCCACGAAGCTTCCAGAAGAACGAGGGAGAAACGAAGTGGGGCCACGGGGCGCCGCCACACTAGGGCGGCGCGGCCTAAGGGGGGCCCACGCGGCCCTAGCGTGTGGGGCCCCCGTGCCTCCTCCGACTCCGCCCTTCCGCCTACTTAAAGCCTTCGTCGCGAAACCCCAAGTACCGAGAGTCACGATACGGAAAACCTTCCAGAGACGCCGCCGCCGCCAATCCCATCTCGGGGGATTCAGGAGATCGCCTCCGGCACCCTGCCGGAGAGGGGAATCATCTCCCGGAGGTCTCTTCATCGCCATGATCGCCTCCGGATCGATGTGTGAGTAGTTCACCCCTGGACTATGGGTCCATAGCAGTAGCTAGATGGTTGTCTTCTCCTCATTGTGCTATCATGTTAGATCTTGTGAGCTGCCTATCATGATCAAGATCATCTATTTGTAATGCTACATGTTGTGTTTGTTGGGATCCGATGAATATTGAATACTATGTCAAGTTGATTATCAATCTATCATATATGTTGTTTATGTTCTTGCATGCTCTCCGTTGCTAGTAGAGGCTCTGGCCAAGTTGATACTTGTAACTCCAAGAGGGTGTATTTATGCTCGATAGTGGGTTCATGCCTCCATTGAATGCAGGACGATGTGAGAAAGTTCTAAGGTTGTGGATGTGTTGTTGCCACTAGGGATAAAACATCAATGCTTTGTCTAAGGATATTTGTGTTGATTACATTACGCACCATACTTAATGCAATTGTCACATTTGTTTGCAACTTAATACGGAAGGGGTTCGGATGATAACTTTGAAGGTGGACTTTTTAGGCATAGATGCATGCTGGATAGCGGTCTATGTACTTTGTCGTAATGCCCTGATTAAATCTCATAGTAGTCATCGTGACATGTATATGCATTGTTATGCCCTCTCTATTTGTCAATTTCCCAACTGTAATTTGTTCACCCAACATGCTATTTATCTTATGGGAGAGACACCACTAGTGAATGGACCCCGGTCCATTCTTTACATCTGAAATACAATCTATTGCAATACTTGTTCTTTACTGTTCTTCGCAAACAAACATCATCTTCCACACTATACATCTAATCCTTTGTTTACAGCAAGACGGTGAGATTGACAACCTCACTGTTACGTTGGGGCAAAGTACTTTGATTGTGTTGTGCAGGTTCCACGTTGGCGCCGGAATCCCTGGTGTTGCGCCGCACTACACTCCGTCACTAACAACCTTCACGTGTTCCTTGACTCCTACTGGTTCGATAACCTTGGTTTTTTACTTAGGGAA
Organism: Lolium perenne; assembly: GCF_019359855.2. Taxonomy (NCBI): domain Eukaryota; kingdom Viridiplantae; phylum Streptophyta; class Magnoliopsida; order Poales; family Poaceae; genus Lolium; species Lolium perenne. Next base: position 315,198,133 of record NC_067250.2, read on the forward strand.
AACTTGCTGCTGTACGCATCACACCTTCCTCTTGGGGTTCCAAACGGACGTGTGTCAACTAACTACACGCCAGCAGTACTCCTCGACGGCGCGCGCCCAGGCCTCCATCTCGACCTTGACCTGCCACTGCAGCCGGTGCTCCGCCCTCCTCGCCCGCCCCCACTCCACAACCCTCTATAGCTCCTCCACCACTCGTGCTTCCAGCTCCTCCTCCACCCGCGCAACATCTAGCTCCTCCCTCTAGGGGATCTGGTAGGAGTCCGCGGGGGAGCTGAGGAACGCGAAGAGGTCGACCAATCGAAGCCTTCGGTGGTGGGGGTGGGAGCGGCGGGGCTCCGCTGGAGAGGGAGGGGAGGAGCATGATAGGGCGAAGCGGGGGCGCGATGGTACGGATAGGCGACGGAGGTGGGGGCGCGCATGTGGAGATGTCGGAGAGGAGGAGCGGCAACCGGGATTGGGCTCAGGATTGCACTCCGGCGGTTAGCATTTGGTGGGATCGAGCAGCTGAGGAGGAGGAGGGGGAACCTCAATAGAACCTTGGAGGGAGGAGACGGCGGGTAGGTGATAAGCATCTCCAGCAGAGCCCGTAAACACGTGAACTGAAAATTCGGAGTTCAGTTCACCGAACTCGTGTTTACGGAGACGGCGGGGAGGTGATAAGCATCTCCAGCAGAGCAGAACCCGTAAAACACAACTGAAAAAATACATTTGAAATATCGCAAGGAAATTAGTCGATGATCATATATATAGATGGATTTGACGCTCCGATTGAGCATCATAAGTTACATAATTTGATAAGATAACCTAAATTACTTAGTACACCGGCGAACGCTAACTAGTTTTGAACAAAATGCAGCCAAATTGACCTCTGCGCGCCGGTTCCGGTGGTGGCTGATACGTCTCCGACGTATCGATAATTTCTTATGTTCCATGCCACATTATTGATGATATCTACATGTTTTATACACATTATATGTCGTATTTATGCATTTTCCGGCACTAACCTATTAACGAGATGCCGAAGAGCCAGCTGCTGTTTTCTGCTGTTTTTGGTTTCAGAAATCCTACAAAGGAAATATTCTCGGAATTGGACGAAATCAACGCCCAGGGTCCTATTTTTGCACGAAGCTTCCAGAAGACCGAGGGGGAAAGGAAGTGGGGCCACGAGGCGCCGACACAACAGGGCGGCGCGGCCTGGCCCTTGGCCGCGCGGCCCTGGTGTGTGGGGCCCTCGTGTGGCCCCCCGCGTTGCCCTTCCGCCTACTTAAAGCCTTCGTCGCGAAACCCCGGTGCGAGAGCCACGATACGGAAAACCTTACTGAGACGCCGCCGCCGCCAATCCCATCTCGGGGGATTCTGGAGATCACCTCCGGCACCCTGCCGGAGAGGGGATTCATCTCCCGGAGGACTCTTCACCGCCATGGTCGCCTCCGGAGGGATGAGTGAGTAGTTCACCCCTGGACTATGGGTCCATAGCAGTAGCTAGATGGTTGTCTTCTCCTCATGTGCTTCATTGTCGGATCTTGTGAGCTGCCTAACATGATCAAGATCATCTATCTGTAATTCTATATGTTGTGTGATCCATGGGAACTCTCTATCGATTTTTCTCCATTGGGATCCATCAGCAGGGTGCCTCAACATCACGTCTTTCTTACGGTCTTCTTTGTGCCATCGCAACAACCTAGCGTGCTCTTTATTTCTGAACAAGCGTTTCAGCCGTGGTATTATAGGAGCATACCACATAACCTTGGCAGGAACCCTCTTCCTGGGGCGCTCGCCCTCAACATCACCAGGGTCATCTCGTCTGATCTTATACCGCAATGCAGTGCACACCGGACATGCATCCAAATTCTCGTACTCACCACGGTAGAGGATGCAGTCATTAATGCATGCATGTATCTTTTGCACATCTAATCCTAGAGGGCAGACAATCTTCTTCGCTTCGTACGTACTGGCGGGCAATTCGTTACCCCTTGGAAGCTTCCTCTTAATTATTGTCAGCAACTTTCCAAATCCTGAGTCAGTGACACCGTTCTCTGCCTTCCATTGCAACAATTCCAATGTGCTGCCTAGCTTTTTATGGCCATCTTCGCAAGTTGGGTATAACAATTTGTTGTGATCTTCTATCATCTTGTTGAAGGCCAACCTTTCCTTTTCAGTTTCACATTCTCTCCTTGCATCAGCAATGGCCCGACCAAGATCATCATCAGCAGGCTCATCTGGTGCCTCTTGATCTTCTGCTTCATTGTCTTCATTGCCTTCTGCAGTATCACCGTATTCAGGGAAATTGGGATAACCGTCATCATCCTCTTCCTCTTCTTCATTCTCTTCCATCATAACCCCCTCTTTCTCCGTGCTTGGTCCAACAATAATGCTTGGGCATGAAACCGTTCCGCAGAAGGTGGCCGTGAATGGTACTCGAGTGAGCGTAATTTACGATATTCTTGCAGTCAACACATGGACAATACATGAAGCCACCATGTTTGTTTGCCTCAGCCATGGCCATAAAATTACTCAGGCCCGAAGTGAACTCGTCAAAGCGTCGGTCAATGTACATCCATTGCCGATTCATCTGCATGATATAATTAAGCTTATCAAAAACCATCAGAACATCACGATGTATATATATATATACACATGCATTTTATCAATTACAGATGAAAGGATAAAGTTGTTAACCTCGATGGAGAAGGAAAAAGCAAGTTAAGTATGGCTTGATTTGTGTAAACTCAAGTGGCAAATCCTCTTAAGCATTTCATCGAACACCTCTTGTGCATGTGAAGAAGAGAGCAAAGCAATACACCCCTCTTGTGAAGAAAGTGAAAAAATGGCTAAGTGTGGCTCACACTTGGGCAGGGGCAAATATAGGCAGATTGGGGACTTTGTCCCGGTTTGTAATACAAACCGGATCCAAAGGGTGGGCCTTTGGTCCCGGTTTGTACTACAAACCGGGACTAAAATCCCGAGGCCTGACACGGCCTGCCGCGCCCTGCCACCGACCCTTTAGTCCCGGTTTGTAGTACAAACCGGGACCAAAGGCCGCTAACGGACAGGCGCCAGCGGGTGGGGTCGCCCAGCGCGAAACGAACCGGGACCAATGCTCACCTTTAGTCCCGGTTTGGTTCAGAACGGGGACATTTGCTCCCAGGGGCTTGGGACCAAAGGCCTCTTCTCCACTAGTGGTCTTCTTGGATCTGATAGACCCTTCTAGCTATCTCCTTTGTATTCAACATTTGTTTCCCTTTAAGTGCTTCATTCCATGATTGCCCTAGCTCGTATAACATTCTTATCAGGAGCGAGGTTGTATCTTCTTTCAAACAATTGAACACATCAAGCATCCAAACTCAGGTTCGGTACGTCTCTCCTTTTCTCCACAAGACGTGGCCATTTCTTTTTTTGATATGCTCCAGTTCCAACCATATCTCCTTCGCATATGCACACTCTCGAAACAATGTGCAAATATTTCTTAAGGATGGCAATAGTTACCCACGGGTAAGGGTACCTACGATGCACCGTACCCGCATGGGCAGGGTTACGCACACTTTTTATACCCATGGCTAGTACCCACGTCCTACTCGTTAAGTCATGAGTAGGGCATGCGTATAGCATTATACCTGTGCATATACTCATACCCTACTCATTTATACTGACATGTGGACCTTACCCGTGGAGCTCCGACCTATGCAGCGGAGCAGCCATCAGTTGTCATCAATTGTTAATTTGTCACGTGACTCGTCTACTCTTGTTGACTTACGAGTTTTGAGTTCGGAACTGTGATTTCTAAATTAAAATAATTGTCTGATACTCAACTACCTGTTATTGAATTGAGATAGTTGATTTTCTTGTCAAATGTGCTATCGGTGAATGTAGAATTGTGAATAACTTGTGTACTATTTGATCTAGCCGCTAGGTACCAATGGGTATGGGTACCGCCGGGTATGGGTATGGGTAAAGTTTCATACCCGTGGGACGGGTAGGGGTAAAATTTTGTATCCACTAACTATACGGATATGAGTATGATACTAGCACAAATGCCCGTGCGTTGCACCGGGATAAATAGTATCTGTGTTGTGGATGTGATAAATACTCAACTGAATTTTATATATTGAATAGATTTTTGTTTTAAAGTTTAGCGACCAGGTTCGAATACAATTTTGATTAAATAAAATTAGTATTTTTTGTTCAATCTTATTTTTATTTTGTAAGATAATAAAGTTTTTTCCTATTTATTTGCACGTTTTCCTATTAAATTGCATCTAATCTTAACGGTGAAAAAAAACTTCAACTTGTTTCAAGAAATAACAAAAAAAGACCTAATTATATTCACCTAGCCTAAGCTTCTTAAATTAGTGGGAAAAAAATCCGACCTCAACCAATAGACATTGTGTACAAATGTCAGCAATGCTAAAACTGGGCAGGTACGGATTTTGCAAGTTAACCTGCAGCTTATAGCCGATTCAAGGATAGTTGAAGTCAATTTATTCCTCTTGCACGCATCAGGTAGGTGTGTTTGTTATTTTTTTTGGCCCCATCCACAGCCGAAATAAAAACCGATTTTTCTCTAGTTATTTCCTATATTAAAACTATGTTAAATGGCTTTAAAACAAAGCAGAAAATAAAAACAGGAAAAAGGTTTTATTAAAAAAAACAGGGGAGAGGAGCTCTCCAACCTGGCCAGGCCAGACCCAGCCCAGCCGGCGGCCCAACAACCCAGCACAGCCCACCCCGGGCCAAACCCTAGCCCCCACCGACAGCCTCCTGGCTGTTTTGCACCCCACAGCCCCGCCGCCGGCCTCTTTTCACCCCCGAGCTTCTTCCCTTTTCCTCTCAGGTCCCTCACCCTCTCTTTCTCTGTGGTCTGTGCCCGAGAACTGTGCCCGAGAACCCCACCCGAGCCGCTCGTCCCCATCCTCTCTTAGCTGGCTCCGCCTACTCACCGCCGCCAACCGCGCTGCCGCTGCGTCCCCGCGCCGACGTCGTCAACCCCGACCTCCTCATGTCCTCGCGCGGACGTCGCTCAGCTCCGCCGTCGACCTCCGTTCTGTCCTCAAGGCCGCCGCGTCTCGCCCGGGGCTGCCCGCGCACCAAGCGCGAGGCCCGAGCTCTCCTCCCTCCGCGCTCGTCCCGCGCCGCCTGCCAGGGTCAACGTCGCCGCCTCCTCTCAGTACCCTAGCGCGCCGCCTTCGAGTTCTGCCGGTCGCCGTCACGACCGCCTCTCATCCTTGCTCAAATTCCTCGCCCGCAGGCCGCGCCGCCCCTTTTAGCTCTCCTCACCCGCACACACAGGCCCGCGATGCGATGCTTTCTTCCGTGCAATTTCCTCCTTTAATCTGCTTCTTTAATTTCCTCCTTTAATTCCCGTCCGTTCCCAAATTATGTGGACGTGATCCTTTCCTTCTTTTAGTTCCGTCCATCTTTGCTGATATTTGTCAGCTTGTTATAACCCAGAAGATTTAGGCATATAAACTGGTGGATTTCGTTCTATGCGAGCGAGGTGGGACTATTGATTTCCTGTGTGAACCAGCGCTGCGATATTTTTGGACTATTGATTTCCTGAACCAGCGCTGCGATATTTTTGGACTATTGATTTCCTGAACCAGCGCTGCGATATTTTTGGCCAAAAAAGCCCAGTGGTAGCCCTGTACGCGGCCCTCTCGAGGGAAAGGATGAACCGGTAGCCTGGCAGAACGAATCGGTATGGTGGCAACTTGATGTATTATGCGATTTGGTGGGAGGGTAAAACGGTCCAAAAAAATGTTGGACGAAAATTTTGGCAGAAACCTTAGCTCCTTTATTATTAGGTATAGATTGCTCTGTCCTACCCATTGCCATCCTTATTCTTCCCTTCAACAGTAGTGACACAAAACATTTCCTTTTATCTTCCTTCTTGATAATTCAGCTCCCACCCCTACACTTCGTTGGGCCAATCTCCAAGAATGGATCTTCATCTTCCCTCGGACATTTGAGCCCCACAGTTTTGTTAATGTGTATAACTTCAGACTGTTGGTTGCATTGGGTAGTGCATTAAGCTTGACATGGTATCATAGTGAAATATGATTTTTTTTTTCCGAACGCACAACTCCATACTCTGTCCATGTACAAGTCCTCTTGTGCCTATCTCTGAGTTTCACGTATTGACTTTTCTCTTCTCCTGTCACACGCGAGGAGGTTGTTAATGTGTATAAGTTGAAAGATTGCGGAATATGATTGTATTGATATGCGGTAATTGATTGATTACATTGAGCCTCTTGGGCTGTTTATATAGTAGAGATGACTTGGAGGGCAAGAAGCCTAGTAGAGATAGAATTGGAGTACAATCTTAAACTACCTAATATAAGTAAACGTAATATACTCTAACACCCCCCCCCATGATCGGATCGGTAGTGACGCGGATGGTCCGACTGGAGAAGAAGCCGAAGACGTGGTGTAGCCCTTGATGCCGATGTCGATGAAGCCATTGTTTGTCGTGGTGTATGGTGCCGTGTTTGATGTAGTCGCCTTGGAGAACGTAGTTGAGGTAGATGGTGTTTTGGTCGTTGTCGTCGTTGAGCCCGGGAAGACGCTCGAAAGGAGGGAGACGATGTCGTAGTTGTTGTGGTCGAAGTAGTAGTCGACACGCCGCGTCGAGCTTGCCGGGCTCGGGAGCGCGCCGGGGACGAAGGCACGCGCCGGTGTTGCCAGTACCGGACGTGCGAAGACAGGGACCACCATAAGCCATGCGCGCCAGAATTGGATGAAGTAGCAGAGAAGGCCTCCGTGATCGGTCGGTGTGTAGAAGTTGTCCGCCGATTGTCGGAGTAAACGAAGTAGCTTTAAGAAGAAAAATTAAGCACGGGCGTGCAAATAAAAATAGACTACAACTCTGGCGGCGAGGTCGTGGTGGACGAAGACGACGATGTAGTTGTTGAAGTATATTCCGGGGATTAAACCCGGGTTCCGCGTAGATTGTCGCGGTGTCGAAGAAGATCCCCGTTGGTGTTGACGATGACCATGAGTGTTGGCGACGATGCAGTTGTCGGCGATGACCAGCGACGATGGCTCGACGTACATCGGATTATTTGGTGGCTAAAGAGAGAGAAAGAAACATATCTAAATCGAAAATTGCTAAACTATGAAACTAATCTAAAGAGAAACCTAGCTACGAGATTGGATGCCCCCGGCGGAGATCATGGAGATCGATCTCCCCGGGGGCGGCGGAAGCAGTGGGTGGCTAAACCCTAGGTCGCGGAAAGAACCGCTCTGATACCATGAAAGATTGCGGAATATGATTGTATTGATATGCGGTAATTGATTGATTACATTGAGCCTCTTGGGCTGTTTATATAGTAGAGAAGATTTGAAGGGCAAGAAGCCTAGTAGAGATAGAATTGGAGTACAATTTTAAACTACCTAATATACCTAAACGTAATATACTCTAACATGAATAGGCTAACCCTTTTCATCAGTTCGGACTATTGGTTGCGTTGGCTAGTGTGTTAAGCTTGACAAGTTTCATCGAGCCACGATGAAAATCGACTAAAGAAGATGACGATCCGCCCATCTTGCCATAGAAAAGGACATACTCTTCAAACCTTTTGCATTTATAGGCTGATCTGTGAAAAGCCCATTTGCTGTCCAGTTCCATGCTATGTAGTCTTCTCCTTCCCAATTACCCACCCTTACACGTAGGATGTCTTCAGCATCAGATTTACTGAAAATTGTATTCTCCATCAACGTAGCTAGTCGTGGAAAAAAGGGAATATTGATGCCGTGCATGTCGAATACATACAAGTTCACTTGACCTGTTGGCACGCGAATTTGTCCAAGAAAAATCATCTCTGCAAAAGAAGCACGATATTAGTTTTTGAACGGACTGAAAGCATGCATGCACGATCACCACATAGAACTATACGCACAAACTGAGAATCTTAAGCAGTAAACAGGGGTACGTGGAGACTGGCCCCAGGCCACCCCGGCCATGGCCCGGGGCGTGGCTGCGTTTTTCTTCGTTGACTGTAGCTACAGTGCTCTGAAGGTGGCCTGAGGCGTCCCGTCGTCCTGGCTACGCTAGTGACTACAAGGGCTGATGTGTTTGGTAGCGGTGAAACCTGTCGAGAATCAACGCGGAAGACATCTCTGTCCAAGTTCGGCGAGAATAGCATATAGCCGCACTTTAAGACCGAATGTCAAGCTGGTCGCTGCAGGACTTTTACTTAGATGTGAGGTCCAAAGCCGCACATTAAGACATGAGATGCCAGTATGTGGTCGTAAGGCGGCATCTGTTTTTAAACCCGGGCCAGCTGAGTACCCAGCTCACACTTCACAGCTCCTCTAGCTCTCACACACTGTCACGGACACCACCAGCCGGCAAAATCCTGCTGACGCGTGTTCTGCTCCGGACACCGGAGGTGCGCTATACTCTCCATCTCCTTATTCACGTATTTTCCTTTCACATGAGTGCGTCTTGCTGCCTGACTTGTAACAGTACTTCAGTTCATTTACGTGATCACTTGGCGTATGCAGTCATATCACCTAGTGCGGTCATGGCGAATTCCACGGTGCCCCCACCGCTGCATCGCCTGGTTCTCTCGTCTGTCCTGCTGCTTCTTCTCCTCCTTGCTTCTAGGCAAGCCGAGGGCCATGCCATGCCACGTCGAGGCACTTCGCTGAGATCTCAAGCCAGGGCACTTCTCCGCTGGAAATCATCATCACGTACTCATCCAAACACCAGCTTGGAACCTGGAGAGATGACGGCATGTACCCGTGCAACTGGACCGGCATCACCTGCGGCGACACTCGGTCACGCGGAGGAACCACAGCTAAGGTCATCCGAGGGATTTCCCTTGGTGGCGCTGGCCTTGTAGGACAACTCGACGCACTGAGATTCCAGTCACTCCCATACCTCGTCAACCTCGACCTCAGCAATAACTTCCATCTCTCTGGTGCCATCCCTCCTGGCATCAGTTCTCTGTCCATGCTTTCCAGCCTCAACTTCTCCGGTGATCAGCTTGGTGCGCAAATACCTGAATCAATTTGCAACCTGGCGAGGCTCACACACATTGACCTCTCGTTCAACAATCTGACCGGCCAAATCCCTCCTGCCTTGGCTAATCTCTCAAGACTTGTTTTTCTTTATATGAATGGGAATAGGCTCTCAGGTAACATACCATGGCATCTCGGACAGCTTCAAAACATAAGGAAGATGGAATTGAGTTACAATATCCTCTCTGGCCAAATACCTTCCTCCCTTACAAACCTAACGAATCTCTACTATCTTGGCCTCTGTGGAAATCGTCTGTCAGGACCCATACCTGAAGCGCTAGGACAAGTCCAAAATCTACAAGAACTATACTTGCACAAAAACAATCTGGACGGCACAATTCCGCCCTCCCTCGGAAACCTCACAATGCTCAAGGTCATGTACATATATATAAATCAGCTCACTGGTCCGATCCGGGTAGAGCTTGCGAGGATCTCGAGCTTGACTGAGCTGGATTTTTCAGAGAATCGTTTGACCGGCTCCATTCCTTCTAGTGTTGCTGGAAATCTTACTTTGATGACCTTTTTTTCTGTTTGGAGTAACCTCCTTACTGGATCCATCCCTCATGAGTTTGGAAAACTCGTGAATCTGGAAAAACTCTACCTCACAGAAAATTTCATAGCGGGATCAGTACCGCCAAGTTTAGGGAACATTTCTTCACTTCGTCAAATAGCAATAAATAGCAATATTCTCTCTGGGGAATTGCCGACTGAGTTTGAAAATCTGGCAAATTTAGAATTACTTCACGTCTATGAAAACCAATTGTCCGGCTCAATCCCTCAGAGTTTTGGAAGACTGGTGAGAATGACAGATATGCGACTATTCATGAACCAGCTCTCCGGACCTATTCCTTCGGTACTCTCCAACCTTACCAATTTGGTCATCATTGCACTGAATGACAACTATTTGATTGGGCGCTTGCCAGATTTGTGCCAAAGTAAAAAACTACAGATTTTTCGAGTTTTTAAGAACAGTCTGGATGGTCCTGTTCCCAAAGGTTTGAGGGATTGCAGTTCACTAACATCCCTCGAAATCAGCCATAATCAGATTGAGGGAGACATATCTGAAGCATTTGGGGTGTATCCACATCTCATTGATATCAATTTATCTTCAAACCGGTTTGCAGGCCAGCTCTCGCCAAAGTGGGGCTCATGTCAAAACTTGACAAGTATTAGTTTTGCAAACAACATGATAGAAGGCAATATACCTTCTGAGCTTGGGGAGCTAGAAAATCTTGGAAGGCTCCTACTTCATTCCAATAGGTTGACCGGTGAGATACCACCAGAAATTGGCAATTTGATGAGCATGTACTGGATGAATTTAAGAAACAATCAACTATTTGGCCCGATTCCTAAGCAAATTGGGCAGCTTAGCAATCTTGAGATTATTTATTTGTCAGACAACCTATTGAGTGGTAAAATACCAAAAGAGATTGGAAATTGTGTGAAACTACAGTTATTACAAATGGATAACAACAACCTTAGTGGAAATCTGCCGGTTAATTTGGGACATTTAACTTCCCTGCAAAGCATGCTTGATCTTAGTATGAATAGTCTCAGTGGACCAATACCACCAGAACTTAGCAAGCTAGTGTTGTTGATGTTTGTAAACTTCTCACACAATCAATTCAGTGGTGCCATCCCTGTCTCACTTGCAAGCATGCAAAGCTTATCAGTGTTTGATGTATCATACAACTTCCTAGAAGGTTCTGTACCAAAAGGGTTCCACAATGCATCCGCTGAATGGTTTCTCCACAACAATGGTCTTTGTGGAGACCTTGTTGGTTTGTCTCCTTGTGATTTTCCCCTAGTTGATCATAGGCAAAAGCATCAAAATTTCATACTATTGGCCGGTCTTCCTATGTTTGTCACTACTATTGCAATAGCAGTTGGTGTAATTGCTTGTTTTGTTTGCCGCAAGGAAGTATCCAAACAATCTGATGACATGAACAAAAGGGATGTGTTCTCTGTTTGGAACTTTGATGGTAGAATGGCATTTGAGGATATTATCAATGCAACTGAAAATTTTGATGAGAAGCATTGCATTGGAGAAGGATCATATGGTCGTGTTTATAAAGCAGAACTTCAAGATGAACAAGTGGTTGCAGTAAAAAACTCCATGCAGGAAATGATGAGGCACATGATGAAGAAAGATTCCAGCACGAGATTGAAATGCTAACAAAAATTCGCCAACGCAGCATAGTAAAGTTATATGGATATTGTTCACATCCAGGGTACCGATTCCTTGTATGCCAGTTTATAGCTAAAGGAAATCTAGCTTCTATCTTAGGCAATGAAGAACAAGCAGTCCAGTTCCACTGGCAAAGAAGGATAACTCTTATAAGAGATGTGGCTCAAGCAATCACTTATCTTCATCATGATGTTCAGCCACCCATAATTCATCGAGACATCACAAGCAGAAACATCTTGCTAGATGTTGACTACAAAGCATTTGTCTCGGATTTCGGTATTGCAAGAATGTTAAAACCGGATTCATCGAATTGGAGTGCACTAGCAGGGACGTATGGCTACATAGCACCTGGTAAGTTTATTCAGTACAATACTATATCCTCTAATAAATTGTTTTGATAGGAATGATCTGCATTAATGCACGCTCCTAATTCTTGTGTTCGTATGGTGGATGCAGAATTTTCCTACACATCTGTAGTTACGGAGAAATGTGACGTATATAGCTTTGGTGTTGTGGTGCTTGAGGTGCTGATGGGCAAACATCCAGGAGACGTGCAGAATTTTCTTTCTTCGTTGGGTGACCAATTTCTCCTGGAAGAAATTTTGGATAAACAACTTCCGCAACCTGAAACTGATGAAGCAAAAGACGTGAAGCGGAGCATCTCTGTGGCATTTGACTGTCTGCTTCTTTCACCTAAAGAAAGGCCAAGTATGCTGAAAGTTTACCGAGATCTTGTTATCTGAAGTTACATGTTAAAAATTGTAGATATAGCATCTTTGGCTTGTTTAGTTCAGAATAAACTTAGGCTACCTTAGTTGTCAACGCATCTGTAAAATAATTACAGTAATTCTATTTTTGTTGGGCATCATAGAATATATGGGCCATGTAGCAAGTGTAACTCCTCTCCCAGCCGGACACAATTGTGTGGAGATGGACAACTCAGGTGTCTAGAGTTCATGGGCGGCCACGCTGTTAGAGTTTGTATAGCCTACGTATTCTACATGTTACGATATGTAACCGAGTCGGTATTATGTAAAGAGGTCTTTTAAGGTACAATTTACTAGTCCTTAATTTAAGGGAGTATTCTGGGCAATTCACATGGTAGGAAAATCATGACAGAGATTTAGATTGATTTGTTACCACAAATGCAATCATACCACATCACAATTTGATATTCCGGTGCTACTTACCAAGCATGCATGTGACTCGATCGACTCTATGACCTTTTTTTTTGTCTAGAAGATTTCATGTAAATTTTGCATAAATTATGTTCAAATTATAAATACCGAAATCCCAAAATGTTTTCCGAAATTACCGAACTTTCGGAAATTTTGGTGGGTACCGAAATTTATCTCTTTACTCAGGCGCCCCCCCATCAGGCGTTGCGGGAGCACTGGACATAAGTCGCTGCCGACGCCACATTGTTTACCGACAGCGGGCCAGCCATGTCATTGGCACAAGAGCTGGTCAACTTAATTTAATGCCAGCCAACCACCGGTCAACTTTGATTAATGTGGTGATAGTTCCCCAGGCAACAGCAGGCAAGGCGTCCCGTCATCGTTCCGGCTTCCCCATGCGGCGACGCTAATGCGTGTGACCGCCTCCTCGCATACCTCCGGTGTTTAAATAGGCACTAGTGTGCCCCTCTCTCACCCACAGTTGTCGCCTCCTCTCTCACCCACTCGAAGCACCGGTGCAAACGGTAGCGAGGCCGGCGATGTCTTAGGGCGGTAATGGAAGCCGACACCATGGCGGTGGCGCGGCGGCAAACGGTTTCGGTTTGCAATTTGACGATCGACCAGGCGTGGCGCTCTACCACCACTGAGAGGAGGCGTTGATGGAAATCGAGCGCGCTGCCCTCTCTGGGATGCCAACCAGGTGGAGCACCGATAGTCCTTCTTCCGCTAGCGGCGGGCACTCGAGCTTGCCTGCCACGACGTTAGCCAGGTTTCCTGAAGAACAAAAACCATGAGGGCCACGAACACTCGTGGGGTGTGCTCGGGCGCACCCTCAACGTTGGCATCGCCCACATCTAGGGCGGCGGAGAGCATCTACCTCATTTGCCGCCCTCGCCACCGCATGCACCGACGCGATGGGCATCGAGGAGGACAACGTCGCGCTCATTGTCCTCGGAGGGACTCTACTTGTCTCCGACTCCGCGCACCCCGCCATTCGTCATTGGCGGACGCCCGGAGGAAGGCGCTGTTGCGAGCCACCATCGACCCCCACAACAACCCAGGGCTCACGCTCGCCCTCGAAGAATCGCGCAATGACCTTAGAGCGATGGCAGCGCCCTTGTCCGCCAGCATTGCGTGGTCGGCACGCGAGACTGGAAACTACGTCGACCTCGGCAGACGACGACATCGGCTCAAGAGGAGGCACTGTATGCACAAGCGTTGGCCCTAATGGCGTCAAGGATGGGGAGGAGGAGAAACTCGACTACATCTGGTACTACTACTAACGCCGCGATGACGGGCTTTAGTTTAGTTTAGGTTTAAATTTTACTTGAATTTTATTTAAATTTGTAAAATATAACAAAATATGAATGAAATTTAAGCTCCCATTTGAATTTTAAAAATCCTATTAGGGGCATGGCTGGGGAGAGGCACACCCCATAGGCAGATAATAACAGCGACACCCCCATACACTCGATCCGGCGCTATTTCAAGACGACGTGTGGGGGACGACTGGAGTTTCTCTAAGAGATGTATAGATATGATATAACAAGCTATATGACCCGCTCCAGCTCCTCCACCACCCGCGCCTCCAGCTCCTCCTCCGCCCGCGCGGCGGAATCCGGCTGGGGGATCTGGTAGGAGTCAGTGGGGGAGCTGAGGAACGCGAAGAAGTCGAGCCAGTCGAAGCCGTCGGTGGCGGGGGGGAGGGAGCAGCGGGCCTCGATGGAGAGGGAGGGGAGGAGCGTGACGGGGCGTGACGGCCACCATGGGCGGTGGTGGGGAGAGGCGGCGGAGGCGGGGCCGCGGCGGGGGCGCGCACGTGGAGATGGGGGAGAGGAGGAGCGGCATGCGCGGGATTGGGCTCGGGATTGCGCTCCGGTGGTCGGAATTTGGTGGGAGCAGCTGAGGGAGAAACCTCGGTAGAACCTTGGAGTTGGAGGGAGGAGACGACAGGGAGGTGATAAGGAAGGAAGGAAGAAGGGGAAATATCGCTCGCGGGCGGAGAGTGTTGGCGTGGCCGTTGGATCGCCTCACGATTGTGTCCGACGGTGGCGATGCATGTCAACTTCGCGACTCGAATTGTAAACGTGGAGGAGTGTGGCTGGCCATGGATAAGGCTACAGAGAGGGGAAGAAGTACTTGATCTTCCATCTTTTTTTTTGCGAATAGGACACTGGCATTAAAAAAATGTCAAACAGTACAAAACAGCCCAAGAAAAACGAAAATTACAACGAGATCCTTGAGAAGTCCTTCATCTTCAACTCTAGACCGTGTCGACCGCGCGCCGCCGCTGCCGCTCCTCCCTGAGTCGGCCTGACGTTGTTGGTTGCGGACGGGAAGTCGCCGAACAGGTCGAAAAGACCACATCCGTCCCGGAGACGAAGAAGTAGGATGAACTGCCGATGAAGCTCCTTGATGATCCGAAGATCCCTACAGCCAGATGAAATCCTCGAAGACCACACCACACCCACAAGCTTCTCGACGTTGCCGTCGAGATGGGGTTGAAGCCGGGGAGACATTCTTGCACATGGCGCCGCCACCACCACCTGAACACCGCCTCTACAAACAAAAACCCTAAAGACGGGGAACGAAGCCCCCCAAAACTGGGAAACGGAGCCCTCCCGCCGACGAGAGCCGCGATCCGCCGCACCTCCATGGCCCAAAGGCCACAGAGACCATGTTCTGCGCACATGATCTTCCATCTGTCTACCCAAGTTCTCATTGTTCTTCATGTACTGCTATGCCAAATTGGGAATTAGATACAAAGCACGTCCTTTTGTTTCATGTACTGCGACGCCTGCAAAGGCAATGAAATCATCGATTGGATAGGACAAGGTGCCCTACACCGTCCCTTCCTAGCAAAGCACGTCTCGGCAGCCTGACAAGCACCTGGAGTTGGACATTTTGCCCACTACAAAGACCAATACAATAACCCGGCGCATGGGGACTCTCGCTGCCGCTTCACGCCATGGAGGTTGCCACCGGTGCAGTGGCAGTCGCGCCCTCTCCAGGTTAGTTGTACGCAGCATATTCCTTTCCTCTCCGATGGGTGGCTTCTGTTTTTTCTAATTTTTCTCTTCTGTCATGACTGCGGTGTGGCAATTACATGCCGATGCAAGCAACATGGACGATGATGTGCTCTAACACGGGAAGGGCAGGCTCAAGATCTTCCCGGCGACAGTCAGGTGACCCATCCTCTTTCCATCTTCCCCCAGATATGGCTAGGTCTCCCGTCTTCTATTTTAGCTTTCAGTTCAGTCCATACAGCATACAGGTTATAGAGCATGTGCAGAGTCTACACCGGAACGATTTTCTGTAAGCTACATAAATGGAGTAGTAATACCAACCAGTAGATTAGCAGTAGGTGCATATATGGGGTAGTAATACCTACCACTGATCTTTTTTAGGTACGTAATAATCTGCACAAATTCAGTGCAAAATAACTTGCAGAATAAACTAGAGATAGAGACAACTGGTGCAGAGCTTTCTATTGCCATGAACATGTGAGTGCTCAATTCTACCACAACATTGGCTAGCCAGCCATGAACAATTAAAGTAATGAGTGTTATGTTCTATTACTATGTACTTATTCCAATTATAGTTCATGTCAGGAGTTGAAAATTTAGAGGAACTTGTATGTATGCTTGAGTTATTCCGTGGTGAAAGCGAAGGAAAAGAGAAATGCGTCAGCATTTCCAGCTGATGCCTAATAGTTTGTTCGGAAAATGTAGTTTGTGATATAAGAATTCTGACGTGCTTTGCTTTATATTGGCAGTATTGTTTGTTAGTCCGACACATTATTTAGAGAACTTTGCAACTTGCTATTTGTAGGCTAATTTGCTGTCTCCGTGTGCAATAGAAATTCAAGCACACTGCATTGCTCTGGTGGAGTGTTTAACTCTTTGTGGGCTGAGATTTCAACCATACATGTATTTCAAGGAATGGAAGCAAACGTAGTTATCATTTAATTCCATGGTAAGCACCGACAATAGCATATCTATAATAATTTTAGTGGATCGATACAAAATACTGAAGTAAGTGGCATGTATAATTAACCCTGAAAAAGAACCACGTGAAAACTATTGCAAAATGAACCTGACGTGATCACGGATGAAGAGCACTCCAAAGTAGATGAGTGAGCTGATCAAGTTATCCAAATTTGCGTTATCTGAAAGAATTATGCATGGTCCGAACCAGGTGGAAACAACCAATAAGTAACTAAGAAAGTAAAAGGGGAAAAACAAGTGGCAGCAAGAAATCTGATTTTTTTATCTGGGAATTATAAAGTTCATTTACATTACTCATGGGTAAGCATACGGAAAGGAGCCTTTTCATCTGGGTATGACAGAATACGGTTATATTCTTGTATGCAACGCTCATGGGTAAATATACTGAAAGAGGTGGCAATACGTATGAAATTATGATATTCTTCCACTTGGGTATGACAAAATTTAGATTACGGAATTTAAGAGAGCAGTCCTAGCTTTTTGTAAGCAATGATCATAGATGGATAGGTATAGGCTTCCAAGATAACAGTCTTAATCTTTATTAAACTGTCGAAGCGTATTAACATCTAAATTTCTTGCATCTGGATATGATAAAATTTAGTTTATAGAATTTAAGAGAGTAGTCCCAAAGCAATGATCATGGAAGAATAGGTATAGGATTCGAAGATAACGATCTTAATCTTTGTGAAATTGCCGACAATGATTATGGATGAATAGGTATAGGCTTCCAGGATAACATTCTTAAACTTTATGAAACTGTCGACAGAACCTTAATTTTCCTACCGTCTGCGGTTTTCTTGCATCTGGGTATGATAAAATTCGGTTTATAGAATTTAAGAGAGTAGTACCAAATGTTTGTAAGCAATGGTCATGGATGAATAGGTATAGCCATATAGAATTCCAGGATAACAATCTTAATCTTTATATAACCTCGACAAAACCTTGTGTTTTTTAGTTGATTTTTTGTTTTGTGTTTTGTTGGTCTGTCGCTTGGCTGTGTCTTTTTGCTAATCGTCGGCAGTGAGTGGCATGTATCAAAGTTGAAGTAACAACTTCTATTTTGCATGAAGAAACGATCACTGACCTGCAGATGTTGACCTATCTTTTTTTCTATATTATGGTATGTTGAGCTTTGT
This sequence comes from Lolium perenne, assembly GCF_019359855.2. NCBI lineage: Eukaryota > Viridiplantae > Streptophyta > Magnoliopsida > Poales > Poaceae > Lolium > Lolium perenne. Next base: position 315,215,663 of record NC_067250.2, read on the forward strand.
ATACCAATACCTGTATTTTGCCATAATTTATGTAGACAGTGAAGACACAATTCTAGCGGGCAAAGGATCGTAGATACTCAATTCCAAGACACAATGATGTTTCTTTTGATACTCATTCATAACGTAGGTACTCACTGCCTGTAAATTTTGCTTTTTCTTTTTGAATTTTTGCTCGATGGTGACATTCTTGCATCTAGATCCTTTGTTTTGTCTTATTTGCAGCGAATTAATCATGTTATGCTTAGGAAGAGGTCTATGCATCATCGATGGGTGTCTTTGTCGGTTTCTTCTTTTCAGCTGATGACCTATTCTTTCAAGGTGTATAACTAACGATCAACCTATTCTTTCAAGGTGTATAACTAGCAATCAACGGATGTTTATTGTTCTGAAGAATCTTCCTCCGTACATGTGGACTCTACAATTACAGAGCAGTTTTTATCTCCTTATTATGCTTTATAATATATTGATCAGGAGACAAGGTGTATGGATGACCCCTCAATGTATATATACATGCGTTGTTTGTTCTCAGAAGTTAATAAGGATACCAATGCCATCGCAATCAAAGTTTCTGATGTCAAGGCAACTGAGGCTTCTGACTCGCTAGGTACAGTAGCCTCTCTTTTCTTGAACAAATATATTGTTGTCCTCGAGAAGGCGCATTATCCTTACGGAATCACAAAAAGATATAGATACAATACTGCGCCTTCTCTATCTATTTCAAGGGTAGTGCAGCCTTCCGACTGCGACATTTCGCCGGCGTTACTTGACAATAATGTCATCAACAAGTATTCTTCGGCAATGATTTACATCCAAAGCCTAATTCATATATTGCAGACTTAGACCATGTTTGCGAGTTTATTCAATTGAATGTGCATGTCTAGGTGGTTACTGAATTATTGCATTCCTGCTCTATATTGACCAGGATTAACCCCTTTTTGTCTCTGTATAAGGCACTATCTGTTTTGATAGTGGGCTGGATTGACATGGGAAACTAGAGCTCATCCAATTGACACCTGAATATGAATAGGTACGTCCATGGCTAACAGGCCTACCTTGCATCCTAAATTCAGCACCAGTGAACGAGTATGTTCTAGGTCCTTTTGGGCTGGTTAAGACACATGATACAGATACGAAAGACAGCAACACAAACCTTGGCAAGGCTATAAGGACCTACAGATATACCGTGTGGTGCTCTAGCATAGATGTGATACCAGCTGGGTTGCTAATCAAGGTGTCACCGTTGTGACTGACACATTTGACTCAGGTATCAACGGAAGGTTGGTGCACAGGCTTCGTTCTGGATGTAAGTAGACAGAGAGCTCCACCAGCTGAGCTTTTAGCCTGACTCAAGCTTTCATTCCTGTCAAATATGTAGTAGTAGCAGAATGTGTATTGTATGCCTGTAATATCTTACATAATCTAACGTAATTAATAAAAACCCGTTAATCAGTGAAATCATTGAATCGGACCAAACCGCAAGATGTCCCAACACCAATTGTGCCGGGCCACTAGATGTGTACGTGTCCATTGATTTTAGGTTGATTGAGCTCTTTCCTCATTAGCATTCAAGCGTTTCTGTCATTCCATCTACATCACCAGAGCGATCGAGCTGCTATGCTCTAGCGACGATTCCATGTGATCAAATAATATAATATTGCTACATCAAATTCAATTTTAATCTTGGTGCATATGCTGCTCATGCATTAAAAATAATATTTTAAAATGTAAATAAAAATCTGAGTAAAATTTTTGCTCACACCTCGACATTTTATTTGCACAAGCGACCCACAGCCACGCACCAAGCGATCAACACCGGCCAACTCTCTCGCATGCAAAAAACGACTGGTAGCCGGCGCGGCGAAGCGCGCGTGCCCTCCTAGTTCAATGTATCCCAGTTTATAAGACAGAAATTTCATAGACACCATGTTCTGCGCACATGCAGGGTATGGAATCGACCACATGGATAGCTTGTTTATAAAACTAGGCGTGTAACTAGAGCGTCTCAAGCACTACTCGTGCCAAAAAAGAATCACTCTGCATTAAACCGAGTGGCCACGTGGTTCTAGAGTTCTTACCAGTCCACCCGGAGAAATCATCAATCATCATCCTAGAAGTGAAAGAAACGCTTTTTCATCATTTTGGCTTTCACTGTGAAATTCATTAACTAAAAATATATGACGTCCTTTAGTATATTGAAGAAAAAGTATATATATTTTATACTATAATTTTTATTTGAGTTCGTTTTGAATAATGAATACTAGATAAACTTTTACTTTTTTTATTTCCTTTATTTGCAAAATGTTATCAAACAAAAAAAAATCATCACATGGGTATCCAAACAAATTAATTGTTTCTACAAATAATGTTTTAGTGCTACATTTTTGTTACAAAAAGTTTCAATGGACCGGTTATTGGCATTAGCTTTATTGAATGCTCCTTCTTTATAAGATTAGGCTAACAAGATAGATCAAGAAACTCGTAGCAATTGCTGATTTGCATGTCAAGCTTCGCTTGGTCATCAAATTCTGGCCGGGCCTATCCATTCATACTAAACAATTTAACTTCTTCTTAACTCTTTTGTCACTAAATATATATAGTTTGTCTTGATATACATTATTTGACATACTATCTTGAATAATAATTTTATTTTCATTAGGACTGCATACACGCTAATTGTATTAAGGTACATGTTAGTCATGCTAAGAAATTCATCCTTAAAGAATCATTTTTGGCACTAAACATGAACTCTATAGTTTGTCAAAAGAAACTTGTTTCTATTATGTTTTGGATGTATGTCGTTATAATGGATTCCACTATGAATATAAGAAAACTTGTATTATCATATATTGCTTGATGTATCTTCTTGCAAAGTATTGCTAAATATAAGAAAAACTAGGGCAACGCTCTAGAGTGTGTGAATACTACATACAACTCGAGAAATACAAGAATATCAAGTTTTATGTGAAATTGGTAGATAATTGTAGATTGTATAAAGTATCAACTAGTAGTTTGTCCTTGAACCTCGTCTTCACTCTTGTTAAGAGAGACGGTCAATAGCTAGCATCAACATATGTGTGCTTTATATTCAATATCAAGAGTGTTCATAATATCAAAGGGTAGTTAGAGTGCATAATAGGGTTGTTCACTTGTTTTTCCAATGATTTATCTCTAGAAAATAAGAAGTGTAAACCTGCTTAAATTGTTTATCTAGTTCCGTGATCTCGTGTTCTCTCCAATTCATTTGAAACCAATACAATCCTCCCAAAAAAGCCAAAGTAATTCGGTAATATTTGTGTATGTGTGTTATAGTTTCCAAAAGCATATGCTTCTATCGTACCCCTTGTTCATGTGCCCTTACATGTGTGTAGGTTGACCCATGGATATAGGGGTTTGGGTAAGCACCACTATTGATCTTGAGCATACACCTGCCAACCATTTTCATGGTATGTCTTCTTCTCATTGTTCGATTATAATGAAAGAATTCATATTGGTTATAACCGCATGAACAATTGTTGATTTCCTTTCAACAATAAAGGTCGAAGACTTTTTCCACTTTGATGGCGTCATGGAGGGTCTCGAACCAGCCAAGGAAGAGCGACTTGATGTAGGGACGCACGGGGGCGAGGTTCAATTCGAGCATCTCCCGCTCGAGCAGGTGGTACTCCTCGGCGGCGCGCACCCAGGCCTCCATCCCGACCTTGACCTGCCACTATTGTTGGTGCTCCACCCTCCTCACCCGCCCCCGCTCCACAAACCCTCTATAGCTCCTCCACCACCTGCGTTTCCAGCATCTCCTCCACCTGCGCGGCATCCAGCTCCTCCCTCTCCGGCTGCGGATCTAGTAGGAGTCGGCGGGGGAGTTGAGGAATGTGAAGAGGTCAAGTGTCGTCGTGGTGAATCAACAGATGCCATAGGGTGGCTTAAGTTGGAATGATGTGTACCGAGGGAACCGGAGGAGGGGGGGATGCAGACGAGACTCACTCAAACACACACACAAACATGGCGATGTACCCAGGTTCAGGGCCCTCGTGAGGAGGTAAAGCCCCTACTCCTGCATGCTTTTACTATATGATCTCAACAAGGAGCTACCGGGTGTTTCACTTAGCCTTCTGGCCAGAGGTAGAAGAAGAACTAGAGGTAGAAGATGAAGCGTACGGCTTAAACTGGGAATCGAGCCATCCCCTGCAAGGGAAGTGCTCCTCTCCTTATATAGGGGAGAGGAGGCTTACAAGGGAAGGAACCCCCAAGGAATCTATGCCTACCTAAGCTAACTTTATAAAGCTTCTTTGGCTCAGGCCATGATGTTCCCTTCTGCGGCCTTTGTCTGGTGACACCTCTTGGTCGGCCTACGGCTGTTTAATCGTCGCACTTGCTTTTGGCTTCAGAGCTTCGTATAAAGCTGATCCCGCATACATCACCTTGGTCCTGTACCGGACGACCGGATCTTTGACCTGTAGTAGACCGTTGGTCTTATGTCGGATCGCCATACCGGCATACTCTTGGTATCCCGGTCTAGGCAGACCCGTATCTCGGATTCTTATGCCAGATTATCTTCCAGGTTCCCTTATGTCGGAAACTCCTATCTCTTATTGGTATTCCGGACGGGTGAACTTTGGGTTACCCGACATCCTTGAGACCATCATGCCGTACTCCGGCATAACCTAAACTATTCGATATAAACATCTTATGCCGCTAACTATAGCCCAGATTAGCCTACCGGGGGTTATCCTCCCGACATTAGTCTCCGAAGCTGGTGTGGTCCAGCGGCATTAGCTGATGGGCCACGGCAGGTTCTCCATCCGACATTAACTTTCCCGCCGGATTAAATATCCCGGACTCTTTTAGACATGACCATCTCCCTCGCTGGCATAGTTCTCATCCGAATCAACTGAGCGATACTTAGTGAGAAATCGCCGACGGCGTTCGGCATCGCCTGCGCCACTAACAGGGAATATATGGGAACTCACCAATTGTCAGTGGCAGCGGTCACTGTTACTGACCGATAGACCCCTGTGAAGTCAAATCGAAACCGCCGCAGTAATCATGATGTTTTTACTGATAAACGTGTGCATTTAATACGGCGCACGACATCCGCGTGGCCTTTGGTGTGGCCGTGTACGCCCTTTCACCGCACATGATCGGTGCGGTTACAACTCCTGCGGCCACACCGGATCCGCGACCCACGACCTCCTCGGGGACTATAAATACCCCCGTCGGTCACTTTCTTTATTTTGACCGCACTTCTTCTTCCTCCTCCTTCGTTTCCCTCGAACGGTTCGTCTCCATCGCCGGTTGGGAGCCTGCGGTGGAGCGCCGCTGCGAGGATCCTCGCCCTCTTTTCCGCCGCAGCATCGGTGGAGGCTGCACCGCCGCCATCGATCCCTTCTTCAGCGACCTAAATCAACCACGGTAGGTTCGATCTGGCCCCTTCTCCTTTGCTTGTTGGATAGAATCTGTCTGCCATTGTTCTAGTTCTGTGTTGTTGGTGCTTTGGGTTGCCTTTTTCTTCTAGGTTCTCACATTTTCCTTCCGATTTCTTTCGTTTTGCAGATCTCCTTTTCTAGTTAGTGAAGCATAGGTCCGGTTCCTTCTACTCCTCTCCCTGAGTTCATCGACGAGAAGTCCTCGGAAGAACAGATCCTCACTGCCATTCCCTTATCTGAGGAGGCCGAGGGGGCCGATGGGGCCGAAGGGGCCGATGATCCTGCGCCAGTGCCCGGCGCACGCGCCAGACACGTGGGCTGGGAGGGCTCCAATGTGCGCCCAGTAGAGATAGATTGGCTCTACAAAACCAAGCGTATTCCCCCCAAGTCACTTGTAGACTTCCTGAGGGTGAATTAGAGCCAATCCCTAGGGACGGGGAAGTAGTTGTGTTTGTCGCGCACTTTGCGCGCGGCTTTGGGCTTCCAGCGAGCGGCTTCTTCCGCGCGTTCCTTGATAAGTACCGGCTTCAGCCCCACCATCTTCCGGCCAATGCTTTTACGGTCCTTTCATCCTTTGTAGCCTTCACCGAGGGTTATCTCGGTCTCTGGCCCAATATCGAGCTGTGGGCATGGCTTCACAACCTGAGGACTCAATCCGTCCAGGATAAGTCCGTTCCTCCTCCGCATAAGCCGATGGTGACCTGCGGTGCGGCTATGGTTATGCCGCGCAGGTGGAGATGGGGGCGAGGAGGAGCGGCATGCGCGGGATTGGGCTGCGCTCCGGCGGTCGAAGTTTGGTGGGAGAAACCTCGGTAGAACCTTGGCTTGTTGGAGGGAGGAGACGACGGACGACGGGGAGGTGATAAGGAAGGAAGGAAGAAGGGGAAATATCGTTCGCGGAGAGTGCTCGCGTGGCCGTTGGATCGTCTCGCGATTGTGTCCGACGGCGGGGATGCGTGCCAACTTCGCGACTCGAATTGTAAACGTGGAGGAGTGTGGCTGGCCATGGATAAGGCTGTGTTCTTGGTAAGTTTCTGCCGGTTTAGGACAGCTCTATCCTAGTAACTTAATTCCCTGATTCAGAGAGGGGAAGAAGTACTTGATCTTCCATCTGCCCACCCTAGTTCTCATTGTTCTTCATGTACTGCTATGCCAGCTTATAAGACAGAAATTTCATAGACACCATGTTCTGCGCACATGCAGGGTATGGAATCGACCACATGGATAACTTGTTTATAGAACTAGGCGTGTAATTAGAGCGTCTCAAGCACTACTTTTTTTTAGATATAAGGCAACTTTATTGCCCGACTTTAACTTAATAAAGCCCATGAAAACGATGTTCTCTCGAGCACTACTCGTGCCAGAAAAGAATCATTCTGCATAAACCCAGTGGCCACGTGGTTCTAGAGTTCTTACCAGTCCACCTAGAGAAATCAGCAATCATCATCCTGGAAGTGAAAAAAACGCATTTTCGTCATTTTGGCTTTCACTGTGAAATTCATTAACTAAAAATATTTGAAGTCATTTATAGTATATTGAAGAAAGTATATATTTTATAGTGTAACTTTTATTTGAGTTCGTTTTGAATAATGAATACTAGGCAAACTTTTACTTTTTTCATTATTTCCTTTATTTGCAAAATGTTATCAAGCAAACAAAAAGTATTGTCACATCAGTATCCAAACAAATTAATTGTTTCTAAAAATAATTTTTTGGTGCTCTTTTTTTCTTACAAAAAGTTACAATTTGCCGGTTTTAGTCAGTACTTTTATTGAACGCTCCTTCTTTATAAGATCAGGCTAAGGTGCTAGATCAACAATCTTGTAGCGATTGTTGATTTGCATGTCGAGCTTCGCTTGGTCATCAAATCCTGGCCGGGCCAATCCATTTATACTAAATAATTTTACTTCTTCTTAACTATTTTGCCACTAAATATATATAGTTTGTTTTGATATACATTATTTGACATACTATCTTAAATAATAATTTTATTTTCATTAGGAATGCATACATGCTAAGTATATTAAGGTACATGTTAGTTGATACGTCTCAAACGTATCTATAATTTCTTATGTTTCATGCTACTTTTATGATGATACTCACATGTTTTATACACATTATATGTCATATTTATGCATTTTCCGGCACTAACCTATTGACAAGATGCCGAAGAGCCGATTCTTTGTTTCTGCTGTTTTTGGTTTCAGAAATCCTACAAAGGAAATATTCTCGGAATTGGACGAAATCAACGCCCAGGGTCCTATTTTTCCACGAAGCTTCCAGAAGAACGAGGGAGAAACGAAGTGGGGCCACGGGGCGCCGCCACACTAGGGCGGCGCGGCCTAAGGGGGGCCCACGCGGCCCTAGCGTGTGGGGCCCCCGTGCCTCCTCCGACTCCGCCCTTCCGCCTACTTAAAGCCTTCGTCGCGAAACCCCCAGTACCGAGAGTCACGATACGGAAAACCTTCCAGAGACGCCGCCGCCGCCAATCCCATCTCGGGGGATTCAGGAGATCGCCTCCGGCACCCTGCCGGAGAGGGGAATCATCTCCCGGAGGTCTCTTCATCGCCATGATCGCCTCCGGATCGATGTGTGAGTAGTTCACCCCTGGACTATGGGTCCATAGCAGTAGCTAGATGGTTGTCTTCTCCTCATTGTGCTATCATGTTAGATCTTGTGAGCTGCCTATCATGATCAAGATCATCTATTTGTAATGCTACATGTTGTGTTTGTTGGGATCCGATGAATATTGAATACTATGTCAAGTTGATTATCAATCTATCATATATGTTGTTTATGTTCTTGCATGCTCTCCGTTGCTAGTAGAGGCTCTGGCCAAGTTGATACTTGTAACTCCAAGAGGGTGTATTTATGCTCGATAGTGGGTTCATGCCTCCATTGAATCTGGGACAGTGACAGAAAGTTCTAAGGTTGTGGATGTGTTGTTGCCACTAGGGATAAAACATCAATGCTTTGTCTAAGGATATTTGTGTTGATTACATTACGCACCATACTTAATGCAATTGTCTGTTGTTTGCAACTTAATACTGGAAGGGGTTCGGATGATAACCTGAAGGTGGACTTTTTAGGCATAGATGCATGCTGGATAGCGGTCTATGTACTTTGTCGTAATGCCCTGATTAAATCTCATAGTAGTCATCGTGACATGTATGTGCATTGTTATGCCCTCTCTATTTGTCAATTTCCCAACTGTAATTTGTTCACCCAACATGCTATTTATCTTATGGGAGAGACACCACTAGTGAATGGACCCCGGTCCATTCTTTACATCTGAAATACAATCTATTGCAATACTTGTTCTTTACTGTTCTTCGCAAACAAACATCATCTTCCACACTATACATCTAATCCTTTGTTTACAGCAAGACGGTGAGATTGACAACCTCACTGTTACGTTGGGGCAAAGTACTTTGATTGTGTTGTGCAGGTTCCACGTTGGCGCCGGAATTCCTGGTGTTGCGCCGCACTACACTCCGTCACCAACAACCTTCACGTGTTCCTTGACTCCTACTGGTTCGATAACCTTGGTTTCTTACTTAGGGAAAACTTGCTGCTGTACGCATCACACCTTCCTCTTGGGGTTCCCAACGGACGTGTGTCAACTAACTACACGCCAGCAGTACTCCTCGACGGCGCGCGCCCAGGCCTCCATCTGGACCTTGACCTGCCACTGCAGCCGGTGCTCCGCCCTCCTCGCCCGCCCCCACTCCACAACCCTCTATAGCTCCTCCACCACCCGTGCTTCCAGCTCCTCCTCCACCCGCGCAACATCTAGCTCCTCCCTCTAGGGGATCTGGTAGGAGTCCGCGGGGGAGCTGAGGAACGCGAAGAGGTCGACCAATCGAAGCCTTCGGTGGTGGGGGTGGGAGCGGCGGGGCTCCGATGGAGAGGGAGGGGAGGAGCATGATAGGGCGAAGCGGGGGCGCGATGGTACGGATAGGCGGCGGAGGTGGGGGCGCGCATGTGGAGATGTCGGAGAGGAGGAGCGGCAACCGGGATTGGGCTCAGGATTGCACTCCGGCGGTTAGCATTTGGTGGGATCGAGCAGCTGAGGAGGAGGAGGGGGAACCTCAATAGAACCTTGGAGGGAGGAGACGGCGGGTAGGTGATAAGCATCTCCAGCAGAGCCCGTAAACACGTGAACTGAAAATTCGGAGTTCAGTTCACCGAACTCGTGTTTACGGAGACGGCGGGGAGGTGATAAGCATCTCCAGCAGAGCAGAACCCGTAAAACACAACTGAAAAAATACATTTGAAATATCGCAAGGAAATTAGTCGATGATCATAAATATAGATGGATTTGACGCTCCGATTGAGCATCATAAGTTACATAATTTGATAAGATAACCTAAATTACTTAGTACACCGGCAAACGCTAACTAGTTTTGAACAAAATGCAGCCAAATTGACCTCTGCGCGCCGGTTCCGGTGGTGGCTGATACGTCTCCGACGTATCGATAATTTCTTATGTTCCATGCCACATTATTGATGATATCTACATGTTTTATACACATTATATGTCGTATTTATGCATTTTCCGGCACTAACCTATTAACGAGATGCCGAAGAGCCAGCTGCTGTTTTCTGCTGTTTTTGGTTTCAGAAATCCTACAAAGGAAATATTCTCGGAATTGGACGAAATCAACGCCCAGGGTCCTATTTTTGCACGAAGCTTCCAGAAGACCGAGGGGGAAAGGAAGTGGGGCCACGAGGCGCCGACACAATAGGGCGGCGCGGCCTGGCCCTTGGCCGCGCGGCCCTGGTGTGTGGGGCCCTCGTGTGGCCCCCCGCGTTGCCCTTCCGCCTACTTAAAGCCTTCGTCGCGAAACCCCCAGTACCGAGAGCCACGATACGGAAAACCTTACTGAGACGCCGCCGCCGCCAATCCCATCTCGGGGGATTCTGGAGATCACCTCCGGCACCCTGCCGGAGAGGGGATTCATCTCCCGGAGGACTCTTCACCGCCATGGTCGCCTCCGGAGGGATGAGTGAGTAGTTCACCCCTGGACTATGGGTCCATAGCAGTAGCTAGATGGTTGTCTTCTCCTCATGTGCTTCATTGTCGGATCTTGTGAGCTGCCTAACATGATCAAGATCATCTATCTGTAATTCTATATGTTGTGTTTGTCGGGATCCGATGGATAGAGAATACTATGTTATGTTGATTATCAATCTATTACCTATGTGTTGTTTATGATCTTGCATGCTCTCCGTTATTATTAGAGGCTCTGGCCAAGTTTTTGCTCTTAACTCCAAGAGGGAGTATTTATGCTCGATAGTGGGTTCATGTCTCCGTGAATCTGGGGGAGTGACAGAAACCTCTAAGGTTATGGATGTACTGTTGCCACTAGGGATAAAACATTGATGCTATGTTCGAGGATGTAGTTATTGATTACATTACGCACCATACTTAATGCAATTGTCTGTTGTTTTGCAACTTAATACTGGAAGGGGTTCGGATGATAACCTGAAGGTGGACTTTTTAGGCATAGATGCATGCTGGATAGCGGTCTATGTACTTTGTCGTAATGCCCAATTAAATCTCACAATATTCATCATATCATGTATGTGCATTGTCATGCCCTCTCTATTTGTCAATTGCACCGTAATTTGTTCACCCAACATGCTATTTATCTTATGGGAGAGACACCTCTAGTGAACTGTGGACCCCGGTCCATTCTTTTACATTGAATACAATCTACTGCAATACTTGTTCTACTGTTTTCTGCAAACAATCATCATCCACACTATACATCTAATCCTTTGTTACAGCAAGCCGGTGAGATTGACAACCTCACTGTTTCGTTGGGGCAAAGTACTTTGGTTGTGTTGTGCAGGTTCCACGTTGGCGCCGGAATCCCTGGTGTTGCGCCGCACTACATCTCGCCGCCATCAACCTTCAACGTGCTTCTTGGCTCCTCCTGGTTCGATAAACCTTGGTTTCTTTCTGAGGGAAAACTTGCTACTGTGCGCATCATACCTTCCTCTTGGGGTTCCCAACGGACGTGTGCTGTACACGCGTATCAAGCTAAATTTCTGGCGCCGTTGCCGGGGAGATCAAGACACGCTGCAAGGGGAGTCTCCACAATCCAATCTCTTTACTTTGTTTTTGTCTTGCTTTATTTTATTTACTATTTGTTTGCTGCATTATATCAAAACACAAAAAAAATTAGTTGCTAGTTTTACTTTATTTACTGCCTTGCACTCTATATCAAAAACACAAAAAAATTAGTTACTTGCATTTACTTTATCTAGTTTGCTTTATTTACTACTGCTAAAATGAGTAATCCTGAAGTTGAAGTTCGTTCGTTTAAGCAACAAGGGGGAGAATGTTTAAAAGATGCTTGGTATAGAATTAGTGATTCCCATAATAGGTGCACTAAGAAACACTCCACCACTATCCTACTCAGGAATTTTTATGTTGGTATCTCTAGCTGGAATAGGTATGTTCTTGATTGTCTTGCAGGAGGTAACTTCCTAGGCACTCCTGCTTTAGAAGCTAGTTGCATTATTGAGAGTCTATTTGGAACACCACCTGTTATTGAAACTAAAATTGTAACCTCTCTTGAGGATGTTATGAAAAAATTGGAAACCATAGAGAAAAATTTTCCAAGTGTTGAAACTAAATTGGAAATGTTACTTGATAAAACTGATGAACTTGATAAATCCTTAGGAGGAATTGATGAAAGAATTAGTGTCCTAGGAACTTGTGTTGTCCATGATAATCAAATTAATAGGATTGGCGAACTTGAAAAAGCTATGAGAACCTTGGGTTCAACCTTTTCATCTTTAAAGTTTAGAGAGAAAGCTTATGTGGGAAAGGAGCAAAAGTTTATGTATGTCTCTAAAGTGCCTAAACCAAAGAAATATTATTATAGGCCTAAAATTGACAAAGCCCTTAGTGCCACCCAAGATGGGGGAACTTATAATGCCGATGCATCATCCCTCGATAACACTTGATACACACTTTCTGCGCCTAGCTGAAAGGCGTTAAAGAAAAGCGCTTATGGGAGACAACCCATGTTTTACTACAGTAATTTTGTTTTATATTTGAGTCTTGGAAGTTGTTTACTACTGTAGCAACATCTCCTTATCTTAGTTTTGTGCTTTGTTGTGCCAAGTAAAGTCTTTGATAGTAAGGTTCATACTAGATTTGGATTGCTGCGCAGTTACAGATTTCTTTGCTATCACGAATTTCGACCTGCCTCTCTGTAGGTAGCTCAGAAAAATATGCCAATTTACGTGCGTGATCCTCAGATATGTACGCAACTTTCATTCAATTTGGGCATTTTCATTTGAGCAAGTCTGGTGCCTCGATAAAATCCATCTTTACGGACTGTTCTGTTTTGACAGATTCTGCCTTTTATTTCGCATTGCCTCTTTTGCTATGATGGATGAATTTCTTTGTTCCATTAATGTCCAGTAGCTTTATGCAATGTCCAGAAGTGTTAAGAATGATTATGTCACCTCTGAACATGTTAATTTTTATTGTGCACTAACCGTCTAATGAGTTGTTTCGAGTTTGGTGTGGAGGAAGTTTTCAAGGATCAAGAGAGGGAAATGATGCAATATGATCAAGGAGAGTGAAAGCTCTAAGCTTGGGGATGCCCCGGTGGTTCACTCCTGCATATTTTAAGAAGACTCAAGCGTCTAAGCTTGGGGATGCCCAAGGCATCCCCTTCTTCATCGACAACATTATCAGGTTCCTCCCCTGAAACTATATTTTTATTCCATCACATCTTATGTACTTTGCTTGGAGCGTCGGTTTGTTTTTGTTTTTGTTTTTGTTTGAATAAAATGGATCCTAGCATTCATTGTGTGGGAGAGAGACACGCTCCGCTGTTGCATATGGACAAATATGTCCTTAGGTTTTACTCATAGTATTCATGGCGAAGGTTGAATCTTCTTCGTTAAATTGTTATATGGTTGGAATTGGGAAATGCTACATGTAGTAATTCTAAAATGTCTTGAATAATTTGATACTTGACAATTGTTGTGCTCATGTTTAAGCTCTTGCATCATATACTTTGCACCTATTAATGAAGAAACACCTAGAGCTTGCTAAATTTGGTTTGCATATTTGGTCTCTCTAAAGTTTGTAACACCCCAAATTTCAAAACAAAGAGAAAATAAATTTCCTTTTTCCAAAAATGAGAACCAACAAAAACTTTTCTTATATAGGGTGCTATGCTTAGTGCTCCTACCTATTACTTGTGTTTTTTCCATGATGAGTGTTATTATGCTTATGTGATAAACCCTAAAACCCTAAAGTGATCAAGTGAAGATCACAAACCAAATGAAATTAAAAGAGAAAGAAATCAAATAAGAAAAACCCTAAACCCTAACCTTCTCAAAAATCATTTGGATCTATTTTGAGAAACCTAAATTAAAGAAAAAAAACCATATGTGGGCCTATAGCCTTAATAGGTAAATCTTGAACCCTACCTTTTCTTACTTTGCTAAATAATGGTGAACCACTGCAAAACTTATTAAACCCTAAACCTCATCCATCTTGTCATCAATCTTTGAGAAATAAAATAAAAAGGAAAGATCTTATTTAAGAAAAAGGCATATGCAAGCCTATGGATACTTGTTGAAAATGATGAGCTTTGCCTTGCCTACCTTGAGTAGATGAATTGAAATACCTCAACGCGCTCAACAAAGCACTTACCAACCAATTCAAGTGTGGAACAAAATAAAATCAAACATATGCATAGAGGCATATGTGCCTATGGCTATTTTTGTAAAACTTTACCCTGGGCCTTTCTATTTTATTTAGAGGATTGGAAAACCTTCATAAACCTTATCTAGTACTTCTCAAACCCAATCCAAAGTGAAACAAAAGATTTGAAAAAGAAAGTAATATTGCCATAGAGGCATATGAGAGCAAAATATCAAATTTGTGAAATTGAGGATCTTGACCCTAAGACTTGTAGTGAATGGTTGGATCACTCCTATATACCATTTCAACACTCAACAACATCAATTGGGTCAAGCCTAGTCAAATTAAAAATCAAATGCCACATATGCATAGAGGCATATGTGACACATAGCCATTTTCACCAATTCTTGTCCTATGCACTTCTACTTTGACCAAATGGTGTGAAACCATCTCTAAACCTAATCTAATACTAAATTGACCCTAACCCATGCCCAAGTAAAGCAAGATGAACAATTTACAAAGAATAATGAAAATTGACACATCACCTCTCATGTATTATGGCCAATTTTACAAATCTTTGAGCAAGACCATTTGAAATGGTTTCAATGGTTTGAAAATGTTTCTAAACTAATAAGAATCACATTAGAGTCAAGAAAAGTCAAATCAAATGGAGAGAAATCAAATAGTGAGATAATTCCATTTTCACTCACATACACATAGGGCCAATTTATCAAATCTTGACCTAGTCACCTCCATTGCCTAAAAATGGTTTGAACCCTTCACCTAACTCAATCTAACACCAAATAAACCTCACTCTTGTCAAAATGAAGCAAAGAGGAATAAAAGAATAAAAGCTAGAAAATCCCAAAACCCTTACATATGGTGTATGCCATTTTTATAAATTTTGACCCTAGACCATTTTGGCCTTCACCATTAGTTGTAATATGATACTAAACACTTATTACAACTATTGGAATCAAAGAAACCCAATTCAAATGAAATTCAAACTCAATTGGGGATCACATGTGATATTGGTCAAATCTGCCAATTTTAGTCTGATCACTACTTTGAGCCCTTGCCATTCAAAATTTTCAAACTAAACCTTGCTAAATCTTTGCACCTCATCCAAGACAACATCAAGGTGAACACTTTTTGTAAAGATCACCATGCCAAATCCTTTCTTGATCAATAGCTATGCTCCTCCAAAGTTGCAACATTTTAACAAGAGTAACAATCTCACACTTGTCAATTTTTGCAATTCTTTGCATTCAACAATTCCACCACCACAACTCATCTTCTCTGGTCAAATACAACTCAACTCAACACACACTTTTCTTTTGGTCAACTTTTCGAATTCAATCAAATTTGGGCCAAATTCACAATTTCCAATTATGGCACTATGTGACACTATTCTAAATAGTGATCTACCCAAACCCTATTACCCCAAATCACTCTCTCTGGTTCCCTTGACCACTCTCACCCTAGCACACTGATACGTCTCCGACGTATCGATAATTTCTTATGTTCCATGCCACATTATTGATGATATCTACATGTTTTATGCACACTTTATGTCATATTCGTGCATTTTCTGGAACTAACCTATTAACAAGATGCCGAAGAGCCGATTCTTTGTTTCTGCTGTTTTTGGTTTCAGAAATCCTAGTAACGAAATATTCTCGGAATTGGACGAAATCAACGCCCAGGGTCCTATTTTGCCACGAAGCTTCCAGAAGACCGAAGAGGAGTCGAAGTGGGGCCACGAGGCGCCGCCACACTAGGGCGGCGCGGCCCAGGCCCTGGCCGCGCCGACCTATGGTGTGGGGCCCTCGTGTGGCCCCCCGCGTTGCCCTTCCGCCTACTTAAAGCCTCCGTCGCGAAACCCCCAGTACCGAGAGCCACGATACGGAAAACCTTCCAGAGACGCCGCCGCCGCCAATCCCATCTCGGGGGATTCTGGAGATCTCCTCCGGCACCCTGCCGGAGAGGGGATTCATCTCCCGGAGGACTCTTCACCGCCATGGTCGCCTCCGGAGTGATGAGTGAGTAGTTCACCCCTGGACTATGGGTCCATAGCAGTAGCTAGATGGTTGTCTTCTCCTCATTGTGCTTCATTGTTGGATCTTGTGAGCTGCCTAACATGATCAAGATCATCTATCTGTAATGCTATATGTTGTGTTTGTCGGGATCCGATGGATAGAGAATACTATGTTATGTTAATTATCAAGTTATTACCTATGTGTTGTTTATGATCTTGCATGCTCTCCGTTATTAGTAGAGGCTCTGGCCAAGTTTTTGCTCTTAACTCCAAGAGGGAGTATTTATGCTCGATAGTGGGTTCATGCCTCCATTGATATCTGGGACAGTGACAGAAAGTTCTAAGGTTGTGGATGTGCTGTTGCCACTAGGGATAAAACATTGATGCTATGTCTAAGGATGTAGTTGTTGATTACATTACGCACCATACTTAATGCAATTGTCTGTTGCTTTGCAACTTAATACTGGAAGGGGTTCGGATGATAACTGATGACCCACAAGTATAGGGGGTGTATCGTAGTATCTTCGATAAGTAAGAATGTCGATCCCAACGAGGAGTAGAAGGTGTTGACAAGCAGTTTCGATGAAGGATTCACTGTAAATGCTCACAGACAAGTATTCAGGTGGTTTTGATGTAACAGATGAACAAAGTACAAGTAAGTAAAATGCGAGAGAAATAATTGCAGCGAGTGGCCCAATCCTTTTTAGCACAAAGGACAAGCCGATTTGTTTACTTATAATGACCAAACGTTCTCGAGGACACACGGGATTTTAGTCTAGTGCTTTCGCTACATACAGCTGATTAATCTTCATTGTTTTGATAAGTGTTGTGTGGGTGAACCTATGCTAATGTACCGCCCTTCCTCGGACTAATACATACTTGTGATTATACCCCTTGCAAGCATCCGCAACTACAAGAAAGTAATTAAGATAAATCTAACCACAGCCTTAAACTCTGAGATCCTGCGATCCCTCCTGCATCGATATACCAACGGGGGCTCAGGTTTCTGTCACTCCGGCAACCCCGCAATTGGCAAACGAGTACAAGATGCATTCCCCTAGGCCCATAAAGGTGAAGTGTCGTGTAGTCGACGTTCACCTGACACCACTAGAAGAATGACACCACAACTTAAATATCATAACATTGAATATTACTCAACCATAGTTCACTACTAACATTTAGACTTCACCCATGTCCTCAAGAACTAAACGAACTACTCACGAGACATCATATGGAACATGATCAGAGGTGATATGATGATGAATAACAATCTGAACATAAACCTTGGTTCAATGGTTTCACTCAATAGCATCAATAACAAGTAGAAATCAGTACCGGGAGAGTTTCCCCTATCAAACAATCAAGATCAAACCCAAATTGCTACAGCGGTGACGATGTCCAGCGGTGGAGACGGCGGTGATGATGGTGGAGATGATGATGATGGTGATGGAGATGATGTCCAGCTCGATGGCGGTGACGATGGCGTCGATTTCCCCCTCCGGGAGGGAATTTCCCCGGCGGATTCCTGCCCGCCGGAGAGCTCTTTTCTCTCTGGTGTTCTCCGCCCCGCAGAGGCGGCTGTAACCCTTCGTGAGGATCCCTCTGTGGCTTAGGTTTTCGGGAAGAAGGGTTTCGCGAAGAAAAGGAGGCGAAAGGGGCTGTGGGGGCCCCCACACCACAAGGTGGCGCGGCCAGGCCATGGGCCGCGCCGGCCTGTGGTCTGGCCCCACCTTGGGTCCTCTCAGCTCCCCCTTCTGGCCTTCTCCGTCATCTGGAAAAATAGGATTTTTGGTGAAATTTCCTTCCACAGTTGATCGTCCGAAATATTGCATCCTGACGGTGCTTTTTCCAGCAGAATCCTGGCTCCGGTGCGCGATCTCCAAATAATCATGAAACATGCAAAATAGATGAAATAACATAAGTATTGTGTCCCAATATGAAATATATCAATGAATAACAGCAAATTATGATATAAAATAGTGATGCAAATTGGACGTATCAATAACCTGAAGGTGGACTTTTTAGGCATAGATGCATGCTGGATGGCGGTCTATGTACTTTGTCGTAATGCCCAATTAAATCTCACTATATTTATCATGACATGTATGTGCATTGTTATGCCCTCTCTATTTGTCAATTGCCCGACTGTAATTTGTTCACCCAACATGCTTTTATCTTATGGGAGAGACACCTCTAGTGAACTGTGGACCCCGGTCCATTCTTTTATACTGAAATACAAATCTGCTGCAATACTTATTCTTTACTGTTTTCTTGCAAACAATCATCTTCCACACAATACGGTTAACCCTTTGTTACAGCAAGCCGGTGAGATTGACAACCTCACTATTTCGTTGGGGCAAAGTACTTTGGTTGTGTTGTGCAGGTTCCACGTTGGCGCCGGAATCTCTGGTGTTGCGCTGCACTACATCCCGCCGCCATCAACCTTCAACGTGCTTCTTGACTCCTACTGGTTCGATTAAACCTTGGTTTCTTACTGAGGGAAACTTGCCGCTGTGCGCATCACACCTTCCTCTTGGGGTTCCCAACGGACGTGTCAGCTACACGCATCAAGCAAAATTTCTGGCGCCGTTGCCGGGGAGATCAAGACACGCTGCAAGGGGAGTCTCCACTTCCCAATCTCTTTACTTTGTTTTTGTCTTGCTTTATTTTATTTACTACTTTGTTTGCTGCATTATATCAAAACACAAAAAAATTAGTTGCTAGCTTTACTTTACTTACTATCTTGTTTGCTACATCAAAAAACACAAAAAAATTAGTTACTTGCATTTACTTTATCTAGTTTGTTTTATTTACTACTGCTAAAATGAGTAATCCTGAAGTTGAAGTTCGTTCATTTAAGCAACAAGGGGGAGAATGTTTAAAAGATGCTTGGTATAGAATTAGTGATGCCCATAATAGGTGCACTAAGAAACACTCCACCACTATCCTACTCAGGAATTTTTATGTTGGTATCTCTAGCTGGAATAGATATGTTCTTGATTGTCTCGCGGGAGGTAACTTCCTAGGCGCTCCCGCTTTAGAAGCTAGTTGCATTATTGAGAGTTTATTTGGAACACCACCTGTTAATGAAACTAAAATTGAAACCTCCCTTGAGGATGTTATGAAAAAATTGGAAACCATAGAGAAAAATTTTCGAAGTATTGAAACTAAGTTGGAGATGTTACTTGATAAAACTGATGAACTTGATAAATCCTTAGGAGGAATTGATGAAAGAATTAGTGTCCTAGGAACTTGTGTTGACCATGATAATCAAATTAATAGGATTGGCGAACTTGAAAAAGCTATGGGAACCTTGGGTTCAACCTTTTCATCTTTACAGTTTAGAGAGAAAGCTTATGTGGGAAAGGAGCAAAAGTTTATGTATGTCTCTAAAGTGCCTAAACCAAAGAAATATTATTATAGGCCTAAAATTGACAAAGCCCCTAGTACCACTACAGATGGGGGAGCTTATGATGCTCCATCTCTTGATAATACTTGAGTTACACTTTCTGCGCCTAGCTGAAAGGCGTTAAAGAAAAGCGCTTATGGGAGACAACCCATGTTTTTACTACAGTATTTTTGTTTTATATTTGAGTCTTGGAAGTTATTTACTACTGTAGCAACCTCTCCTTATCTTAGTTTTGAGTTTTGTTGTGCCAAGTAAAGTCTTTGATAGTAAAGTAAATACTAGATTTGGATTACTGCGCAGAAACAGATTTCTTTGCTGTCACGAATCTGGGTCTAATTCTCTGTAGGTAACTCAGAAAATTAAGCCAATTTACGTGAGTGATCCTCAGATATGTACGCAACTTTCATTAAATTTGGGCATTTTCATTTGAGCAAGTCTGTTGCCTCAATAAAATCCATCTTTACGGACTGTTCTGTTTTGACAGATTCTGCCTTTTATTTCGCATTGCCTCTTTTGCTATGTTGGATGAATTTCTTTGATCCATTAATGTCCAGTAGCTTTATGCAATGTCCAGAAGTGTTAAGAATGATTGTGTCACCTCTGAACATGTTAATTTTTATTGTCCACTAACCCTCTAATGAGTTGTTTCGAGTTTGGTGTGGAGGAAGTTTTCAAGGATCAAGAGAGGAGTATGATACAATATGATCAAGGAGAGTGAAAGCTCTAAGCTTGGGGATGCCCCGGTGGTTCACCCCTGCATATTCTAAGAAGACTCAAGCGTCTAAGCTTGGGGATGCCCAAGGCATCCCCTTCTTCATCGACAACATTATCAGGTTCCTCCCCTGAAACTATATTTTTATTCGGCCACATCTTATGTACTTTGCTTGGAGCATCGGTTTGTTTTTGTTTTTGTTTTTGTTTGAATAAAATGGATCCTAGCATTCACTGTATGGGAGAGAGACACGCTCCGCTGTAGCATGTGGACAAGTATGTCCTTAGTCTCTACTTATAGTATTCATGGCGAAGTTTCTTCTTCGTTAAATTGTTATATGGTTGGAATTGGAAAATGCTACATGTAGTAATTCTAAAATGTCTTGACTAATTTGATACTTGGCAATTGTTGTGCTCATGTTTAAGCTCTTGCATCATATACTTTGCACCCATTAATGAAGAAACACTTAGAGCTTGCTAATTTGGTTTGCATATTTGGTTTCTCTAGAGTCTAGATAATATCTAGTATTGAGTTTTGAACAACAAGGAAGACGGTGTAGAGTCTTATAATGTTTACAATATGTCTTTTATGTGAGTTTTGCTGCACCGTTCATCCTTGTGTTTGTTTCAAATAACCTTGCTAGCCTAAACCTTGTATCGAGAGGGAATACTTCTCATGCATCCAAAATCCTTGAGCCAACCACTATGCCATTTGTGTCCACCATACCTACCTACTACATGGTATTTCTCCGCCATTCCAAAGTAAATTGCTTGAGTGCTACCTTTAAAATTCCATCATTCACCTTTGCAATATATAGCTCATGGGAAAAATAGCTTAAAACTATTGTGGTATTGAATATGAACTTATGCACTTTATCTCTTATTAAGTTGCTTGTTGTGCGATAACCATGTTTCTGGGGACGCCATCAACTATTCTTTGTTGAATATCATGTGAGTTGCTATGCATGTCCGTCTTGTCTGAAGTAAGAGAGATCTACCACCTTAATGGTTGGACCATGCATATTGTTAGAGAAGAACATTGGGCCGCTAACTAAAGCCATGATTCATGGTGGAAGTTTCAGTTTTGGACATATATCCTCAATCTCATATGAGAATAATAATTGTTGCCACATGCTTATGCATTAAAGAGGAGTCCATTATCTGTTGTCCATGTTGTCCCGGTATGGATGTCTAAGTTGAGAATAATCAAAAGCGAGAAATCCAAAATGCGAGCTTTCTCCTTAGACCTTTGTACAGGCGGCATGGAGGTACCCCATTGTGACACTTGGTTAAAACATGTGTATTGCGATGATCCGGTAGTCCAAGCTAATTAGGACAAGGTGCGGGCACTATTAGTATACTATGCATGAGGCTTGCAACTTGTAGGATATAATTTACATAACTCATATGCTTTATTACTACCGTTGACAAAATTGTTTCATGTTTTCAAAATAAAAGCTCTAGCACAAATATAGCAATCGATGCTTTCCTCTTTGAAGGACCATTCTTTTTACTTTTATGTTGAGTCAGTTCACCTATCTCTCTCCACCTCAAGAAGCAAACACTTGTGTGAACTGCGCATTGATTCCTATATACTTGCATATTGCGCTTGTTATATTACTCTATGTTGGCAATTATCCATGAGATATACATGTTACAAGTTGAAAGCAACCGCTGAAACTTAATCTTCCTTTGTGTTGCTTCAATACCTTTACTTTGATTTATTGCTTTATGAGTTAACTCTTATGCAAGACTTATTGATGCTTGTCTTGAAGTACTATTCATGAAAAGTCTTTGCCTTATGATTCACTTGTTTACTCATGTCATTACCATTGTTTTGATCGCTGCATTCATTACATATGTTTACAAATAGTATGATCAAGGTTATGATGGCATGTCACTTCAGAAATTATCTTTGTTATCGTTTTACCTGCTCGGGACGAGCAGAACTAAGCTTGGGGATGCTGATACGTCTCCGACGTATCGATAATTTCTTATGTTCCATGCCACATTATTGATGATATCTACATGTTTTATGCACACTTTATGTCATATTCGTGCATTTTCTGGAACTAACCTATTAAGAAGATGCCGAAGAGCCGATTCTTTTTCTGCTGTTTTTGGTTTCAGAAATCCTAGTAACGAAATATTCTCGGAATTGGACGAAATCAACGCCCAGGGTCCTATTTTGCCACGAAGCTTCCAGAAGACCGAAGAGGAGTCGAAGTGGGGCCACGAGGCGCCGCCACACTAGGGCGGCGCGGCCCAGGCCCTGGCCGCGCCGACCTATGGTGTGGGGCCCTCGTGTGGCCCCCCGCGTTGCCCTTCCGCCTACTTAAAGCCTCCGTCGCGAAACCCCCAGTACCGAGAGCCACGATACGGAAAACCTTCCAGAGACGCCGCCGCCGCCAATCCCATCTCGGGGGATTCTGGAGATCTCCTCCGGCACCCTGCCGGAGAGGGGATTCATCTCCCGGAGGACTCTTCACCGCCATGGTCGCCTCCGGAGTGATGAGTGAGTAGTTCACCCCTGGAGTATGGGTCCATAGCAGTAGCTAGATGGTTGTCTTCTCCTCATTGTGCTTCATTGTTGGATCTTGTGAGCTGCCTAACATGATCAAGATCATCTATCTGTAATGCTATATGTTGTGTTTGTCGGGATCCGATGGATAGAGAATACTATGTTATGTTAATTATCAAGTTATTACCTATGTGTTGTTTATGATCTTGCATGCTCTCCGTTATTAGTAGAGGCTCTGGCCAAGTTTTTGCTCTTAACTCCAAGAGGGAGTATTTATGCTCGATAGTGGGTTCATGCCTCCATTGATATCTGGGACAGTGACAGAAAGTTCTAAGGTTGTGGATGTGCTGTTGCCACTAGGGATAAAACATTGATGCTATGTCTAAGGATGTAGTTGTTGATTACATTACGCACCATACTTAATGCAATTGTCTGTTGCTTTGCAACTTAATACTGGAAGGGGTTCGGACGATAACCTGAAGGTGGACTTTTTAGGCATAGATGCATGCTGGATGGCGGTCTATGTACTTTGTTGTAATGTCCCAGGTTTAGAGACGATCGAGGGGTAGATTTTAGAAAGGAATGTGCATTGCATAGTAAATTCTGGGGAAATTTTGCGCTTTTAAACAAAAACTGCATCGAAGGGGGACAAGTTTCTCTCTCGACACCTTACAGGGTTAGGGTTTCGAGAGTGCGACAAACTTGCAACTCACTCCACTAGTTTAGGGTTTTGAGAAGAGAGGGGAGAGTTTGCATGATTGAATTCTAAATAAAGTGACCTGGTTGAATTCAAACCAATGATGAATTTGAATTTCAAATTCAAATATTAAATAATTACCCTAAATATTGAATTGTGAGGAAATTCATTAAGTAAAATATAAATTATAAACAATATAAGCAATTAAAGTAAAGTAAAGCTCATTAGAGAAAACTTTGAGCTTTATTGATCATCACACAATTTACATTGTCATTACAATATTCATAATGGAAATAAATGAATATTACAACACATTACAAGAATTGGGAATTTGATAAATAAAAGAGAATAAAAAGAAAAGTACAAGTAATGACCCTAGTCTAAATACTACAAGATCATCTTCACTTGATCTTGGATTTGATGAACTCCATGTCCATTTTGATCAATTGTTGATCCCTGCACAAAAATCACAACAAAAAGAAGTTACGCCAAGTGGCATAGCCACTTGGCAGGTTAGAAATCAATTGAAAATAGGAAATGATCAGATAGGACCAAAGTGGCCGAGCTGATCCATGCCACAGCCAAGTTCCAGGTCCAGGTGCACAGCACATGCCTACACACACACACAGCCTGCTCACAGGGCTGTGTGCATGCAGCACACACACACAGTGAGTCACCAAAGTGACAAGCAGGAGCTGTCGACCAGGGATGCAAGGGAGCACCACATATAAACTTTTCACAGCCAAACCCTAGCCATTCTGTCGACAGAACTTCCCAGGGTAAGAACATCAAGAACAGATAGAACAGGAAGAACACCAAGCTTCCCAAACAACCAATCTATCCATAACAGTTCCACTAGAACTGTTGTAGAACAAGGCACAAGCAGGAAATCAAGCACAGGCTAACCAGGAGGAGCAGGGCAAGCTCACATCACAATCCTGAAGCCAAATCCTCTACACCAACACCCATTTCTAGGAGCTGGAGTGAGGTATAAACAGATCAACCTGAGCAAAACCCTGGTTTGCTCATAAATAAGCATTTGCATATGTCACAGAAGCCAAAATGGGTAGAATACCCAGATTGTATCATCATCTGGCTACTAAGCCTTTTGGTGCAAGCAAGCTGGAGATCAGCCAGAAGGAAATCACCAAGGGAACATTGATATGTCAGCATGGTGACAATACCAGAGAAATCCAGCATGGATTAATCCCTAACTAGCCATTCCAAAATCATCTAGCACCTAAAGCCAAGCAAGCCATCAGATATTAGACAGATCCTGTCTATTTTTGTTGTCAACAGTAATGGTACTGGAAAACCAACATGGTTTCTTCCAGTGAGATATTTCCCAAATCACAGCAAGCCAACACAGGTAGGAGCAACCATTTCTAAGCAGACAGAGCCTGCTAGGGTCACAACAGCTACCTATCCACACAAGAAATGCACCAAAACATCACATCATTATCCAGGGGATTCAGTATGAGCTAGGGTACCCAACCAGTGGTTGGCATCCCTCTAGCTACATCAAATTCATCCATATGATCATTACTGATAAACAGTTCACATCATTTATCCATCTAGTAAAGCAAGGAATTACAGATAAATGAAACAGTAAAGTAACTAAAGCACCAACATCTTGCCAGTGAACCAATGGCTCACTGCAAGCATCAGATGATGCTTGAGTAAGCATTAACACACACCAGCACAAGTATAAGTGTCACACAGACACTAGGTGAAGTACCAGAAAGGCACAGACAACAAGCAAGGGATGATCATTTGATCATCAGGGCCTGCTAAAGCATGCCAGGGCAGGCTAGAATCAACCACCAGTATCACACATGAATTATATGAATTAAACAGCCACAGATTATCAACAATTAGATCACAGACTAGCACATAAACCATTTTTATAATTATATCCAGAAGCATATCATCAAGGAATTGATGTATATGGACAATAATTAAGCCAAGCCAAACCTACTGTGAGCCAGAACTCAATAATCATCACATAAATAACACCGCCTCTTGCTAAACAGCAAGAACCACTCACAGTAATGAACCAGGGGAGCTAGAGCCTGCTACAGCATAAGCAAGCAAGCAACAGCAATGGCTAGTGGTGTTCAGATGAACACCTAGCCGGATAATAACATATATAACCAAGGGTGAGCAGAGACATGAATCAAAGGAAGCACACGCCACAGCACGATTCACACAAGCACATAGGCTAGAGCAAGCATGGCGATAAAGATGGCGCAGCGGCATGCCTAGCCCAGCACAACGCAGCAGCTAGCACAGCACCTGGGCTGGCAAAGCACAAGCCACAGAAGCGTAGCAGCAGCAGCACTTCGTCAAGGCAAGCATCTCCACAGGGAGAAGTCGGCCAGTGGCCGAGCTAGACGAAGAAGGGGAGAAGAGAAGAAGATAGAACAGGTAACAGAGGAGGAAAGAGGAGGAGAAACTTACAGGCGAAGCAGATGAGCACGACCGTGGCGGCACGGCGGAACACGCCGGGCGACGGCGGCGCCAGGCCAAGCCAAGCCCGGTCGCCACATCACCGCAACGCCGGCATCTCCACGGCATCACCACGGCGCCAGGGACGCCGATGAACGGCGGACCTTCACGGATCCGTGCGGCCGAGGCGCAGGCGCGTTGGAGGAGAGTCGAGGTGGACACGAGCGTCAAATCGACGCGGACCACCATGTCCGCCGTCGAGAGGCGGTCCAGATCCGCACCAGTTCATCGCCGATAATGGCCGAAGGCGGCCGGAGCATGGCGGCGACGGCGGAGGCGATTTTGGTGTCGCGAGAGCCGAAAGGGGATTAGGGTTACGGGGAGGAGGACGACGAAGCGACTGGGTCAGTTGGACCGAGCCCACTGGGCTGGTCCAACCTAACCAGCTCGGCTGCTTGTCAGGTGGGCCCGAGGGGTATTTTGGACATTTCCAAAATACCCATTTAAATGAGAATTTCCAAGAATTTTATAAAATAAAATACAGCTCTAAAAAAATAAGTAAAAATATGAAAATTAATCAGCATAAAATTCTCTATCTAAATAAAATATCAAAGAGAATTTTTGAAGAAAAAGAAGAATAAGTCTTAATTTGATGATTTAAATAATGATTTAAATCACACAAATTATTTTCAATAATGAAAATAAGTCCATTAATGCATTTGGACTTTAAAAACACCTTGACAACATTTCAAGGTTGTATTTTACTTTAAATCAAGTATCCCCAAATTATTCTTAGTATTAACCTCTTACATGAAATAATAACGACATCGGAAGGGGGGAACAAACCCTAAAAATAGAATCATGCATAATTGCCTCTTTAACCATTGCCCTTATCGGACAATGATGCTATTTTTCAGAAACAGAGGACAAGGGTCAGTCCACACCTTCCAACTGCAAAACTTTGCAGTGTTCAGGCAAGTTCATCACTTGCTCATGCCATTTGAGTATTTCTATCAAATTACTTGCAAAGTATTATGGTTATCACTATTGCATAAAAATCAAAACCACTATTTTCATAACTATGAATATGACTATGTGGTGGGCAATGGAACCATGGATTGTGTTGATATGGTGGAGGTTCCATTGCACGGGTTTATATCCATCTAGGATTAAACAACAAATGTCGCCAGTGATTCTTGTGCCGTAATACCCGTGTTAACCATAAGATCCGGAGTGGGACGGAGTAGTCAAAAGTGTTTCCACCTCTCGTTCATCAACGGATGCGCTTACCGTAGCAGTTGTGTCTGGCGGAACAACCGGAGCGTGGGGATCCCATTCTAATTCCCCACGGTAAAGCATTGCTTGCCGTAGCAGTTGTGTCTTGCGGAACAACCGGAGGGTGGGGATCCCATTCTAATTCCCCACGGTAATGCGGTCTATGATGGGTTGCAGCTACCGGCGTAGGAGTGTATGGTAGAGCCCAAAGACTTGTCATCGTGGTCGGGGTCCACCCTGAAATTACGGGAATAATGGGACCGGCGTGGACCCAGGGTCGGGGCATGCAACAAAGGGTGGGTGTTCGAGGTAGCGGAGGAACATGATTGGCTAGACCTTATACCGGGCCTCACACCAAAGGAAGTGTGGACGGGAAAGCTGCCCGGTTGGCACCAAGGTTAAGATCTCTTATGGGTAAAGCAACACACCTCTGCGAGTGTAAAGAAGCTGTGACCTGTCACTCCCTGTTCGGGATTGAGGAATCGCTGAACGCTGCCGGAAAGGAGCTCCATGAAGTTCTAGTAAACCGGTGAAGGCTGACGGACATAGCTCTTTGAAATAAAAGCAATCTCTTGAAGAAATGTTTATCAAAACTTGCATTGGTATTAGACTTTCTGGTCTAATATCGTAGCTAGTGCATTAAACACCTCTTATCTATAATGAACTTGTTGAGTACGCTCGTACTCATATCACTCTTAAATCCCATGCTTAGATTGTCTAAATCATCTGGAGGAGGACTACGACAGCAATGATGGAGCCGAGATCATCGGCTACGAGGAACCAGACCTCTCAGGAGGAGTTGAAGGCGTAGACTATCTCATAGTCTACGGATCCGGGGAGGCTTCCGGAGGAGATCAAGCCTAGAGATAACCGATAGTAGTAGTAACCGAGCAGCCCGAACTCTTAGTATTTAGCTGCTCGATGAAATAAATGTTTAGTTTAATGAGACTCTGGTATTGTAAGTTAAGTTGGGTTCGCCTCGAACCCAGGAGTATTCCTCTTAGGACCCAAGAGGAGCTCCAAGATGACATGTGTATGATAGTTGTAATAATCAATGAATGAGTTATGGACCCTGCTATGTTCTGTTGTACTACTCTGAGGGATGTAATATTTGCGGAATGGTACTTCGTGAATGTTATATCAACGACTGGCATACTACAACATGCAGTGGTATGCAGGGTCACCACATTTGTCGTAATGCCCAATTAAATCTCACTATATTTATCATGACATGTATGTGCATTGTTATGCCCTCTCTATTTGTCAATTGCCCGACTGTAATTTGTTCACCCAACATGCTTTTGTCTTATGGGAGAGACACCTCTAGTGAACTGTGGACCCCGGTCCATTCTTTTATACTGAAATACAAATCTGCTGCAATACTTATTCTTTACTATTTTCTTGCAAACAATCATCTTCCACACAATACGGTTAACCCTTTGTTACAGCAAGCCGGTGAGATTGACAACCTCACTGTTTCGTTGGGGCAAAGTACTTTGGTTGTGTTGTGCAGGTTCCACGTTGGCGCCGGAATCTCTGGTGTTGCGCCGCACTACATCCCGCCGCCATCAACCTTCAACGTGCTTCTTGACTCCTACTGGTTCGATTAAACCTTGGTTTCTTACTGAGGGAAACTTGCCGCTGTGCGCATCACACCTTCCTCTTGGGGTTCCCAACGGACGTGTCAGCTACACGCATCACACACCCACAGTAACCCTGGGAGGAGCTAGCCATGCTAGCATGGCATGGCCATGCCAGCCATGTCCCTCTCCCTCTCCTCTCCTTCCTCCCCCATCCTGGCCCTGGTGCCCCAGCTCACCACCATGCCTCCCTACCTTGTCTAGCATCGCCAGTGGTCGAGGAGGAAGCAGGCAGGCACCAGACCAACTCGCGCCCATGGAGGCCAGGCATGCCGAGGACGTCGCAGCGCGCACGCCACGGGCACCCACATGCCACGCACCGCCCCCTCACTCTGTGCAGCCCCTGGCCCCCCTCTCAGCACCTTGAGCTTCGCCGCCGCAATGCGCACCCGCCAGACACGCGCCCGTGCTCTCGCGCCGCCTGTCGCCGACGACCAGCTCGCCGGATTCCCGCAACCCTGCTGCACGGATGTCGCCGTCACGCTCGCTCACCAGGACGTCCCCCACCTCGTCTCCTAGCTCTCTAGCACCGCCACGATCACAGCTACCTAGCCCTGCCCCCTCCTACCCCTCTTCATCGCCGGCGACGCCGCGCGCATGTCGCCACCACCACTGCCCCGCAGCACCTCGCGCCGCTATAAAAAGAAGGCACCCCCCGGACGATTTCTTCACTCCACCTGCTTCTCCTCTCATCCCTGAACCTCCCTGACTCCTTCCCCTCCCCAATTAAGCCCGAGGCCACTGGAATTTCACCGAAGTCCGCCGCTACAGCAGCCAGACGAAGGCGACAACTCCGACCCCCTCAGCACCTCTCCCGACCATCATCGGCCTCGCCGTCGTCGACCAGTTCGTTTGCCCGCCTCGCCGGACTCCCTAAACGCTGGTAAGCCTCCTATCACGACCCACCTCGCCGCCGGTAGGGTTAGTTCGCCGGACCTCTTCGTCGAGGACGGGGACGACCCAGAACCATCCGATTGTCTTTTAATCCGACGGCGCCGGTTGCGTACCGTTTCGGGGCGTGTTAAGGCCACTGACGGGTGGCTCCCACTGTCAGCTGGCCTGTTGCGGTGATGGGCCGGCCCAAGCCTCGCTCTCACTGCGCAGCCCGTGTAGTTTCCCGCCAAGCCCACGTTTTTAAATTTAGATTTAAACCTTTTCAGTCAAATTCAATACTGGTGTCTAATTCGAAATTTAATAACTTCAAATTCACTTGGCCATTTTCAGTGAATTTCATATGGTTGGAAAGCCTGTGAAATTATCTATCCACTGCCACTGGATTGAACCCTAGATTTATTATAGAATTAAAGTAGCAAAATAAACAAAACAGGGACTTTTCTGCCTTAGAATAATTATTAAAAATCAACCAAAAATACTTTTGAGTTAATTCCAACTCCTATAATTCACATTTCACTTGTACTAATTGTTTCTGCAAAAATATGCCATGCTTACTTTGAATGATCATTGCCTAGTTTAATTAAAGGACTATATGGCTATTTCTAGTCAAAGATATTGTCCAAAACTATTAATAAATCATAGGGGAGTTTCTCTCTCACTTAAATCTTGTCATGAACAATTCAAAATGGGGTAGAGACTCTGGTCATATATGTCTCATATGAATTGTTGATGACATTAAATCACTACTATGTTAGTATTAAATTGCATGAGGTATGGAACCTCATTTAAATCATACTCTCAGATGATGAGTATGAAGAGGTTGACTTAGTCAACCTAGGTCATATATTATTCATGAGAGAAATTAAATATTAATAAGATAATGAAAGGAAATTATTTCTCTAAGTAATTAAAAGTAACACCTTAATTAGCAGGAGAGGAACTTATTTTCCCTAAATAAGAAAAAAACACATCTACCCAC
Source organism: Lolium perenne (assembly GCF_019359855.2). Taxonomy (NCBI): domain Eukaryota; kingdom Viridiplantae; phylum Streptophyta; class Magnoliopsida; order Poales; family Poaceae; genus Lolium; species Lolium perenne. The sequence goes on from NC_067250.2 coordinate 315,246,381, forward strand.
TCCATAGTAATGTGTGATGCTAGTTTAAGTTGTGTAACTTGTATGAAGTGTTTCACTTCATTTAAATCTTGCCCTAAGTTCTTTCACCTGAAGTTTGAACCCCTGGTCAAATGCTCTCATATGAAATTTTTGGAGATTTTAAATCATTGGTAGAATTGTCAAATAGTATGAGGTATCTCTACCTCATTTAAATCATTTTCTCAAATGATGATGATGAATGGTTGACTTAGGTCAACATAAATTCATGTGTGATGGTTTGAGAAATTAAATCTTAAATAAGATTCAATGAGAGGAAATTATTCCTCAAGAACTATATGGAAACTATCATTTACATATAAAATGAGAGGAAATTATTTTTCCTCAAAGCAAGACCACCAATGCACCAAATTGTATTAATTGTGTGAATAGAATAGTTTGTGTGAATATATGTGATGTTTGGAATAGCCAATGAATTGTTTGGTGATTGTATCCTCGTATTCGTATTTTAGACGCTAGTACCGAGGAGTATCAAGAGGAGGAGGAAGTCTACTTTCAAGGAGAAGAAGACCACTTTGACCACCACCTCAACCAAGGCAAGCTATTACCAATGCAAGCTAGACTGATGCAAACCATTTTGGTTGCAAGATAATACTCTTGCAAAGTGCAAAGCTCACCATGAGCAAGGCATTACCCATTTACTTTATGTTTATGATCCTATTTCCCAGTTTTACTTTACCAGCCTTACTTACTTTTGTTTTATCAAAGTACTTGTTGATTCATGATTCACTTGGTCTAGATATCGAGTAGAACAAGAGCACCAAACTTAGCCTAGAAAGCTATAAGCTAGTTAGCACCCCTCATGACTAGTTGCTAGTGCTAACAAATAAAAGTGACTACTCTAGAGGGGAACTTGTGAAATGAAATGACTTTGAAAACCTTGGAATGATGAGTCATTCTATTGAAAGATTTTGAAGGTGATTATGACTTGTGAATGTCATGGTGAACTTTACAAAAACTGATGGTTGGGTTCGGATGCGATACCATTCCAATTTTGCAAGTACCCCCACAATACCTGATATGGGTAGGGCTTAACTAAAAGTTTATGTATCTTAGTACGGGTTCCCTCTAAACAAGCGTCATCGGGGTTATGCCAAGGGCTGCCTCCAAAGAAATATGAAATGATGTGAAATGACGTGAAATGAGGTGAATGTCCGGCCCAAGCCCTGTGCGGTTCAGTGGTATGTCTGTCTTCACTGGGAGGCCAAGCTCATGGGGAGAGGTGCCTATACTAGGGTATGTAAGTGAAAGGTTATGGTTGGTAGTCCGCACACGGAGTGTGATAAATCAGGGCCAGTTAACCCTGACGGATTATTGAAAATGTTGTGGCACAAGTGTACGACCTCTGCAGAGTGTAGAACTATTCGAATAGCCGCATCCACGGTTATGGACTGTTGGAAAGGCCATACTGTTCCGTCATCAGACCATTTTCAAAAATGTGACATGTGAAGGGTGACTTGTGATTTGAACTTGAAATGGTGATTTTGACTTGAACACAACTGAGTTGTGGGAATGACACTAATGTTCCCACTTGAGTTAGTTAGCACATGAAGAGTCTTTTACTAAACGATTATGAAATAAAATTGGCTTTATGCAAATAAACCTAGAGCTTAGCACCCCCTTACTATAGTTGATAGTACTTACATTAGTATTAGTTTGCGAGTACTTTAAAGTACTCATGGCTTTGTCCCTGGCTATTCAAATGGCCAGACTATGAAGAGGAGCACCAGTACCATGAAGATGGACAACAAGACGTCTATGATAACTAGGACCACTCCTGACGTCAACAGTTGCCTGTGGAACAGATTGACCAAGACCGCTACTTCGCTTCCGCTATATGTGTTTTGTATTTGGATCTCTAGATCCACTATGTTGTAAGACTGGATCATGTGATCCTCTATTTGTAAGACGGTTATGGTATGTAATGAATGATGTGTTGTGATATCAAACTATTATGTCTCGCAAAAACAATATTCCTGGGATTGCGAGGAATGGCATAATAGGCATCTGGACTTAAAAATCCGGGTGTTGACAAAAGTCTAGATAATTTCTAGTATTGAGTTTGAACAACAAGGAAGACGGTGTAGAGTCTTATAATGTTTACAATATGTATTTTATGTGAGTTTTGCTGCACCATTCATCCTTGTATTTGTTTCAAATAACCTTGCTAGCCTAAACCTTGTATCGAGAGGGAATACTTCTCATGCATCCAAAATCCTTGAGCCAACCACTATGCCATTTGTGTCCACCATACCTACCTACTACATGGTATTTCTCCGCCATTCCAAAGTAAATTGCTTGAGTGCTACCTTTAAAATTTCCATCATTCGCCTTTACAATATATAGCTCATGGGACAAATAGCTTAAAAACTATTGTGGCATTGAATATGTACTTATGCACTTTATCTCTTATTAAGTTGCTTGTTGTGCGATAACCATGTTTTCTGGGGACGCCATCAACTACTCTTTGTTGAATATCATGTGAGTTGCTATGCATGTCCGTCTTGTCTGAAGTAAGAGAGATCTACCACTTTAATGGTTAGAGCATGCATATTGTTAGAGAAGAACATTGGGCCGCTAACTAAAGCCATGAATCATGGTGGAAATTTCAGTTTTGGACATATATCCTTAATCTCATATGAGAACACTAATTGTTGCCTCATGCTTATGCATTAAAGAGGAGTCCATTATCTGTTGTCCATGTTGTCCCGGTATGGATGTCTAAGTTGAGAATAATCAAAAGCGAGAAATCCAAAATGCGAGCTTTCTCCTTAGACCTTTGTACAGGCGGCATGGAGGTACCCCTTTGTGACACTTGGTTAAAACATGTGTATTGCGATGATCCGGTAGTCCAAGCTAATTAGGACAAGGTGCGGGCACTATTAGTATACTATGCATGAGGCTTGCAACTTGTAAGATATAATTTACATAATACATGCGCTTTATTACTACCGTTGACAAAATTGTTTCATGTTTTCAAAACCAAAGCTCTAGCACAAATATAGCAATCGATGCTTTCCTCTTTGAAGGACCTTTCTTTTTACTTTTATGTTGAGTCAGTTCACCTATCTCTCTCCACCTCAAGAAGCAAACACTTGTGTGAACTGTGCATTGATTCCTACATACTTGCATATTGCACTTGTTATATTACTCTATGTTGATAATATCCATGAGATATACATGTTACAAGTTGAAAGCAACCGCTGAAACTTAATCTTCCTTTGTGTTGCTTCAATACCTTTACTTTGATTTATTGCTTTATGAGTTAACTCTTATGCAAGACTTATTGATGCTTGTCTTGAAGTACTATTCATGAAAAGTCTTTGCTTTATGATTCATTTGTTTACTCATGTCATTACCATTGTTTTGATCGCTGCATTCATTACATATGTTTACAATAGTATGATCAAGGTTATGATGGCATGTCACTCCAGAAATTATCTTTGTTATCGTTTACACTGCTTCGGGACGACGAGAACTAAGCTTGGGGATGCTGATACGTCTCCGACGTATCGATAATTTCTTATGTTCCATGCCACATTATTGATGATATCTACATGTTTTATACACATTATATGTCGTATTTATGCATTTTCCGGCACTAACCTATTAACGAGATGCCGAAGAGCCATTCTTTGTTTTCTGCTGTTTTGGTTTCAGAAATCCTACAAAGGAAATATTCTCGGAATTGGACGAAATCAACGCCCGGGGTCCTATTTTTGCACGAAGCTTCCGGAAGACCGAGGGGAAAGGAAGTGGGGCCACGAGGCGCCGACACAACAGGCGGCGCGGCACAGCCCTTGGCCGCGCGGCCCTGGTGTGTGGGGCCCTCGTGTGGCCCCCGCGTTGCCCTTCCGCCTACTTAAAGCCTTCGTCGCGAAACCCCCGGTGCGAGAGCCACGATACGGAAAACCTTACTGAGACGCCGCCGCCGCCAATCCCATCTCGGGGGATTCTGGAGATCACCTCCGGCACCCTGCCGGAGAGGGGATTCATCTCCCGGAGGACTCTTCACCGCCATGGTCGCCTCCGGAGTGATGAGTGAGTAGTTCACCCCTGGACTATGGGTCCATAGCATTAGCTAGATGGTTGTCTTCTCCTCATGTGCTTCATTGTCGGATCTTGTGAGCTGCCTAACTTGATCAAGATCATCTATCTGTAATTCTATATGTTGTGTTTGTCGGGATCCGATGGATAGAGAATACTATGTTATGTTGATTGTCAATCTATTACCTATGTGTTGTTTATGATCTTGCATGCTCTCCGTTATTAGTAGAGGCTCTGGCCAAGTTTTTGCTCTTAACTCCAAGAGGGAGTATTTATGCTCGATAGTGGGTTCATGTCTCCGTGAATCTGGGGGAGTGACAGAAACCTCTAAGGTTATGGATGTACTGTTGCCACTAGGGATAAAACATTGATGCTATGTCCGAGGATGTAGTTATTGATTTCATTACGCACCATACTTAATGCAATTGTCTGTTGTTTTGCACCTTAATACTGGAAGGGGTTCGGATGATAACCTGAAGGTGGACTTTTTAGGCATAGATGCATGCTGGATAGCGGTCTATGTACTTTGTCGTAATGCCCAATTAAATCTCACAATATTCATCATATCATGTATGTGCATTGTCATGCCCTCTCTATTTGTCAATTGCCTGACTGTAATTTGTTCACCCAATATGCTATTTATCTTATGGGAGAGACACCTCTAGTGAACTGTGGACCCCGGTCCATTCTTTTACATTGAATACAATCTACTGCAATACTTGTTCTACTGTTTTCTGCAAACAATCATCATCCACACTATACATCTAATCCTTTGTTACAGCAAGCCGGTGAGATTGACAACCTCACTGTTTCGTTGGGGCAAAGTACTTTGGTTGTGTTGTGCAGGTTCCACGTTGGCGCCGGAATCCCTGGTGTTGCGCCGCACTACATCTCGCCGCCATCAACCTTCAACGTGCTTCTTGGCTCCTCCTGGTTCGATAAACCTTGGTTTCTTTCTGAGGGAAAACTTGCTACTGTGCGCATCATACCTTCCTCTTGGGGTTCCCAACGGACGTGTGTTGTACACGCCATCAGTGGCATCGAGCTTGACGCGGCGGACGTGCTCCTCCCGGCGCGCCGCCTCGTACTCGCGCACGGCGTCCGCCTCGTCGCCCACCGAGAACATCGGCGAATGCGCGGGGACGAGCTCATCGTCGTCGGAGCTATCGTCAATGGGGGGTCGTGGTGCGCGACACGAGCCGCCAGAAGACGCCCCCTCGCCGTTGTTGGCGTACCTCGCCTGCTTCCCTGGGGGCGTGAGCCCCAGTTCGTCCATCGGCGGGAGCTGCGCTTGCGCGCGCCCTCCGACCGGTTCCACTTCCGGCGTTCCGCGTCGGTGCGGAACACGGGGACGTGGCGGCGAGTCCCCGCCGCCCAATCCCGCGCCGCGCCCTGCTGAGCCACCACGGGAGGCCATCGCGCTGCGGAGGAGGGGGGAGGGGTGGCTGCTGCGAGCTAGATTGCTCGCCGGAATCCAAGCAGGCGGCGGCGGAGGGAGTGGAAGAGGCAGAGGGGAGTAGGGTTTGGAAACCGAACTCCCCTCCGTGGCCCCTTTTAATACGGGATGGCCACCGAGTTTTTCGGGCCCCCGAACTCGTTATACGGGCTAGGCCGCGAGTTCGGGCTCCGTTCTGGCCCAGTTTCGGCCTGAACCCGTATTTCCGCCGGAGATTTTCAGTTTCGGCCAGTTTTACGGGGACTGTTAGAGATGCTCTGAGGAAGAAGGGGAAAAATCGCGGGGTAGGAGGAGAGTGTTGGCGTGGCCGTTGGATCGCCTCGTGCTTGTGTCCAACGGCGCCGATGCATGCCAACTTCGCGGCCCGAATTGTAAACGTGGAGGAGTGTGGCTTGCCATGCATAAGGCTCTTGCCTTGGTAAGTTTCTTCTCGTTTAGGGAAAGAAGGCTTGATCTTCGATCTATCTAAGCCAAGCTCTGATTGTTCCTCGGACACCATGTTCTGCACAAATGCCGGGGAACGGAATCGACCACATGTGACATGTATAGCTTGTTTTGCTCGTTGTTGCAAACAAAAAAAAAAAAATGGCTTATCATGTGTGCCACGCAATCACATGGATGATGGATAACTTGTGTTATAAACTAGTGAAGCATCAACAGTCCATTTTCTTTCCTGCCTCGTGTCGATTAAAATCGAACGGATAGAGTAATTAGAACCAAAAACATGATTTCATCTAGAAGTACCAAGTTGGTGACAGGTTGTTTGTTCATTTGGCCTACGTGGTTCTAGAGTTTTATTAACTGTCCACGCAGGAGAGACCATTAACCATTATGGAAGTGAAAGAAGAACATTTTGCTCATTTTGGTCTTCACCGTGGAATTCATTAACTAGATAGGGTATGCCTTCCTTGAGAAGTTGAGATATTTTTTAAAAAAATATATTTTTTTCTCCTTGAGTTAGCTTTGAATATTGGACATTCTCTACATTTTTGTTATTTACTTCATTTGCAATACACTGCTAAAAATCTCTTAAAATGTTGTTCCACAACCATATCAGTAAAAAGTACATATATTAATTAAAAAAATAGTATTTTTCTTACATGGTTGGTTACGAAAATATAATATGGATCAGTTTTAGCCAGTTGTTGTGCTGCTATTTCTCCCTAAGATTGGTCATCCAATCCAGGCCTACTGACATGACAATGCAGAGTTGCGTAGAGAGGTGAGATATATCGTTGCAATATCTACTTCAGCATGGCCTACTACTTTGAGCACACCTAGAGCAGCACGACGGTACAGACGATGGACCATACGGAATGTATGTCTTTCTAATCTATTATTCTAACTAGTACCAAATTAACTAACTAATGATTGCCTAATTTTGTTTCGTTGGATTGGTTCCTAGGCGCGGCAGTGAGCCTTTGTTCTCTGCACATCCCCACTTTGTGGGATTACTTTCCCGTATAGTATTATCGGTAGTAGACACTTGATTGACAATGCCTGAGGATCATCCGGTAGAAATCGTTGATTTATATCACATGTTTGGGCTAGTCATCAAATCTAGGCCGAACCAATCCATTTATACTAAACAATTTTATTTCTTCATAATTGTTTTTCATTAAAGATATACTATCTTGATATACATTATTTAACATAGTATCTTGAATAATACGTTTATTTTCCGATGCATACAAGCTAATTATATTAAGGTACATGTTTTTTTAGAGAAAGGTACATGTTAGTTGTGCCAAGAAATTCACCGTTAAGGAATCATTTTTGCACTTGGAAGTTTGTAGTTTGAAGAAAAAACTTTTTGTATTTTCTTTGGGAAGTTTAAGAAAGTATGTTGTTATAATAGACTCCACTATGAATATAAGAAATCGTATTGCTTTTTGTATCTTCTTACAAAGTATTATTAAATATAAGAAAAACTTGGGAACGTTCTAGAGTGTGTGAATATTAAGTTTTCTCGACTACAAGAATACCAAGTTTATGTGAAATTGGTAGACAATTCTAGACTGTATGAAGTATCAACTAGTAGTTTGTCCTTTAATCTTGTCCTCGCTATTGTTAAGAGAGAGGGTCAAGAGTTAGCATCAGCATATGTGTGCTTTATAATAAATATATCAAAATCACACTATTCATAATATCAAAGGGTAGTTACAATACATAATAGGGTTATTCACTTGATTTCCCAATGATTAATCTCTAGAAAATAACAATTGTAACATGCCTAAATTGTGTATCTAGTACCGCGATCTCGGGTTCTCTCCAATTCATTTGAAACCAATCCAATCCTTAAAACAAAGCCAACCCAATTTGGTAATATTTGTGTATTCGTGTTATAGTTTCCAAAATCATATGCTTCTATGGTACCCCTTGTTCATGTGCCCTTGAATGTGTGTAGGTTGACCCCGTAGATAAAGGGGTTTGGGTAAGCATCGTTATTGATCTTGAGCATACACCTGCGAGCCATTGTCATGTTCTGCCTTCTTCTCATTGTTTTGTTATAATGGAAGAATTCATAATAACGGTTATAACTGCATGACCAAAAGTTGAATTCCTTTCATTATTAAATAAAGGCCAGTGATGTTTTTCACTTGGATGGGTCAGGCCAGCACAAATTCAAGTTAATTGTATGTATCTTTTTATAACTTGGACGAAGACTAACACTAATGGTTTCAATGTACTAAGAGGAGTGTTACAATGGTTTGTTTATTAGGGTAATAGTGATAGTTCCCATTTAACTTCATGTTTTTTCCCGCTCGAAACTCTATCCAAAGCCGTAAAGCCTGCTCAAGCTTGAGTATGGATTTCATGATGCCTCTAGGAGACGCTAATGTCATAAGATGGTATATTGCTTGTGATGTGGTTACAGACTTGACAAGGGCAACTATACTTGCAGTGGTGAATTTTTTGCCTTGTCCAATTTATAACTTGCTTGCCATTTTGTCCACAATAAATTGGAATTCTACATTTACAAGATGATACACCAAAAGTGGTAGGCTCAAGAAGTTACACCCCACCCCCTTGCCAGTATGATTGCCGACATGAGGCACAATCGATGCCTGAATTCAGAGAACAGAGAAAGAGAGCAGCAGAGAGAGAGGTAACAAGGAGAGTTGGTTATGTTCCTTTCTTCAGACTTCTTCGATACCCTCGCATCGCAGCCGCAACTTGCTTCTTATCATCACCACGCCACATGTCAAGCACATTGCAGTCAGCCCACAACCCATGTCCGTTGGGCCTAGAGTATATCATATAATGGACGATAGGGAAGTCAATCTCAAAGCGGGGAGGCCATGAACAATGGTGTGATGATCTCTGTTGGAACATCTAGTTGGCACCACCTTGGTGACAAGACCAGTGACTTCGCCAAATCCATGTGGGATGTGCGAAAGGGCGTCGATACCTTCTTTAACGGGCTCAATAATTGGCACTACAATTCATAGATTCAAATCAACTCGGTAAAATAAAATGCTGCCTAGGTTGATTCGGGATGCCAACACAGACCAAGGTGAAACTCACTCACTGCATTACTTATTTTTTCAGCAGCTAGCTCGAGAGCCGGTAGCGGATTTACGTTCCAAAGAACCAACATCTGAACCAATTACGCATGATGCAATTGCCATCCACCAATCCAATTGAGAACGAACAACACAAGTGCAACCACGGCTACGCCAAGAATTTCCTCAAATCATTAGCTTTATGTATTGCTGGTTTATTTTCAACATTTTCTTTAAATTGATTTAAAATTGTATGATCTATGCATTTACTTACTTTTGTTACTGGTGTTATCATGTAATACGGTATTTACCAAAAAAAATATCGAAGATTGTTCCACGCCAATCTATGTATAATTCATTTTATTTTACAAACTAATTATTTTTTATTTATCATGCAAATTGTTTTTGTTTTGTTTGGGATGCTTACCAAACTCTCTCTGTACAATGGATTCCACATCATATCTAATCACACCAATACTATCACATATGTATTATAAGTTGGATCACAAAGTATCATTTGTCTATCATACCACACTTTGCCAATCTTTATCGTAACATAAAAAAAATGCTTGAATGTTTGATCATATTTTTGTCTAACCAACCTATTTATACGAAATATTTTTACTCTCTTGGAACTCATCTTTTCGATAACGATGTGTTGTTTTTCTTGTTATATATTTTTTCAACATACTATCTTGGATACCAATTTAGGTATGATTAGCATAATTAATTATGTATACACCCATATGTGTATTAAGGTACATACTAGTGGTATTCTTGTAATATTTATCACGCGAACCGTCTTCATTTGGTTTGGGATGCTTACCAAACTCTTGTGCTACAATGAATACCACCGCATAACTAATCACACCAGTACTATCACATCAAACATTTGTATGTATTAATTTTCATAGTATCCTTTAATATCAACAAAACTTTGGAAAAATAACTTGGCTGAGGTGTCTGGAGTACAGGACTATGAAGCTTAGGTGAAACTCTTAAAAAAATTATAGATTGCACCAGGTGTGAACTAATAATTTGCCCTTCACCACTTTCACTCTCGAGTCACCACTCTGCCAAGAATAAGCCATGTATTTCTGGAAGGGGTGGTCAATCTTTTCATCATGAGTTGGAATGTACTCATGACATGTCCAATGGCGATTCCCACCCCCCACCTCCCCTCCGGTGACTCCCATGGCGATCTCATCTCCCCCACCCATTAAGCCCTATCTAGCCGACGAATCCCTCCCAATCCTTCCATGGATCATGGTGATGGATCCACTCCACTTGCCCTCCGGCTGGATCTCACGGAAGGTGATGTTTTTAGATCCAAAGTCCAACAAAGGTTCTCTACCTCGGTTTGCCCATCTTCCCCTTCCTCTGGTTTCTCTCTTGTAGTTTCATTTGGACGTGCCAGTTTCAATCTTGATGTCATCTCTGTTGGACTTGCCCTATCTGCATGCTTGGGTGATCCCTATAACTCCTTCCGTGTGTGCTTGATTCGTGATCGGGTTTTCCTATTTGATGTTTGTTCCAAGGCTGTTGGTTTTCTCGTCTGTAATCTCCGATCATATAAATGCAAAGATTTCGTCTGCTATTTCCATCTGTGGAGTAATGGTGGCCCTAATTGGCGGAAGGAAGAACAGATCTGGAATTATGAACAAGAGAAGGAATGGACCACAGTACATCGCAAATCACCACGATCAAATCTGAGAAATATGCGAGGTTTTATCAGGCAGGAATTTCGTATCAAACCTCAGGCTAATACCAGACATCAGGCTTATGGCCGCAAGGAAATCAACGACTCTTCCCTGCTATCTCCAGGTAATTCTGTACCACCTGCTCCATATGATCTGCCCTGCTCTGATGATCGGGTTTTACGTAGACCACCCATACATAGCGGGAATTCAAGTTTGAATTCTTCATCGCCCATTGGGCCTGATGTGTTACTAAACCCCCCGGATAGGCCTGTTCAAGATATTTCATCCAACTCTATTCGACTCTGTCAACAATTTGAGTGCTTTAGATGTTTATCCCTGGGCCATCATATCGGTAACTGCACCAATCAGATCCGATGCCGTAGTTGCTATAATTATGGTCATATTGCACGCAAGTGTTTTAATCACATTAGGCAGAAAAGATTTGCTTGGAGGCCGATCAATTTATGTGCCAACAGAACATCTCCCGCATCCGATAACCATCAAAACTCCTCCCAACCCAACAGCCCTAGCTTATCGCACATATCAGAAACACCTCCATCACGTGGTGTTGCGCCGCCGCCATACCAAAGAGCACCTTGGACGATGGCAAACTATGCATGTGATCCCTTCCCGCATGTTCCTCCTGGCATGGCTGCTCTTCCCCCTGGACCATTGCGTACTCAGCGTGGTTACGTTGTTCTTGGTGGAGACTTCCCCCTCATTTGCGACGACTGGGCCATTGCTTCTCTGGTTCCTGAGGTTGGTCAGAATCACTTTGAAATTATTTCTCAAACCATCTATCATCAGCTACAAGTATTAGGGCTTGAGGCCAGATCAATGTCACCTTGTGCGATGGGATCTGCGTTTGTCCGATTTGCATCTGTTACTGATCGTGATGCTGCTGTTAGTCTTAGCCCTATTCCAGTTGGTGACAGTATTCTCAGATTTGTAGAACAGGATAGAGGAATTAATTGTAGATCAACTATTCTCACCCATGATGTCTGGATTATGTTGCTCAATTATCCTCATGAGTGCTGGGACTTGGATATGATTGTTAGAACGGTCTCACCATATGGAAGATTCCTGGTATGGAACAAAGATCTCTCGAATAAGGCACGTATCCTAGTCAAGATCAGGGCTTACAATGTCGACACCCTTCCCATGAGTATGGTAGTCATAAGGAACCTCACAGAAGATGGGAATGCAGATTCATGGAACTGCCCGCTTGTGTTGTTAGCTACCAGAATGCTTGGACCAGTTGCTGGTGATGAGGATCCTCTCCCCCCAGATGGTGCAAACCCACATCCCCTACCTCCTGTCCATGATGACTTCTGGCATGGAGAACATATGGTGCATAATGCTGACATAGACATGAATGAACAAGCTGATCATGTTGCTCCTGCTGATCCTGGACATGGGCATGCTGCACCTGCAGCTGAGGAACAGATTGTTGATGTTGCTCCTATAACTCCACCGCAGGTGAATGCTAACAATACAGAAGAAGATATTATAGAAATTATTCAGTCTGTTGAACCTGTTTCTGCCTTGAAAGGACTCATCAATAGCATCGTTGGCAATGCTGACGATATTCTACCCAGACTGCATGGATACCAGATCACTGCTGCAAGTTGCAATATTATTGATCTGAATGGACCCAATGTAGGTAAAAGGAGATGTTTCCTACAGGTCGATGTCGACAATCCAAATGCTATCCTGGACAATGCTGAAAACTCTGGCAGTTCTGATGATACTGCTCCTAATCTAGTCATCCCTTCTGAGATTCCTAGCTCTAAACGGAAGAAAAGAGGAAAGAACAAGGCACCAGTTGATATCAGCTCTGTTAGGAGAAGTAACAGGATTGCCGACATTAAAAATGGTTTTTATGACGCAAAAAGTGCTGCTGAGGCTGTACAGTCAGAGGACAATACGATTATGGACATATCATCAGCAGACGCACATGCTGTGACTGCTAAGAAGGTCTCTGCTATCAGGCCTAATGGAGAAATCAAGATTAACCTGGAGGCTCATTTTGAAGCTGAAGTGATCAATCATAAGGCAGCACCACCACCTCACCTACCCATCGAGACGATCCAAGCTATTGGTACATCACATTGCAAGTTACCATCTGCTGTGGTGACTAAGGAGATTCTAGATGATGTAGTATCAGATGATAGTGTGTAATCATCTGTCCCATATGGCCTGGTACAGGGCACTAATCTGTACCTTTATCTTTAGTTTTTCTGAACTCTCCCTTCCATATTTGCTTCAATTAGTTGAGCTTGGATCTATATCTCTATTCTACCAGAACGATTTTATTCTCTATTTATTTTACACCATTTTACCAGTGTGTTCTATGATGATGTTTACTTGGCTGCAACTCAGTTGTGATATAATAAGGATACATAGATACTCATCCTGCTATCTGAAATGCTTCCAATCATTTGGTCCACTTTATCCTCAAGTATGGATGCAATATTTGCATTCCACACAGTATCTTTTCTCCTATAATTATATATGGATAGATACAGATTTTGGAAAATACTAGATTGGAATGTCAGAGGTATTAATTCTCAGGGAAGATGGGATGACCTCTCTAATAAAATCAATGAGAGCAACTGCAATATAGTGTGCCTGCAAGAAACTAAGAGAGAGATTTTTGACAACTCTTATATAAGAAAATTTTGTCCTCGTCGACTGAATCAATTTGCTTTTGCACCGTCTGTTGGTAACTCTGGGGGTTTAATCACTATATGGAATGGTAATGCATTTACTGGATCTATCATAAGCTGCACTGAATTTCAAATAACAGTCAAACTGACTTGCAACCTGTCGGATGAAACATGGTATATTACTAATGTCTATGCGTCCTGTCATGAGGAAGGAAGAAATAATTTTGTTAGTTGGCTGCAAAATCTAGATTCAACCACATATGATCTATGGATGATACTTGGTGATTTTAATATGATCCGTAGTAGTGATGATCGGAACAGACCAGGTGGCAATAATAGCACTATGATGATGTTCAATTCTCTTATCCAGACGCATGATCTTGAAGAAATCCCTTTAAAAGGAAGGCAATTCACATGGAGTAATATGCAGTCATCACCTCTATTAGAAAAGCTTGATTGGATTTTTACCTCACCGACATGGACCACTACATTTCCTAATACCATGGCTACTCCCATGGCACATATTGGATCTGATCATGTACCCATTCTGATTGAAGTAGGCACATATATCCCAAAGTCGAATATTTTCAGAGTTGAAGATTTCTGGCTAGAATTCGATGGGCTGGAGGAGGTTGTCTCTGAATCTTGGTGCAATAATGGCCTCTATAAGAATTCAGCTCAGGATATCACAGCAAGATTTAAATCTTTGAGATATGGCATTAAGAAATGGAGCAAAAATTTATCTCAGCTGACTACCATTATCAACAACTGTAGTTATGTACTGGCAATGCTAGATGGGCTTGAAGAACAGAGACTATTATCTGTAGCCGAGGCAAATTTTAGGAAGATTTTAAAGAAGCATCAAGGCAAGCTTATGGAAGCTAAAAGATTATATTGGAGGAAGAGAGCCAATATTAGATGGGCAAAATTGGGTGATGAAAATATTAAGTTCTTCCATACAGTTGCTACCAGAAACTATAGGCACAATTACATCACTGGTCTAGTGGATGAAGATGATAGGTATATTTCTGAACATCATCAAAAGGCTGCTATATTGTGGAGAGCATTCAAACAGAGGCTGGGTACTACAAGTAACACAAACATGATGTTTGATTTAAATGATTTAATCCCTCATAATGATTTATCAAGCCTGGATGTCCCATTTACCAAGGAAGAGATTGATGAAGTTATCAAACGCATGCCAAATGATAAAGTGCCAGGACCTGACGGTTTTAATGGGAAGTTTGTTAAAAAGTATTGGCATATTATCAAGGGACAGTTCTATGAGTTATGTAGGAATTTCTATGATAATGAGGTGGATATTCAGAGTCTCAATACCGCTTATATCACTCTTATTCCAAAGGTTACAAATCCTATGAATGCCAATGATTTTCGGCCAATATCATTAGTCAGCATGGCTATCAAAGTTATCACAAAATTACTTGCCAATCGTGTGCAGAAAATTATCATTCCTATATTGCACAAGAACCAGTATGGTTTCATCAAGGGAAAATCCATACAAGATTGTTTGAATTGGTCATTCGAATATTTGCATCTGTGCCACAAGTCAAGGAAAGAAATAGTGATTATCAAGTTGGATTTTGAGAAAGCATTTGATATGGTGGATTATAAAGCTATTATTACCATGCTCAAACATCTCGGTTTTGGGGAAAGATTTATTGCATGGATCAATAATATTCTGACAAGTGCCTCCACATCAGTTTTATTAAATGGTGTCCCAGGGAAAACTATCAAATGTACCAGGGGAGTAAGACAAGGTGACCCATTGTCACCTTTGCTTTTTGTTGCTACGGCTGAACTTCTACAAATCATTATCAACCAGGCTTGGCATGAAGGTATTTTGCAGCTGCCACTTGATTTCTCATATGATCAAGATTACCCTGTGATCCAATACGCAGATGACACATTGCTTATTATGCCGGCAGTATCATCTCAGCTTGTTATTATGAAGGATATTCTGGAGAAGTTCACCATTAGTACTGGACTTAAAATAAATTTTCATAAATCCTCTATGATCCCTATTAACACAAGTCAGCAAAAAGTACATGATCTGGCTGGTTTATTTGGGTGTAAAGTGGAGTCATTACCCTTCACATATCTTGGTTTGCCCATGGGCACTACCAGACCTAAAATTGAAGATCTAACACCTATGATCTGCAAAGTAGACAAAAGATTGTCTGGTCTGTCTAATATGATGTCATATAGTGCCAGATTGGTTACTATCAAAGCTGTTATTGCTGCTATGCCCAATCATGCTATGTGTGCCATGAAATCCATTATACCCATATTGATCATGTTGAGAAAGCATGCAGGATATTCCTATGGCAAGGCAAAGATATACATAAATCTGGTAAATGTCTTGTAAGTTGGAAGAAAGTTTGTATGCCCAAGATAGCTGGGGGACTTGGTGTTTTAGATTTGCGTCAGCAGAATAAGGCTTTACAAATGAAAAATTTATATAAGTTTTATAACAGACAAGATATTCCATGGGTCAATTTAATCTGGGCTGCTTATTATCAACATGGAAAGTTACCAGAGCATAATCATCAAAAAGGATCATTTGGTGGAAAGATTGTACATCTCTGATCGCCACATTTAAGGATTTGACTACTTGCCAAATTGGGGCTGGACAGACAACATTTATGTGGCATGACAAGTGGCAGCAGTTGAATCTTAAGGAGAAATTTCCTCACTTGTTTTCATTTGCTAAGGATAAGTTGATATCGGTAAAGGATGCCAAGAATATAGCCATGGGTAATATATTTGATCTATTCAATATCCCACTGTCAAACATTGCATCTCAGCAATGCAATGAGCTTGGACAAATTATTATGTCAGTTAGCAACGATGTGAATTCTAATGATAAATGGACTTTGAGACAGAATGAAAAGTCATATTCTACTAAGAAGGTATATAATGCTCTATCTAATCATCCTGTAGCACCACTTCCATTTAAATGGACATGGTCATCTGCTGCCCTGCCGAAGCAAAAGTTTTTCTTTTGGTTATTAATTCTGGACAGGCTAAATACCAAAGAGATGATGGAGAGGAAATCATTTTATGTGCAATGCAACAAATGTGTACTATGTGATGATCAATCAATTGAAACGATGGCACACCTTTTCTTCCATTGTGATTTTAGCAGAAACCTATGGTGGAAGATTGGTATGGAATGGAATGAGGATATGGATCATATCAATATGATGATAGATGGGGAACGGAGATCTAATAATATTTTCTTCAAGGAGGCTTTGATTTCAGGCTACTGGAGCATTTGGATCCATAGAAATAATATCATTTTTGATAATCACAGTAGAGATCTTTTAGCTTGTTTTTTGCATTTTAAAGACAGCTTTGGGGTTATTAGACATAGAGTTAAACCTAGTCTGAAGGATGGTATGCAAGATTGGTTAGACCTTTTGTGAATTATGTAATAAGTACACTTTTGTACATTTGTGATTATATAAAATGAAAAATGACACAGTGGGGACCTTCCCCACTGTATTTGTGTCAAAAAAAAAGTTGGAATGTACTCTCTGCAAAAAAGTACGTTTACTCGGTATTGGGTGTTGTCCGTGTTGCCTTTAAGTAGGGTCAAAATATTGGACTCTCGCCAGAGTTAACTGATTCAGGAGAGCAGATTTGGTGCACCCAGGTGTCAGTGCTCCTGACTTTTGTAATATTTAAAAATTATATTTATGTGTTTCAAAAAATCATAAATTTTATTCCACAAATACATACACATGTTCTGAATACTCGTGTAAATTTTTGGTAGAAATTGTCTTATATTTTGAGCTCAGGAAAAATAACAAATTTATAGGGATGGAAACTTTAAATTTTTGTCAGAAATTTGTCTTTTTCATATGGCTCAAAATACAACATATTTTCATCCGAAATTTACAGCATGCCTTCGAAATGTTCATAAATATGTAGGCATTTAATTTCAGATTTTTTGGAATTACAGAAATATTTTTTTGAAATGTGTCAAAGAGACTTTTCGCTGATTCAGTCACTATATTATTTCATTTCATTTTACCAACCCAGTCACTAGATTAACTTAATTCACGTCATCTCAGGCAAAACACAACAAATTTTCACACCCCATCCATTGCAAGCTGTAGTAGCAGTTTCCAACATGGACAGCGCTAATCTGTAGCTCACGAGCCAGCAGCAACAAGATTCTTTTCCTCAAAGAAGAACAGCCCAAACAGCAATTTTATGGCATAGTTCTAATCCAAACAATCAAGAACAGAGGAGGTATAACCAAGGAAAAAATAGCGCGCTATAACAAAATAGCGTGGGTCTAAAAATACGCTATTAGCATGCTATAGCGTGCTATTAACGCGAATAGCGCGCTATAGCGCCGAAATAGCATAGCGGCGGCTCTCCAAATATGCTATAGCGTGCTATTAGCGTTGGAATAGCGCGCTATTTTTTTCCATGGGTATAACAAGTGTCGCTAGGGATTACTATCTAGCCATATTTTGATTGTTATTGAAGTCTGCATCCTTTGCATGCTACTGGTGACACTACCAGCGCTCTACCACATCCATGTGACCACATGAGACTGACTTTTTTTTTTCTTTCCAGAATACACATGAGACGACTTTAGACCACAAATTTTAGGGGAGAAAAAAAAAACAGTCCATACACACGTCTCTGGCACCGGCAACGTAGCACAATTTCTAACACAGAAATTACATCGGCACCATGCTCTGAACACACAAAATGCAGGGTAGTGGAATCGACCACATGGATAGCATTTCTTATCATATGTTATCCCACCTACGCAGTTCATTACGGTACTACTCATGGAGGTAGTACGTATTTCTATACCTAATAATAAAAGCAAAAGAGCTTTTTGTTAGTCAGCTTTTTATTGCCCCTGATTTTGATCTAAATTACAACAGATGCCACCTCGTAAGAAATAAAAGTTCGATGCAGAAAGAACTCGCACAGGTTTGGTTCGCCAAACCTTCCCCTTGTCGGCGCAAAAAAAACCACAAACGCGTGAGTATCCCAACCTCTTGGTAGCTTACGTCAGACTTCGATCAGAGTTGTACTGCCGTTGATGCATACCACGAAGTGGGCCTAACAGAGACGGATCTATTCGATCCAAATAAGATAGAGGAAATTGTTACGGACTCGATCTATTCGATTGCCTGGATATAATCCGCTGAGGCTCAGAAACAGAGCACGCGCGATCCTCCCTTCTGCGCCGCTGTCGTCGGCCGCTGTTTGAGAACGCGGCAGACCAATTTCAGTGAGAGAATGAAAGCGGTGAAGGCCAGGTCCCTTCGATTTGCTTGGAGGCAAGGTTGATTTCATCAGCAAGAATAAGTCACGACGGTTCGTTGGATCGGCGACGAATGATGCGCACTCGCCAGTCTAAAAAAGGCCTGGACGGCTGGGACCGTGCCCAGGCATGCTGCTTCGTCCATGGCTCACAAGTCACAAGGACTCCCGCAACCTGGGATGAAGAGCTGAAACATCCAACGGTTGTGCTCTCTGGGCGCCGGATTTGGGAGAGAAAAGACAAGATTTGGACGTGGAGCTGGCTGATTTTGGTAAAATTAGTTGTTCTTGAACATAGAAACTTGAGGATATGCACCGGAAGTGGAGGGAAAAGGCAGAGGAGAGACAGAGGCGGAGAAAGGATGGCTGTTATAAAAGCGACAAGCAAATAACGAAGAACGAAACAAGAACACACGCAGGGGACACAAGATTTAACGTGGAAAACCCCTTCCAACACAGAAGGAGAAAAAACCACGGGCGCCAGCCAGCAAAACTTCACTATATCGGGAGGTGTTTACAAACGCCGTGGGTTATCTCATAATCTGATAAACCCTAGCCGGCGGCTTACAAGATGTATATATAGGCGGTGCCAACGATCCGTACCGTACCGCGGGGAGCTGCCGCCCCCCGCCACTAGTAGAAACAAGGGCTTTGGTTTTTTGCCCCAAATGGCTTTTGCACCGGATTTGGCACGAACCGGTGCTAAAAGGGGTCATTAGCACCGGTTCGTGGTGCGCAGCCGACCGAGAGACCTTTTGCACTGGTTCGTGTTACGAACCGGTGCAAATGAGCTATCTTTTGCACCGGTTCGTAACACAAACCGGTGCAAAAGCTTCGTCGCCAGGCACGTGTCAGCCGAGGAACCTTTAGCACCGGTTCGTGTTACGAACCGGTGCAAAAGATAGACCATTTGCACCGGTTCGTAACACGAACCGGTGCTAAAGGTCTCCAGCCCTATTTCAGCTCAGCTACCCGGCCAAACAGCCCACTCCACTTCATTTTTGCTAGGAGAAGGTGTGTGTGTTGAGTGCTACCTTGCATTTCTTTGGCATGCAAACAAGGTGCTCGATGAAATGTCTGAGAGAATGATTTCGCTTGATTTTACACAAAATAAAAATGAGATGAGGTGCCGGAGCGACACTTAAGCTTTCTCCTCTTTCTTTCCCTCCTCGATCAAGGTTAAACAACTTTACCCTTTCATTTGTACGGTGCTAATATCCACTATATATATTATGATGTTTTGTAATGGTTTTTTGATAAACTTAATATTTGATGTAGATGAACCGGCGACAATGGATGTACGTTGACCGACGTCTGCCCGAGTTCACTTCGGGCCTGAAAGAATTTTTCCGTGTGGCTGAGGAAAACCCACAGGCGGATGGTTATATGTGTTGTCCATCTGTTGATTGCCGGAACTTAAAGCAATACCCTGAATGGCAAGTCATTCACTCCCACCTGCTTTGGAAAGGTTTCATGCCCAGCTATAATTGTTGGACCAAGCATGGAGAAAGAGGGGTTATGATGGAAGACGACGACGAAGAAGAAGAGGATGATGATATGTACCCTAACTACGGTGATACTGCAACAGGGCATGATGAAGATGAGGAGGCAGGTGGAGGTGATCAAGATGAAGAGGCATCAGATGAGGCCGTTGATGATGATCTTCGTCGGGCCATCGCTGATGCACACAGAGATGCAGAAACTGAAAACGAGAAGCGAAAGTTAAAGGGCATGTTAGATGATCACTGATGTCTACGGGAGCTTCTATTCTTGTAGACAGTGTTGGGCCTCCAAGAGCAGAGGTTTGTACAATAGCAACAAGTTTCCCTTAAGTGGATCACCCAAGGTTTATCGAACTCAGGGAGGAAGAGGTCAAAGATATCCCTCTCATGCAACCCTGCAACCACAAAGCAAGAAGTCTCTTGTGTCCCCAACACACCTAATAGGTGCACTAGTTCGGCGAAGAGATAGTGAAATACAGGTGGTATGAATAAGTATGAGCAGTGGCAACGGAAAAGTGCTTTGCCCAGGACAGTAAACAAGCAGTAGTAACGCAGCAGTAGTAACGCAGTAAAACAGTAAACAAGCAGCGATAGCAGTATTTAGGAACAAGGCTTAGGGATTACACTTTCACTAGTGGACACTCTCAACATTGATCGCATAATAAATAACTCTTTCTCATATGTGCTACATACACTCTTTTGTTGGATGATGAACACATTGCGTAGGATTACACGAACCCTCAATGCCGGAGTTAACAAGCTCCACAATTCAATGTTCATATTTAAATAACCTTAGAGCATAATAGATCATTGCAAAATAAACCAAGAACTAACATAGTGCACACACTGTCCACATTACACTATGAAGGAGGAATAGATCACATCAATACTATCATAATGATAATTAACTCCACAATCTACAAGAGATCATGATCATAGCCTACGACAAGAACCACACGGTGCACACACTAGTCACCTTTACACCATGCAGGAGGAATAGACTACTTTAATAACATCACATGAGTAGCACACAACTAGTAGCGATACAAAGCTCATCATATGGATCTCAATCATGTAAAGCAGCTCATGAGATCATTGTATTGAAGTACATAGGAGAGAGATTAACCACATAGCTACCGGTACAGCCCCGAGCCTTGATGGAGAACTACTCCCTCCTCATGGGAGACAGCAGCGTTGATGGAGATGGCGGTGGTGTTGATGGAGAAGCCTTCCGGGGGCACTTCCCCGTCCCGGCGGCGTGCCGGAACAGAGACTCCTGTCCCCCAGATCTTGGCTTCGCGATGGCGGCGGCTCTGGAAGGTTTCTCGTACCGTGGCTTTTTCGTATCGAAGTTTTAGGTCCAGGGGCTTTATATAGGCGAAGAGGCGGCGTCAGGAGGTCGAAGGGGCGACGACACCATAAGGCGGCGTGGCCAGGGCCTGGGCCGCGCCGGCCTATCATCTGGGGCCTGTGTGGCCCCCCTCTGGCGACTCTCGGGTGTTTTGGATGCTTCCGGGCAAAATAGGAACCTGGGCGTTGATTTCGTCCGATTCCGAGAATATTTCCTTACTAGGATTTCTGGAACCAAAAACAGCAGAAAACAGGAACTGGCCCTTCGGCATCTCGTCAATAGGTTAGTTCCAGAAAATGCACGAATATGACATAAAGTGTGCATAAAACATGTAGATATCGTCAATAATGTAGCATGGAACATAAGAAATTATCGATACGTCGGAGACGTATCAATCACAAAAAGAAGTTATACCCAAATTGCGAAGATGGCAACACAAAGCTCGGTGCCACACTGGAGTTGCTGCAATGGAAGGCAGAGGCTGGTATATGTGACAAGCCATTTGAGAAGTTACTGAAAATAATGAAGAGGAGGTTTCCAAAGGATAACGAATTGCACGACGATGCGTACGAAGCAAAGAAGGTTCTCTGCCCTCTAGGATTAGAGGTGCTGAAGATACATGCATGCATTAATGACTGCATCCTCTACCGCGCTGAGTACGAAAATTTGGAAAAATGCCCGGTATGCAATGCACTACGGTATAAGATCAGGCGAGATGACCCTGGTGATGTTGAGGGCGAGCCCCCTAGGAAGAGGGTTCCTGCCAAGGTTATGTGGTATGCTCCTATAATACCACGGTTGAAACGTCTGTTCAGAAATAAAGAGCATGCCAGGTTGTTGCGATGGCACAAAGAAGACCGTAAGAAAGACGAGAAGCTGAGACACCCCGCTGATGGGTCGCAGTGGAGGAAAATCGATAGAGAGTTCCCGGACTTTGCAGATGACGCGAGGAACTTAAGGTTTGGTCTAAGTACAGATGGAATGAATCCTTTTGGGGAGCAGAGCTGCAGTCATAGCACCTGGCCTGTAACTCTATGTATCTATAACCTTCCGCCTTGGTTGTGCATGAAGCGGAAGTTCATTATGATGCCAGTGCTCATCCAAGGCCCAAAGCAACCCGGCAACGATATTGATGTTTACCTACAGCCATTATTTGAAGAACTCTTACAGCTGTGGAGCGAAGGTGTACTTGCATGGGATGAGTACAAACAGGAGTCATTCAACCTACGAGCGTTGTTTTTCGTGACCATCAATGATTGGCCTGCTCTTAGTAACCTTTCAGGACAGACAAACAAGGGATACAATGCATGCACGCACTGCTTAGATGAGACCGAAGGTGCTTATTTGAAGAAATTTAAGAAGGTTGTGTACCTGGGGCATCGTCGATTTCTTCCAAAGAGGCACCCCGTCAGAAAGAAAGGCAATCATTTCGGAGGTGAGGCAGATCACCGGGAGAAGCCTGAACTCCGTACCGGTGATGCTTTACTTGATATGGTCAAGGACATAAAAGTAATATTTGGAAAGGGTCCTGGCGGCCAATCTGTTCCCAAAAAAAGGCTTCGAAGAAAAAATCTGTTCCCAAAGACGTTGTTACCGGACACGCACCCATGTGGATGAAAAAATCTATATTTTGGGATCTACCCTATTGGAAAGTCCTAGAGGTCCGCTCTTCAATCGACGTGATGCATGTGACGAAGAATCTTTGCGTGAACCTGCTAGGCTTCTTAGGCGTGTATGGGCAGACAAAAGATACACCAGAAGCAAGGGAGGACCAGTATCGTATGAAAGTCCCAAAGAACAAGCAAGAACAGAATTACAAGACGGATACAGGGAGTCGCTTAAGTCCTGGCAGCTACGCTCTTACCAAAGCAGAGAAGGAAATCTTTTTTGAAGTCCTTTACAGTATCAAGGTGCCGTCTGGATTCTCATCAAATATAAAGGGAATTATAAATATGGCGGAGAAAAAATTCCAAAACCTGAAGTCGCATGACTGCCACATTATTATGACGCAGCTGCTTCCGGTTGCACTGAGGGGGCTTACGCGTAAAATGTTCGAATACTCATTGTGAAGCTATGTGCATTCCTTAATGCAATATCTCAGAAGGTAATCGATCCAGCTAGTCTTCCAAGGTTACAGAAGGATGTGGTGCAATGTCTTGTTAGCTTTGAGTTGGTGTTTCCACCATCTTTCTTCAATATTATGACACATCTCCTGGTTCACCTTGTCGAAGAGATTGCCATCCTCGGTCCTGTCTTTCTACACAATATGTTCCCCTTCGAGAGGTTCATGGGGGTCTTAAAGAAATATGTTCATAACCGTGCTAGGCCAGAAGGAAGC
The DNA here is from genome assembly GCF_019359855.2 of Lolium perenne. Lineage (NCBI taxonomy): Eukaryota > Viridiplantae > Streptophyta > Magnoliopsida > Poales > Poaceae > Lolium > Lolium perenne. Next base: position 315,270,302 of record NC_067250.2, read on the forward strand.
ATCTCCAAGGGCTATGGAACAGAGGAGGTCATCGAGTTCTGTGTTGACTTTATTCCTGACCTTAAGTCGATTGGTGTTCCTGAATCGCGACATGAGGGGCGACTAAGTGGAAAAGGCACGCTAGGAAGGAAATCAATGATATGTAGGGACGGCATTTCTTTCACTCAAGCACACTACACAGTTCTACAAAGTTCCACCTTGGTGGCCCCGTATATCACTGATCACAAGAATATTGTACGCTCCGAATATCCGGGGCAGTCTGAAGACTGGATAACACATAAACATATGCAGACATTCGGCGGTTGGCTCCGGACACATCTCATTAATAACAACGCTATTGAAGATCAGTTGTACTTGTTGGCCGGGTTACCATCTTCGACTATACTGACTTTCCAGGGGTACGAGATAAATGGAAATACCTTCTACACGTTCGCCCAAGATAAAAAGAGCACCAACCAAAACAGTGGTGTCCGCATTGATGCAACAAACACTAACAGTGGGGAAAAGGACACATATTATGGTTACATAGAGGAGATATGGGAACTTGACTATGGACCTTCTTTTAAGATCCCTTTGTTTCGGTGCAAATGGTTCAAGCTTGATGGAAAAGGGGTAAAGGTAGACCAGCTGTACGGAATAACAACAGTGGATCTCAACCATCTTGGTTACAGAGACGAACCATTCGTCCTAGCCAATGATGTGGCTCAGGTTTTCTATGTGAAGGACATGTCCTCCAGACTGAAGAAAAGAAAACAGAAGGAAACGAGCTCATCCGATGAGCCAAAGCTTCACATAGTTCTTTCAGGGAAAAGAACCATCGTGGGAGTCGAGGACAAGACAGACATGTCAGAAGATTATAATAAGTTTGCTGAAATTCCGCCCTTCACATTGATCCAACCATCGCGTTAAATGCTGAAGATACTCCATGGTTACGGTCGAAGCGATCATAATGTATTAATTATTATCTTGTACCTTGATGAGCTCATATTGTGAAGCGTTTGTTGTGATATGTATCAGTAACATTGGTCATTTGAACTAAATGCTCTTTCCTTCGAGAAGCTCCCGGAAGCCCTATTTAATTACCCTGAGGTACTAGTTGTTGGGTGTATATATACTAGCAGCTTCCGAGCGGGACTTGCGGGAAGAGTTACTCGGGCAAAGCTTCCGAAGATGTCTAAGACGGCCAGCCATCTAAGACATCTTCGAGAAGCTTCGCCGGAGAGGCTCTTTCCTTCGAAAAGATCCTGGAAGCCCTCCTTACCCTGAGCTACTGGTTGTTGGGTGTATACTAGCAGCTTCCGAGCGGGACTTGCGGGAAGAGTTACTCGGGCGAAGCTTCCGAAGATGTCTAAGACGGCCAGCCATCTAAGACATCTTCGAGAAACTTCGCCGGAGAGGCTCTTTCCTTCGAAAAGCTCCTGGAAGCCCTCCTTACCCTGAGCTACTGGTTGTTGGGTGTATACTAGCAGCTTCCGAGCGGGACTTGCGGGAAGAGTTACTCGGGCGAAGCTTCCGAAGATGTCTAAGACGGCCAGCCATCTAAGACATCTTCGAGAAACTTCGCCGGAGAGGCTCTTTCCTTCTTGGTCGTTGCCTCTCAGGCTGCTCTCTCTACTCTCCCCGGAGGGGGCTATATATAGCAATGTGCCTCCAGATAATCCCCCCCCCCTAGATGAGGCCACCCCAGATAAGGCAAACACCAGATAAGCCTCCCCCAGATTTAGCCACCCATCTTTAGCACCGGTTCAAGCCAGGAACCGGGATAAAAGGGGTATATATAATCTAATCCACCATCTTTAGCACCGGTTGAAGCCAGGAACCGGGATAAGGGGTATATATAATCTAATCCACCATCTTTAGCACCGGTTCAAGCCAGAAACCGGGATACAAGGGGTATATAAACTAAAGACAACGACTTTATTGAAATTTAACAAGATACGTTAACTAAACTTAAACTAAAACAACGACAACGACTTTATTGAAATTTAACATTAACTAAATTTAAACTAAAATAATAAGAACTTCTACTAGCTAGTTCTTCCGCGCATACGTTGCTGCCCTCCTGGCTGCCGCCTCCTGCTGCAGCTCCTCCTCACGACGACGCTTATACATCTCCTCACTATCCAGATCCGCCACACGCGGCCTCTTATGCAGCTCCTGGAGACTCTGCCTCTCAAATGCTTCTATGGTAGCCGCTAGCGCCGCCTCCTCCCACTCCTCTATCTCTGCAAGCTGCGGGTCCACCTCATCCTCTGCTGCCCTCCTTGCTGCCGCCTCCTGCCGCTGCAGCTCCTCCCACTCCTCTATCTCCGCGAGCTGCGGGTCCACCTCCACCGGCGGCGGGTGCGGCTTTGGGGGCATTGTGCAATGGGCTAGGGTTTGGTGATGATCGAAGTGGGAGAGACGGGGACGTACTATTTATAGAGGGAAAATATCCCGCGCGGCGCCGTGGCGGGAAAATATACCGCGCGCCGCTTGCATCGTGGCGGGAAAATCACGCGCGGCGTCATCGCGTGGCGGGAAAATATCCCGCGCGAAACACGCAAAAAAAATGACGGGAAAATACAAAAAGGAGCGAAAAATGGGGTCTTTTGCACCGGTTGGTGGCTTGAACCGGTGCAAAAGGGTCTTTTGCACCGGTTCCAGCCACGAACCGGTGCAAAAGGGTCGCAGTATAACTGCCCCCGCGCGCCCCTTCTTCTCCATTTCGCGCGAGGAGTCTTTTCCTAGCGAAGTGCTGCCAAATTTTCGCGCGCCGGCCCGCCGCCGCCGTCGACCGCGCTGCCCGCGCCGCCGTCTACCGCGCCGCCGACTCCTCCGCGCCGTCCCCGCGGGCCGCCGCCTCCTCCCGGGCCGTCACCGCGGCGAGCCGCCTCCTCCCGCGCCGCCGCCGACCGGCACCGCCCGCGCCGCGCGCCGCCCCCGCGAGCCGCCCCAGCGCGCCGCCCCCTTCTCCCCGGCCGGCGCAGCCGGCTAAGGTGAGCCCCAGCCTCCCCTTTGTTTTTTTTTTCATTTTTTTTGTTTTAATTTATATGTTAGAAATTTATATGTTAGAATATTTGTTAGATAATATTTGTTAGAAATTTATATGTTAGAATATTTGTTAGATAATATTTGTTAGAAATTTATATGTTAGAATATTTGTTAGATAATATTTGTTAGAAATTTATATGCTAGAATATTTGTTAGATAATATTTGTTAGAAATTTATATGTTAGAATATTTGTTAGATAATATTTGTTAGAAAATTTAGGGTTAGAAAATATTAGTTAATTTAGAGTTAGAAAAATTTGTTAGAAATTTATATGTTAGAAAAATTTGTTAGAAATTTATACGTTAGAAAAATTTGTTAGAAATTTATATGTTAGAAAATATTAGTGAAATTTATATGTTAGAAATATTTGTTAGATAAAAATGTATGTGTTAGACAAAAGTAGTAATATTTGTTACTAAGATATATATATATATTCATAAGTAATTTATTCAAATTCAATATTAGTTTGCATACGATGCCGCGCCCGCCGCGTCCTGGAGCTAGGACAATTTTAGAGGAGTTGCGGCAGTTGGGGAAGTTCGGGACTGGGCTCCGCCGGGGTGGCACTGGGAGGTGTTATCTTCCGGGGCGCGCACCTTGGTGCGGAATCCGGGTTCCGTCGTCGACCCGGATATTCTCTGGTGGAGGTCTTATGGGCCACGTTCGTTTCAGAGGGAGCCGGCCCCGCCGGAGGTGGTAGCTCAGCGCATTGCAGCCGAGGACGAGCACGTTCGCCGTTACATATATGCGTTAGACACCATGTATAGGACCGGATGGTCAGTTATGCAGGGATCTCATGTTAGCTATGCTCCCGTTACTGTTCCGTTTCTTTGGGTGTTCACCCGGCGCGGCTCAGGACCCGGTCGGCGCCGTTGAGAGGTTGTAGTGTGATGTATTAGGGACCGATCGAGCTATATGTGTAACTCAGATCTTTGATTATGTATTGAGCATTATCCTTAATTTGCACTTATATATATGTGTAACTCTAATATTTGATCATTTATTTATATCATTTATTTATAGCATTAGAATAACTTGTAAGTCTTTGCAGAAACTATGGAACGAGACCTAGAAAAAGAATACCTCGTCGAGGAGATTATCCGTGATGATGAGGATATCACCTCTCTTTACCTAAACCAATCCGGCGAGGGAGACGAGCGAACCCGTGGAGACGCCTCCGGTGAGGAAGATGAGCAAGACAACCGTGGAGACGGCTCCGGTGAGGGAGAAGGTGACGACTGCGAGGGAGAAGCTCACAACGCCGAGGTGTATATATATTAATTAACCAAGCCTCCAGATTTGTGCATATAGATGTATTAACGTTGTTTCTTCTTTTAGACCTCCCGATCAACAAACTCTACTGGCAGAACTAAACGAGGCGCGGCCAGAAGGATGGAAGACCATGAAAGGTTCACCATCACGGAAATCGCGATAGATGGCAAACCGATTTCTCCCAAGGCTCACGCAAAAAAGTTTGTAAGTCAATGCGGAGTTATTGTTAGGGACACCGTCCCGATCACCACTCAAGAATGGAAGAAACCTGTAAAGGGGGGCGAAGGAGTTACTTATGTCGACACGAGATTAAAAAGTCTGATGTTTAGGAAGCTGCTGGTAAATTTCACCTTTCCGGAGCCAACTGACTCTGATAGTGAGAATGATAGGCCAGACCCTAAGGATCCCGAGCTGAATAGCGTACAGCGAAGAGTTAAGAAGTGGGCTCTTAAGAAGATGGCAGTACAGTTCAACGACTACAAGGAGAAATTGGACAACTTCTTTGTCAAGAAAGGGAAGACTCCTGATTTCAATGGCCCCTATGAGAAGATAAAAGACCACTGGGAGGAATTTGTGAAGTTAAAGAAATCGGACAAGGCAAAGAAAAGGTCAGACACCAATACGAAAAATGCTTCTAATAAGATGTACTTCCATACCATGGGGCGAGGAGGCTACAAGGCTGGCAGGCCTAAGTGGGAGAAATGGGAGAACGAGCTAATTAAAAAGGGGATCCAGCCAGAGGTACTGAAATGGAACCAGCGGTCAAGGGATTGGTTTTACGCGCATGGGGGCACGTTGGACGCACAAGGGTTTTGCATATATACACAAAGACATAAGGAAAACCCACTTCCCATCGAAGCCTTTAGAAATGTTGCAAAGGAAGTTCAAGAGGGGAAGTTCCGTCCCGAAAGAGAGAAGGACCAGCTCACACGCGCCCTTGGGAATCCTGAACACTCAGGACGAACACGAACCACATCAGGTGGCAAGCCGTGGTGTATTGGGTTTCCTGCAGAAACGAAGAAATATCCGGATAGAAGCCGTCAGAGGCAAAAGGATGTGGTTCACGAACGCGTTGCTAAGCTAGAGGAGCAAGTGAGGATGATAATGTCAGGCTCAGTCACAGTCACCCAACCTCAACCTAATCCGCAGATAGAAGAAGTTGCATTCGATGCTACCGGCCAGGGATCTCAGCGGAAAAGCAGCGTGGCTTCCACGGAGCTGCCTGGTGATGATGCACATGTGGATCCGCAGATGGCTCCTCCCTCACCTGTGGATCCGCAGATGGATCTTGATCTCTACCCTGTGGACTTTATCACAGAGTCTACACCTTGTGAGCTACATTTCCAAACGATGGGCTACTTAACGCTCAAGGCGGCGGTCGGCTATGTCTTACCGCCAGTACCTGATCAAAGATACCACTTCAATCCGGTTCCACCTGGCTACGCTGTTGCCGGGGTGGATCACGTTATGGATGGGTATGTGATGGCGTGTAATTCACACGTTCGTTGGGAACCCCAAGAGGAAGGTATGATGCGCACAGCAGCAAGTTTTCCCTCAGAAAGAAACCAAGGTTTATCGAACCAGGAGGAGCCAAGAAGCACGTTGAAGGTTGATGGCGGCGGGATGTAGTGCGGCGCAACACCAGGGATTCTGGCGCCAACGTGGAACCTGCACAGCACAACCAAAGTACTTTGCCCCAACGAAACAGTGAGGTTGTCAATCTCACCGGCTTGCTGTAACAAAGGATTAACCGTATTGTGTGGAAGATGATTGTTTGCAAGAAAACAGTAAAGAACAAGTATTGCAGCAGATTTGTATTTCAGTATAAAAGAATGGACCGGGGTCCACAGTTCACTAGAGGTGTCTCTCCCATAAGATAAAAGCATGTTGGGTGAACAAATTACAGTCGGGCAATTGACAAATAGAGAGGGCATAACAATGCACATACATGTCATGATAAGTACAGTGAGATTTAATTGGGCATTACGACAAAGTACATAGACCGCCATCCAACTGCATCTATGCCTAAAAAGTCCACCTTCAGGTTATCATCCGAACCCCCTCCAGTATTAAGTTGCAAAGCAACAGACAATTGCATTAAGTATGGTGCGTAATGTAATCAACAACTACATCCTTAGACATAGCATCAATGTTTTATCCCTAGTGGCAACAGCACAACAAAACCTTAGAAATTTCTGTCACTGTCCCAGGTATCAATGCAGGCATGAACCCACTATCGAGCATAAATACTCCCTCTTGGAGTTAAGAGCAAAAACTTGGCCAGAGCCTCTACTAATAACGGAGAGCATGCAAGATCATAAACAACACATAGGTAATAACTTGATAATTAACATAACATGGTATTCTCTATCCATCGGATCCCGACAAACACAACATATAGTATTACAGATAGATGATCTTGATCATGTTAGGCAGCTCACAAGATCCAACAATGAAGCACAATGAGGAGAAGACAACCATCTAGCTACTGCTATGGACCCATAGTCCAGGGGTGAACTACTCACTCATCACTCCGGAGGCGACCATGGCGGTGTAGAGTCCTCCGGGAGATGAATCCCCTCTCCGGCAGGGTGCCGGAGGAGATCTCCAGAATCCCCCGAGATGGGATTGGCGGCGGCGGCGTCTCTGGAAGGTTTTCCGTATCGTGGTTCTTCGCATTGGGGTTTTCTCGACGGAGGCTTTAAGTAGGCGGAAGGGCAACGTGGGGGGCCACACAAGGCCTGGGCCGCGCCGCCCTATGGTGGCGGCCCCTCGTGGCCCCACTTCGACTCCTCTTCGGTCTTCTGGAAGCTTCGTGGCAAAATAGGACCCTGGGTTTTGATTTCGTCCAATTCCGAGAATATTTCGTTACTAGGATTTCTGAAACCAAAAACAGCAGAAAACAACAACTGGCTCTTCGGCATCTTGTTAATAGGTTAGTTCCAGAAAATGCACGAATATGACATAAAGTGTGCATAAAACATGTAGATATCATCAATAATGTGGCATGGAACATAAGAAATTATCGATACGTCGGTGACGTATCAGCATCCCCAAGCTTAGTTCTGCTCGTCCCGAGCAGGTAAAACGATAACAAAGATAATTTCTGAAGTGACATGCCAACATAACCTTGATCATACTATTTGTAAACATATGTAATGAATGCAGCGATCAAAACAATGGTAATGACATGAGTAAACAAGTGCATCATAAAGCAAAGACTTTTCATGAATAGTACTTCAAGACAAGCATCAATAAGTCTTGCATAAGAGTTAACTCATAAAGCAATAAATCAAAGTAAAGGTATTGAAGCAACACAAAGGAAGATTAAGTTTCAGCGGTTGCTTTCAACTTGTAACATGTATATCTCATGGATAATTGTCAACATAGAGTAATATAACAAGTGCAATATGCAAGTATGTAGGAATCAATGCACAGTTCACACAAGTGTTTGCTTCTTGAGGTGGAGAGAGATAGGTGAACTGACTCAACATAAAAGTAAAGAGAATGGTCCTTCAAAGAGGAAAGCATCGATTGCTATATTTGTGCTAGAGCTTTTATTTTGAAAACATGAAACAATTTTGTCAACGGTAGTAATAAAGCATATGAGTTATGAAAATTATATCTTACAAGTTGCAAGCCTCATGCATAGTATACTAATAGTGCCCGCACCTTGTCCTAATTAGCTTGGACTACCGGATCATCGCAATGCACATGTTTTAACCAAGTGTCACAATGGGGTACCTCCATGTCGCCTGTACAAAGGTCTAAGGAGAAAGCTCGCATTTTGGATTTCTCGCTTTTGATTATTCTCAACTTAGACATCCATACCGGGACAACATGGGCAACAGATAATGGACTCCTCTTTAATGCATAAGCATGTGACAACAATTATTATTTTCATATGAGATTGAGGATATATGTCCAAAACTGAAACTTCCACCATGAATCATGGCTTTAGTTAGCGGCCCAATGTTCTTCTCTAACAATATGCATGCTCCAACCATTAAGGTGGTAGATCTCTCTTACTTCAGACAAGACGGACATGCATAGCAACTCATATGATATTCAACAAAGGGTAGTTGATGGCGTCCCCAGAAGCATGGTTATCGCACAACAAGCAACTTAATAAGAGATAAAGTGCATAAGTACATATTCAATACCACAATAGTTTTTAAGCTATATGTCCCATGAGCTATATATTGCAAAGGTGAATGATGGAATTTTAAAGGTAGCACTCAAGCAATTTACTTTGGAATGGCGGAGAAATACCATGTAGTAGGTAGGTATGGTGGACACAAATGGCATAGTGGTTGGCTCAAGGATTTTGGATGCATGAGAAGTATTCCCTCTCGATACAAGGTTTAGGCTAGCAAGGTTATTTGAAACAAACACAAGGATGAACGGTGCAGCAAAACTCACATAAAAGACATATTGTAAACATTATAAGACTCTACACCGTCTTCCTTGTTGTTCAAAACTCAATACTAGATATTATCTAGACTCTAGAGAAACCAAATATGCAAACCAAATTAGCAAGCTCTAAGTGTTTCTTCATTAATGGGTGCAAAGTATATGATGCAAGAGCTTAAACATGAGCACAACAATTGCCAAGTATCAAATTATTCAAGACATTTTAGAGTTACTACATGTAGTATTTTCCAATTCCAACCATATAACAATTTAACGAAGAAGATAGTTCGCCATGAATACTATGAGTAGAGCCTAAGGACATACCTGTCCATATGCTACAGCGGAGCGTGTCTCTCTCCCACAAAGTGAATGCTAGGATCCATTTTATTCAAACAAAACAAAAAACAAAAACAAACCGACGCTCCAAGCAAAGTGCATAAGATGTGGCCGAATAAAAATATAGTTTCAGGGGAGGAACCTGATAATGTTGTCGATGAAGAAGGGGATGCCTTGGGCATCCCCAAGCTTAGACGCTTGAGTCTTCTTAGAATATGTAGGGGTGAACCACCGGGGCATCCCCAAGCTTAGAGCTTTCACTCTCCTTGATCATATTGTATCATACTCCTCTCTTGATCCTTGAAAACTTCCTCCACACCAAACTCGAAACAACTCATTAGAGGGTTAGTGCACCATAAAAATTAACATGTTCAGAGGTGACACAATCATTCTTAACACTTCTGGACATTGCATAAAGCTACTGGACATTAATGGATCAAAGAAATTCATCCAACATAGCAAAAGAGGCAATGCGAAATAAAAGGCAGAATCTGTCAAAACAGAACAGTCCGTAAAGATGGATTTTATTAGGGCACCATACTTGCTCAAATGAAAATGCCCAAATTGAATGAAAGTTGCGTACATATCTGAGGATCACTCACGTAAATTGGCTTAATTTTCTGAGTTACCTACAGAGAATTACACCCAGATTCGTGACAGCAAAGAAATCTGTTTCTGCGCAGTAATCCAAATCTAGTATTTACTTTACTATCAAAGACTTTACTTGGCACAACAAAACTCAAAACTAAGATAAGGAGAGGTTGCTACAGTAGTAAACAACTTCCAAGACTCAAATTCAAAACAAAAATACTGTAGTAAAATAAACACATGGGTTATCTCCCAAGAAGTGCTTTCTTTATAGCCATTAAGATGGGCTCAGCAGTTTTAATGATGCACTCGCAAGAAATAGTATTTGAAGCAAAAGAGAGCATCAAGAGGCAAATTCAAAACAAATTTAAACCTAACATGCTTCCTATGAAAAGGAATCTTGTAAATAAACAAGTCAATGAAGAACAAAGTGAATAGCATAGGAAGACAAAACAAGTGTAACTTCAAAAATTTCAGCATATAGAGAGGTATTTTAGTAACATGAAAATTTCTACAACCATATTTTCCTCTCTCATAATAATTTCCAGTAGTATCATGAGCAAACTCAACAATATAACTATCACATAAAGCATTCTTATCATGAGTCTCATGCATAAAATTATTACTCTCCACATAAGCATAATCAATTTTATTAGTTGTAGTGGGAGCAAATTCAACAAAGTGGCTATCATCATATATAGGAGGCATATTGTAATCATAAAAGAAAATTTTCTCCTCAATGCTTGGGGGACTAAAAAGATCATGCTCATCAAAGCCAGCTTCCCCAAGCTTAGAATTTTCCATAGCATTAGCAACAATAGTGTTCAAAGCATTCATATTAATAACATTCCCATTAGCATGCATATAAAGTTCCATGGGTTTTTTAATTCTCTCTTCAAACACCTCATGTCCTAATTCAAGATAAAGTTCATAAAGATCTCTCATATTTTTGCTATTTTCCATTATGCTTAACTAGTGAAATAAAAACATGCATGATATTAAGTAAAACAAGTAACTAATTTTTTTTTTTTGTGTTTTTGATATAGAGTGCAAGAAAGTAAATAAAGTAAAACTAGCAACTAATTTTTTTTGTATTTGATATAATGCAGCAAACAAAGTAGTAAATAAAATAAAGCAAGACAAAAACAAAGTAAAGAGATTGAGAAGTGGAGACTCCCCTTGCAGCGTGTCTTGATCTCCCCGGCAACGGCGCCAGAAAATATGCTGGCGTGTAGTTGACGTGTGAGTTAGAAATCTTTGTGGTGTAACTTTTCTTCGGTCCCCGGCAACGGCGCCAGAAAATATGCTTGATGGCGTGTAATTCACACGTTCGTTGGGAACCCCAAGAGGAAGGTATGATGCGCACAGCAACAAGTTTTCCCTCAGAAAGAAACCAAGGTTTATCGAACCAGGAGGAGCCAAGAAGCACGTTGAAGGTTGATGGCGGCGGGATGTAGTGCGGCGCAACACCAGGGATTCCGGCGCCAACGTGGAACCTGCACAGCACAACCAAAGTACTTTTCCCCAACGAAACAGTGAGGTTGTCAATCTCACCGGCTTGCTGTAACAAAGGATTAACCGTATTGTGTGGAAGATGATTGTTTGCAAGAAAACAGTAAAGAACAAGTATTGCAGCAGATTTGTATTTCAGTATAAAAGAATGGACCGGGGTCCACAGTTCACTAGAGGTGTCTCTCCCATAAGATAAAAGCATGTTGGGTGAACAAATTACAGTCGGGCAATTGACAAATAGAGAGGGCATAACAATGCATATACATGTCATGATAAGTACAGTGAGATTTAATTGGGCATTACGACAAAGTACATAGACCGCCATCCAACTGCATCTATGCCTAAAAAGTCCACCTTCAGGTTATCATCCGAACCCCCTCCAGTATTAAGTTGCAAAGCAACAGACAATTGCATTAAGTATGGTGCGTAATGTAATCAACAACTACATCCTTAGACATAGCATCAATGTTTTATCCCTAGTGGCAACAGCACAACACAACCTTAGAACTTTCTGTCACTGTCCCAGGTATCAATGCAGGCATGAACCCACTATCGAGCATAAATACTCCCTCTTGGAGTTAAGAGCAAAAACTTGGCCAGAGCCTCTACTAATAACGGAGAGCATGCAAGATCATAAACAACACATAGGTAATAACTTGATAATTAACATAACATGGTATTCTCTATCCATCGGATCCCGACAAACACAACATATAGTATTACAGATAGATGATCTTGATCATGTTAGGCAGCTCACAAGATCCAACAATGAAGCACAATGAGGAGAAGACAACCATCTAGCTACTGCTATGGACCCATAGTCCAGGGGTGAACTACTCACTCATCACTCCGGAGGCGACCATGGCGGTGTAGAGTCCTCCGGGAGATGAATCCCCTCTCCGGCAGGGTGCCGGAGGAGATCTCCAGAATCCCCCGAGATGGGATTGGCGGCGGCGGCGTCTCTGGAAGGTTTTCCGTATCGTGGTTCTTCGCATTGGGGTTTTCGCGACGGAGGCTTTAAGTAGGCGGAAGGGCAACGTGGGGGGCCACACAAGGGCCCCACACCACAGGTCGGCGCGGCTAAGGCCTGGGCCGCGCCGCCCTATGGTGGCGACCCCTCGTGGCCCCACTTCGACTCCTCTTCGGTCTTCTGGAAGCTTCGTGGCAAAATAGGACCCTGGGTTTTGATTTCGTCCAATTCCAAGAATATTTCGTTACTAGGATTTCTGAAACCAAAAACAGCAGAAAACAGAAACTGGCTCTTCGGCATCTTGTTAATAGGTTAGTTCCAGAAAATGCACGAATATGACATAAAGTGTGCATAAAACATGTAGATATCATCAATAATGTGGCATGGAACATAAGAAATTATCGATACGTCGGAGACGTATCAGTATGGGCCGCTGAGGCTTGACCACCCTGCCGGTGAAGGGGATTTGCTAGAGCTGGGAGAAGCCAAGAACACTACAGTTCTATGGCGAAAGGAATTCATTGTGATTCCGGGTTGGAAGGCGCCAACAAGGTCTCCACCGAGGCAGCATTCTCGACCGATGCAGCCGTCTCCAGTGCGTGAGCCTTCCCCGCCGGCGCGTGAGCCTTCCCCGCCGGCGCGTGAGCCTTCTCCGCCGGTGCGTGAGCCTTCCCCGCCGGCGCGTGAGCCTTCTCCGCCGCCGCAGCCCAAGTCTAAGAGCAAAAGGACCGCTACGACACTGAGTCGTAACAAATCACCGAGACGCAAACAAGAGCCCCTCCCAAGAGTGCCTAAGGTTCCTCCCAAGAGACCTTATGATTATACAGTTGAGGAAAATGCCAAGATCGTAGCTGAACAGCACAAGCAACAGATGTTGAAACTGAAAAAGCCCCAGCTTGAGCCGGAGCCAGCTATATCTCTGGAAAAGAAGTTGAAACTGCTGAAGAACCTTCATCAACCCGAGCCAAGTCTTTCATCGAACTATGACCGGTCTATTCGCAAGTCAAATGTGTTAGCAAGAGGTCGGTGGGAAAAAAGTAAGGTAGAAGGGAAACCAGTTCCCCTACTTGGAACCCAGAAAAACTCGTGCCCCCCGCTCCAAGTGTATCCTGATGTCCTATCGTGCCTTGATCCGCAGATGGTAAAACTATACAAAGATGAGGCAGATGCGGCCGGTATGAGTATTCCTGAGTACTTAAGCCGCATCGATGCAGAATTCTTGTTCAAGGGTGATGATGTCCAAATAGCATACCAGTACAAGTACGGGCAACCTCTTGTCAGAGCTGAGGAGTTGCCTAATCTATCAACACAACTGCGAAGACTGCATAATTGGTACATGGATGCATGTAAGGATGGTAAGAACTGGATCATGGTGGCAATCACAGATGAGCACTACGGGCGAAATGACGTGATGAACATCGAATTTTGTGAATTATTTCAGTTATTCAACCAAGACGCCCTCGACAAATCTCTGCTGAGTGCCTACTGTCTGTAAGTATTATTTATGTAATTAAGTCTCTACCGCGGCTCGTCCATTGCATGCATATAACCATACTCTCACTGTATTATGCAGAATGAAGATCCGCGAATGCCGCAAGGGGCAAATCTATGATCTTGGGTTCGTTGACCCATATACCGTGAATGGGTATACTGTCGACCACTCTCCCAAGGACACGGAGAATAACTTGGTATATGTCTTAAGGAAAAACTCATACAAAAGGGCAATACTATTTCCTTACAACTTCGCGTGAGTGTTACTGTCTTCACACATTAAATCTTTTTCGCTTACTCCATGTGTTAAGTGTAATTGATGAGTTATGCATATATATGTGTGTCCGCAGGTTTCACTATATCCTGCTAGTCATTGAACCCGACACCGGGATAGTAGAAGTCATGGACTCGAAGAGTAAACCCCTTGAGACGTGGGGGGACATGGCTGATATCCTCCTCAAGGCTTGGAAACGGTTCACCAACAAGTCTCCGGGTTTAAAGAATAAAGAACTTCGAATAAAACATGTACCGGTAAGTACTACTGGCTAGGCCGTGCATCTCTTTGATTGTAGTTTCAATACCATTATTATCATCCTTGATTATATATATATTATTTTGATTGAACTTTGTTCTCGTAAAGTGCTTGAGGCAGGAGGACGGGAATAATTTATGCGGGTTCTACGTTTGCGAGTTCATCCGCCAGAATACCCACCATAAGAGGGACATTTTGGAACAACTTGATGTAAGTAAACAACATTCATGGCTTTATTTTATCACCTTCTGTTTCATTCACATACACACACATATATATATTGACCACCGTACCTTCTTTAAATTATTTGATCCAACGGTTGCGGAACGGTCTTCTAGCAACCGAGCGTGTACGAGCAATTCAAGAAGAGCTGGCGGGATTCTTACTTGAGCAAGTCATAGCTCCAGACGGAGAACACTATGTGGGCGACATCCAATATCAAATTTGATGTAGACATATATATATATGCATGAACGTGTGTCACTTTGATCGATATATGTAATATAATGGTTTTCTATATATATATATATGTGAATTGTCTGCATTAATATTATACCGTATTTCGAATGGGGCAGAGTCTCTGCCGCGGCAGCGTTTTAGTGCAATTCCATGCCGCGGCAGAGCTTTTGCTCCGGTTCGTATTACGAACCGGTGCAAAAGCTCCCCCGCCGAGCGCCCCACAGCCGGCCATGTGGAGACCCCTTTAGCACCGGTTCGTAAGACAACCGGTGCAAAAGGGGGGGGGGGGGGCCTTTTGCACCGGATGGCTTGCACCGGTTGGCCATCCGGTGCATATGGCCTTTAAAAACCGGTGCAAAAGGCCATGTTTCCACTAGTGCGCACCCCCCTTCGCAGGCGTCCCTGCAGGGCACGACGTATGGGCTAACTTCTGACGAGCGGAGCGAGGCCCGTCGCCGGAGTTAGCCTCCCTTTAGTATATGAATTTGGATCACAATACAACAATGGCCATGAGGAGCTCGTGGTGCCGCGCCACGCCGCCGCTGGAATACGGCGAGCTTGCATATGCTGAAGCAGTAGGGTCGTGCGTGTGCAGCGGAAAGGTTATTCTGCATATGTTGGACTTGGTTGATTTTTCTTGCACATGACAGGCCATACGGAGATGTGTTGATGTGCGATTACTGATTGTGTAGTATGATATAGTGGGAGGCGCAATGATTACACTTTTACAGTCTTGGCGAGCATGAATTCAGACTATGTTACTGGTATATACATCTTTTTCACCATCTCAAGCTAACCATTATATCTAAAATTTTGAATTGCAATTTACAAGGACTAAAATAAATAAATTCTAGCGCCTATAGCACGAGTAAGGCCATTGTATTTTGTTAATTCAGCTCTAATTTTAAACTATTTCTATCATGTTTTTTTACTGAACTATCTATTTTTAGTACTCCCTTCTTTTCATAATTTAGATGTATCTGACATATTTTGTAAATAGATAGATACATCCGAATAGATGACATGAATTATGTAACGGAGTGAGTACTAAAATTTTGAACCGTTGGCAAAATAAAATATGGAATGGAGTGAGTAACAAACTTGAATTCATATTTTCATAAAATTAAAGGATGTCGCCAACTATTGTTACAAATATAATATGCGCTATTATAAATCGGTGCAATGAGGGGCTTAAACTATAATATTATTTTATGTAGGAGAAAACATGACCCATCGCCGATGGTGACAGACAGAAAGTGTCAACATATTCGGTTACCCGGTGCAACGCACGGACACTTTTGCTAGTATTCAGTCTCAGGTAAAAAAACTGCGTGGGCGCGTCTGCTGCCTCCCGGGTCGCTCCGCTCGCGCGACTCCGGAGGCGCCCTGAACCCTAGCCCAAACAACCCCCACTTGCGCTCCCCACTCGCCCCCCCTCCCCGGCCGCGCCGTTGCCGACGCCGATGCCAGCGGCGGTGGCGGCGCTCATCCTTCAAAGGCGGAGGGCTATAGAGGCACCCCGTGCGTCGCATCCGCGAGCGGAGATGCGGCGGTTGGCGGCTGGTGCGTGGAGGCGGCGTCCGTCGAGTTGGTTTGGCAGCGGCGCCAGGCGGTGCGGCGCGTGAGGGCAGCCCGGCCAGGCTTGGCTGTGGGGCGAAGGCGAGGTGTCCTGCTGCGGTGACGACCGGCCCGTGCGGGCCCGATCTGGGCCGAGGCGGGTCCAGTCTGGGCCGAGGCGGGTCCAGTCTGGGCCGCGGTCGCGTCTGCCTAGCGAATCTGGTGGTGCAGGTGTCGATTCGAGGCAATTCGTATACACCGACCAGGTCGGCCGTTACCGCGCGCCGCACATCCCCCGCGCGTGGTATGGCCGGCCTGGTCGGCCTAGTTCGCTGTCTATTTTCTGTTTTCTGTTCTTTTTTATTATTTTTATTTTTTTCTGTTTCTTTCTTATTTTGTTTTTCTTTTTTTTGTTCAGATATGAAAATTGTTCAAATCTGAAAAAAAATTAATTTTGAAAAAATGTTCAAAGTTGAAAAGTGTGCAAATTCGAAAATTGTTCAAATTCAAAAATCATTCAATTTTAAAATTTGTTCAAATTCTAAAAAATTGTTAAATTTGGAAATTTGTTCAAAATTGAAAATCGTTCATTTCAAAATTTGTTCAAATTTGAAACTGTTCAGATTCAAAACAGAGAAAAAATGAAAAGAAAAAGTGAGCAAGGAAAAAAAAGAAAAACAAACTGGGCCGACCCAACATACCTGGCCTGGGTGTGCGGTGGTCCGGTCCGCATCGACTTGGTCGGCGAACAACACCTCCCTCGGTTCGATGTCTTTGCACCGCGGTTCTACACACCGGCGGCCTGCTCTGGGTGGCTGCTCTGTGGTGGATGCCACGGCTCCCCTTCTTCGTCAGGGGACATGTTGCTTTCTGCTGCAGTGGTGGCGCCTGCAACACATTTGCTTCCTATTCCTTAACCTGCCGGGACATGGTCATTGGCCTGGTGAAAACCATCCTTAGCGGCTTCGGACGCTGACCACGGCGACACCCGCGGGTGCTGCTTTCTCCTTGGAGGCGTGGTCATGAGCTTGACCGTTATTTCACCTTGAAGCCAGGGGAAACCCTAGGTCTGGTTTACCGGACCGGGCAGCGGCGGTGCCACGGTGTCGTTCCCTTCTTGAATGCGCTGCCTTAGGCTACGAAGGGAGTCCCCTTGGCTTTTGGAGAGGATGCCCTCGCTTCGGCGAGGCTTGGTGGTGTTGGATCGCGGGTGTTGTCTACTACTCAAGACGAGGGCCTATGGAGCGCTATGGATGTCTTCACCAACAGCTTCTTCAAGTTTGTATGTATCCTGCCTTTTTCCTCGCCGACCTCTAGGCACATGAGTAGTGGTACGTTGGTCCGAGCAGCCTCGCAGTCGCTGTAGTGCTTTGGTGATGTTTGTTTGGTCGTGACGCGGTCCTGTGGTTCGGTGTCCCTTCTCGTGGCCTCTCTAGGTAGGAGATGGGGCAAGGCAAGCTCAACCATCTAACCTTGTAAGAGTGGGTTGTAGCTGTTGGCTTTGTCTTGAGTGGGTGTTGTAGTCATTTGGCGTTGGTTCCTCTCTTTCAGCTTAATACAATAACGTGCAGATCTCCTGCGGGTTTTACTAGTTCAGACATGGATCTGAAGCTTCACAGCGATCTCTGGAACATCATTGCCTTGGTCGCCTCGCTCCTTCCTGACAGTGCAACTGCAGGTTACAACCGTGCACTGTCCGAACGAAACTGCCCGGTGCAGCTGATTCTATTTCTGTATTTTTCTCAAGTATGTCTAAACGTACTACTCTGCAGCAGAGAAGGTCCACAACACTGCTTAGCCATTAATCCAAGCAGTAATAACCAATGATACAATTAATCGCTCAAGTCAGCATTGGATAGACTGTGAATCCATTGACATACACCGCTTGTTCAGGTCACCTTCACCTGTTTTCAGGATTCCGAACTGCCGGTCTGTCGCCAGAGTTCATCGATTCAACTCAACTCGGCAAAAGAAAATATGGGCCATGTTGATTCGATAAGTGAACACAGACCATGGTGAAATTCAGCCACCGCAGTACTTTTTTTTTTCTCTGGCCGGAGGCAGGTTTATAAATCCCACATGATCGACTACCGAACCAATTGCCATTGCCACCAATCTAGAGTTCCAGACAATAGAGAACGAACAGCACAAGTACAACCAACGCTACGCCAAGAATTTCCTGAAACCACTAAGCTAGCTACGCACAGCTTAATTACAAGCCAAGAAATGAGACTACAGGTACAACCACCGGCTGTTACACAAAGAATCGAGAGGAATTCCCTCAAACCACTAGCTACGCACAACTCACAAGCCATCCCCAACCAATACTAGGCCGGGCAGAAGGAGGCGGACTTCCGCCGAGGTCATCGACCTTGACTCCAAGTAGGCCGCCGACAGCGTTGTCCTTCGCCGCGCGTAGAGTAGGTCGCCGACGGGCGAAATTAGCTAAGTTCAGGAGTTATCGCCGATGGCCAGACTATATGTAATCTCTTTTGCGATCACAACTATGCAAATATGCAACTATACAATTTGAATTTCACTTTTCTAAACTTGTTTAAAATTTGAATTTGCGTTTTTTCGGTTCCAAATACGGGTGCTGATCTATGTCACCTCCTAAACCGCTCGAAAATTACTTTTCGAAAAACCGAACTTCGCTTTTCTAGTTCGCTCGAATAAGGGCTCTGCTAGAGATGCTCTAACTGTCCACGCGCGCGGGAGAGACCATCAACCATTATGGAAGTGAAAGAAGCACATTTTTTTCTCATTTGGGTCTTCATCGTGGAATTCATTAACTAGAAAAGGTATGGCGTCTATGAGATATTTAAAAAAGTACTTTTTTTCTTTGAGTTAGCTTTGAATAGTGGATATTCTCCACATTTTTGTTATTACGTTATTTGCAACTGCTAAACAAACCTCTCTTAAAATGTTGTTCTACAACCATATCAGTAAAAAATACATATATTAATACAAAATAGTGATTCTTGTTACACTTTTGGTTAAGGAAATATTATATGAACGGTTCTAGCCAGTTGTTGTGTTGCTTTTTCTCCCTAAGATTAGTCATCCAATTCAGGCCTACTAACATGACAAGGCAGAGTTGCACAGAGAGATAAGATATATCATTTCGGATCTACTTTAGCATGGCCTATTACTTTGTGTACACACTAGAGCAACACCACGGTCCTGACGATGTGCCATAAGAATGTAAGTCTTTTTACTACCTACACAGGTATCTTCCCTATTATTCGAACTAGTACCAAATTTGCTACCTAATGATTGGTTTATTTTGTTTTGTTGGATTGGTTCCTAGGCACGGAAATGAGCCTACATTCCCTACAAGTCCCCACTTTGTGGGGCTACTTTCCCGTATATTGTCGGTAGAGGACACTTGTTTGACAAGGCCCGATGACCAGCCATCGCAATTGCTGATGTACCTGGCATGTTTGGGTTAGTCATCAAATCGAGGCCCGACCAATCCATTTATACTAAACAATTTTATTTCTTCATAATTGTTTTTCACTAAAGATATATTATCTATCTTGAAATAAATTATTTAACATTGTATCTTGAATAATATGTTTATTTTCTGATGCATACAAGCTAATTATTTTAAGGTACATGTTAGTTGTTCCAAGAAATTCAACGTTAAGGAATCCTTTTAGCACTAAACTGGAAGTCTGTAGTTTGAACAAAAAACTTGTTTGTATTTTCTTTAGGAAGTTTAAGAAAGTATGTTGATATAATAGATTCCACTATGAATCTAAGAACTCGTATTACTTTTTGTATCTTCTTACAAAGTATTAGTAAATATAAGAAAAACTTGGGAAAGTTCTAGAGTGTGTGGATATTAAGTTTTCTCGAGTACAAGAATATCAAGTTATGTGAAATTGGTAGAAAATTATAGACTGTATGAAGTATCAACTAGTAGTTTGCCCTTTAATCTTGTCCTCACTCTTGTTAAGAGAGAGGGTCAAGAGTTAGCATCAGCATATGTGTGCTTTATATTTAATGTCAAAATCACACTATTCATAATATCAAAGGGTAGTTGCAATACATAATAGGGTTATTCACTTGCTTTTCCAATGATTAATCTCTAGAAAATAACAATTGTAACCTCCTTAAATTGTGTATCTAGTTCCGTAATCTCGGGTTCTCTCCAATTCATTTGAAACCAATCCAACCCTAAAAAAAAGCCAACCCAATTTAGTACTATCTGTGTATTCGTGTTTTAGTTTCCAAAATCATATGCTTCTTTGGTACCCCTTGTTCATGTGCCCTTGGATGTGTGTAGGTTGACCCCGTAGATAAAGGGGTTTGGGTAAGCACTGTTATTGATCATGACCATACACCTGCGAGCCATTGTCATGTTCCACCTTTTTCTTATTGTTCTGTTATAATGGAGGAATTCATAATGGTTATAACCGCATGACCAAAAGTTGTTTTCGTTTCAGTATTAAATAAAGGTGGATGAACTTCTTTTCACTTGGATGGGTCAGGCCAGTACAAATTCAAGTTAATTGTATCTCTTCTTTTTTTAACTTGGACAAAAACTGACATCAATGGTTTCAATTTACTAAGAGGAGTGTTACAAGTTTATTAGGGTATTAGTGATATTTCCAATTTAACTTCACATTTTTTCCCACTGGAAACTTTATCCAAAGTCGGAAAGTCTGCTCAAACTTGAGTATGGCTTTCATGATGCCTCTAGGAGACGATAATGCCGTAAGAGGGTAGATAGCTTGTGATGTGGCTACGTACTTGACAAGCGCAACTATACTCGCATTGGTGAAATTTTTTCCTTGACCAATTCGTAACTTGCTTGCCATTTTGTCCCCAATAAATTGGAATTCTACATTTACAAGATGATGCACCAAAAGTGGTAGGCTCAAGATGTTACACCCCGCCCCCTCGCTGGTATGATTGCCGACGTGGGGCACGATCGATGTCTGAATTCAGGGAACATAGAAAGAGAGCAGCAGAAAGAGAGGCAGCGAGAGGAGAGTTGGTTCTGTTCCTTTCTTTAGACTTCTTCGATACCCTCGCATTGTAGCCGCAACTTGCTTCTTTTCGTCACCACGCCACATGTCAAGCCCATTGCAGTCAGCCCATGATGTCTACGCACGCTTCTATTCCTGTAGACAGTGTTGGGCCTCCAAGAGCAGAGGTTTGTAGAACAGCAGCAAGTTTCCCTTAAGTGAATCACCCAAGATTTATCGAACTCAGGGAGGTAGAGGTCAAAGATATCCCTCTCAAGCAACCCTGCAATTAAGATACAAGAAGTCTCTTGTGTCCCCAACACACCTAATACACTTGTCAGATGTATAGGTGCACTAGTTCGGCGAAGAGATAGTGAAATACAAGTAATATGGATGATTATAAGTAGTAATTGCAATCTGAAATAAAAATGGCAGCAAGCGAACATGTAGCAGAACTTGTTGGAAACGGTGCTTTAATGTTTAGAAACAAGGCCTAGGGATCATACTTTCACTAGTGGACACTCTCAACAATGATCACATAATTGAATAAATAAATGCTACTCTCAAACACTCTCTTGTTGGATAACAAACACCATTCATTGTGTAGGGCTGCAAAAGCACACCTCAAGCCGGAGTAAACAAGCTTCACAACGTCATAAAGGAATCACACACGATGCGCACACTGTCAACCTCTAGAGTGCATAATAGACAAGAGTAACATCTACATATTCAACTAGATTACAAAGCTCATGACCACATAAAGATCACACCATGGGAGAGAGAGATGAACCACATAGCTACCGGTAGAGCCCTCAGCCTCGGAGGAGAACTACTCCCTCCTCATCATGGGAGACAGCAACGGCGATGAAGATGGCGATGGAGTCGATGGAGATGGATTCCGGGGGCAATTCCCCGTCCCGGCGGCGTGCCGGAACAGAGACTTCAGTCCCCCGAACTTGGCTTCGCGATGGCGGCGGCTACGTAACTTTTCGTGGAATATGACTTGATTTTTTAGGGTTTTCGCATCTGGAGCAATATATAGGCGAAAGGGCGGCCTCGGAGGAGCCAGGGAGCTCCCTCCCCATATGTCGGCGCGGCAGAGGGGTGGGCCCTGCCCCCCTATGGTGTGGGGTCCCCTTGGCCCCCCTCTGGCCCTTCTCTGGCTCTCTGGGTCCGCCTCGGCAAAATATTGACTTCTGTCTTCGTGGGGTCCAATTCCGAGAATATTTTCTGTGTAGAATTTCTGAAACCAAAAACAGCAGAAAACAGGAACTGGCGCTTCGGCATCTTGTTAATAGGTTAGTCCCGGAAAATGCATAAAAATGATATAAAGTATGAGCAAAACATGTAGGTATTGTCATAAAACTAGCATGGAACATAAGAAATTATAGATACGTTGGAGACGTATCAAGCATCCCCAAGCTTAGTTCCTACTCGCCCTCGAGTAGGTAAACGATAAAAAAAAAAATCTGAAGTGACATGCTACCAACATAATCTTGATCAATACTATTGTAAAGCATATGCAATGAATGAAGTGACTCAAAGCAATGGTCTATAGTTTGCTAACAAAAATATAATGACTAAACAACTGAATCATATAGCAAAAACTTTTCATGAATAGTACTTTCAAGACAAGCATAAAAAAGTCTTGCATAAGAGTTAACTCATACAACAATAGATTCTTAATAAGAGGTTTTGAAGCAACACAAAGGAAGATTTAAGTTTCAGCAATTGCTTTCAACTTTCAACATGTATATCTCATGGATAATTGTCAACACAAAGTAATATGATGAATGCAATAAGCAAGCATGTAAGAATCAATGCACATAGTTGATACAAGTGTTTGCTTCTAAGATAGAAAGAAGTAGGTAAACTGACTCAACATAAAGTAAAAGATAAGCCCTTCGCAGAGGGAAGCAGGCATTAAATCATTTGCTAGAGCTTTTCAAGTTTTGAAATCATAAAGAGAGCATAAAAATAAAGTTTTGAGAGGTGTTTGTTGTTGTCAACGAATGATAGTGGGCACTCTAACCCCCTTGTCAAACAGACTTTCAAAGAGCGGCTCCCATGAAGGACGTTATCTCTACCAGCAAGGTAGATCATCCCTCTTCTCTTTTGTTTACACATGTACTTTAGTTTTATTTATAGATGACACTCCTCCCAACCTTTTTCTTTCACAAGCCATGGCTAACCGAATCCTCGGGTGCCTTCCAACATTTCACATACCATGGGGGAGTGTCTATTTGCAAAATTAAGTTGCTTACTGATAAATCAGGGCAAAACATGTGAAGAGAATTATTAATGAAAGTTAATTAATTGGGGCTGGGAACCCCGTTGCCAGCTCTTTTTGCAAAATTATTGGATAAGCAGATGTTCCACTAGTCCATTGGTGAAAGTCCGCCCAACAAGATTGAAAGATAAAACACCACATACTTCCTCATGAGCTATAAAACATTGACACAAAAAGAGATAATAACTTTTGAATTGTTTAAAGGTAGCACATGAAGTATTTACTTGGAATGACAGAAAATACCACATAGTAGGTAGTTATGGTGGACACAAATGGCATAAGTTTTGGCTCAAGGTTTTGGATGCACGAGAAGCATTCCCTCTCAGTACAAGGCTTTGGCTAGCAAGGTTGTTTGAAGCAAACACAAGTATGAACCGGTACGGCAAAACTTACATAAGAACATATTGCAAGCATTATAAGACTCTACACTGTCTTCCTTGTTGCTCAAACACTTTTACCAGAGAATATCTAGACCTTAGAGAGACCAATCATGCAAACCAAATTTCAACAAGCTCTACGGTAGTTCTCCACTAATAGGTTTAAACTACATGATGCAAGAGCTTAAACATGATCTACTTGAGAGCTCAAAACAATTGCCAAGTATCAAATTATTCAAGACAATATACCAATTACCACATGAAGCATTTTCTGTTTCCAACCAATTAAGCAATAAATGCAGCGGCTTTCAGCTTTTGCCATGAACATTAAAAGTAAAACGAAGAACACCAGTGTTCAAATGAAAAAGCGGAGCGTGTCTCTCTCCCACACAAGCATGTTAGGATCCGATTTAGTCAGAGAATGAAAATAACAAAACGAAAATAAAAGCACACAGACGCTCCAAGTAAAGCACATAAGATGTGACGGAATTAAAATATAGTTTCACTAGAGGTGACCTGATAAGTTGTTGATGAAGAAGGGGATGCCTTGGGCATCCCCAAGCTTAGACGCTTGAGTCTTCTTGAGATATGCAGGGATGAACCACGGGGGCATCCCCAAGCTTAGACTTTTCACTCTTCTTGATCATATTATATCATCCTCCTCTCTTGATCCTTGAAAACTTCCTCCACACCAAACTCAAAGCAATCTCATTAGAGGGTTAGTGCATAATCAAAAATTCACATGTTCAGCAAGGACACAATCATTCCCAATACTTCTGGACATTACCCAAAGCTACTGA
The DNA here is from genome assembly GCF_019359855.2 of Lolium perenne. Lineage (NCBI taxonomy): Eukaryota > Viridiplantae > Streptophyta > Magnoliopsida > Poales > Poaceae > Lolium > Lolium perenne. Next base: position 315,294,909 of record NC_067250.2, read on the forward strand.
AATTTAATGGAGCAAAGAAACCCACTCAAACACAGTAAAAGAGGCAATGTGAAATAAAAGGCAGAATCTGTCAAAACAGAACAGTCCGTAAAGACGAATTTTTTCGAGGTACTTAACATGCTCAGATAAAAAAGCTCAAATTGAATGAAAGTTGCGTACATATCTGAGGATTACTCATGAATTTTTAGATTCTTCTACAGAGAGAACAGCTCAAATTCGTGACACCTAAAAATCTGTTTCTGCGCAGAAATCCAAATCTAGTATCAACCTTCTATCAAAGACTTTACTTGGCACAAAAACGAAATAAACATGATAAGGAGAGGTTGCTACAGTAGTAACAACTTCCAAGACACAACAAAACAGTAGCAAAAATAAAAACATGGGTTATCTCCCAAGAAGTGCTTTCTTTATAGCCATTAAGATGGGCTCAGTAATTTTAATGATGCTCTCGCAAGAAATAAGAGTTGAAGCAAAAGAGAGCATCAAAAGCAAATAAGAAACACTTTTAAGTCTAACCCACTTCCTATGAAAAGGAATCTTGTAAATAAACAAGTCATGTAAGCATAATGCAATAAGCATAGGAAGACAAGACAAGCGCAACTTCAAGATTTTCAGCAAAAAAGAGAGGTGTTTTAGTAACATGAAAATCCCTACAACCATATTGTCCTCTCTCATACAGATTTTCAGTAGCATCATGAACAAACTCAACAATATAACTATCACATGAAACATTCTTATCATGAGCTACATGCATAAAATTATTACTCTCCACATAAGCATAGTCATTACTATTAATTGTAGTGGGAGCAAATTCAATAAAATAGCTATCATTATTATTCTCATCACCATAATCATCATATATAGGAGGCATATTGTAATCATAATTAATTTTCTCCTCAATAGTAGGTGGACTGAAAATATGATAGTCATCATTGTAATCATCATATATAGGAGGTAAAGTATCATCAAAGTAAATTTTCTCCTCCATGCTTGGGGGACTAAAAATATCATGCTCATCAAAACCAGCTTCCCCAAGCTTAGAATTTTCCATAGCATTAGTAACAATGGTGTTCAAAGCATTCATACTAATAACATTGCCATTAGCATGCATATAAAGTTCCATAGGTTTTTTAATTTTCTCTTCAAACACCTCATGTCCTAACTCAAGATAAATACTATAAAGATCTCTAATATTTTTGTTGTTTTCCATTAAGCCTAACTAGTGAAATAAAAACAAGAAACAAAAAGATATAACTGCAAAATCTAAAGGAAATAGCTTCGAGCACTCACACACCGGTAACAATGCTAGGAAATAGCTTAGTAGTCGGAGGATGTGAATACCTTTTACCTTACCTCCCCGGCAACGGCGCCAGAAAATAGCTTGATGTCTACGCACGCTTCTATTCCTGTAGACAGTGTTGGGCCTCCAAGAGCAGAGGTTTGTAGAACAGCAGCAAGTTTCCCTTAAGTGAATCACCCAAGGTTTATCGAACTCAGGGAGGTAGAGGTCAAAGATATCCCTCTCAAGCAACCCTGCAATTAAGATACAAGAAGTCTCTTGTGTCCCCAACACACCTAATATACTTGTCAGATGTATAGGTGCACTAGTTCGGCGAAGAGATAGTGAAATACAAGTAATATGGATGATTATAAGTAGTAATTGCAATCTGAAATAAAAATGGCAGCAAGCGAACATGTAGCAGAACTTGTTGGAAACGGTGTTTCAATGTTTAGAAACAAGGCCTAGGGATCATACTTTCACTAGTGGACATTCTCAACAATGATCACATAATTGAATAAATAAATGCTACTCTCAAACACTCTCTTGTTGGATAACAAACACCATTCATTGTGTAGGGATGCAAAAGCACACCTCAAGCCGGAGTAAACAAACTCCACAACGTCATAAAAGAATCACACACGATGCGCACACTGTCACCATCACACCGTGGAAAGTGACTCCGGAGTTCGTATTAAAGTAACCTCTAGAGTGCATAATAGACAAGAGTAACATCTACATATTCAACTAGATTACAAAGCTCATGATCACATAAAGATCACATCATGGGAGAGAGAGATGAACCACATAGCTACTGGTAGAGCCCTCAGCCTCGGGGGAGAACTACTCCCTCCTCATCATGGGAGACAGCAACGGCGATGAAGATGGCGATGGAATCGATGGGGATGGATTCCGGGGGCAATTCCCCATCCCGGCGGCGTGCCGGAACAGAGACTTCTGTCCCCCGAACTTGGCTTCGCGATGGCGGCGGCTACGTAACTTTTCGTGGAATATGACTTGATTTTTTAGGGTTTTCGCATCTGGGGCAATATATAGGCGAAAGGGCGGCCTCAGAGGAGCCAGGGAGCTCCCTCCCCATATTCGGCGCGGCAGAGGGGTGGGCCGCGCCCCCCTATGGTGTGGGGGCCCCTTGGCCCCCCTCTGGCCCTTCTCTGGCTCTCTGGGTCCGCCTCGGCAAAATATTGACTTCTGTCTTCGTGGGGTCCAATTCCGAGAATATTTCCTGTGTAGAATTTCTGAAACCAAAAACAGCAGAAAACATGAACTGGCGCTTTGGCATCTTGTTAATAGGTTAGTCCCGGAAAATACATAAAAATGATATAAAGTATGAGCAAAACATGTAGGTATTGTCATAAAACTAGCATGGAACATAAGAAATTATAGATACGTTGGAGACGTATCAGCCCACAACCCATGTCCACTGGGTCTAGAGTATATCATATAATGGACGGACATGACAGATATGTACTGGGATCTCAAAGCGGGAGCCCATGAACAATGGTGTGAAGATCAATGTTGGAACATCTAGTAGGCACCACCTTGGTGACAAGACCAGTGACTTTGCCAAATCCATGAGGAATGTGCGAAAGTGCGTCGATATCTAACTGCCTCAATAATTGTCACTACAGTTCATAGATTCAACTCAACTCGGTAAAAGAAAATGCTGCCTAGGTTGATTCGAGATGCCAACACAGACCAAGGTGAAACTCAATCACTGCATTACTTATTTTTTCAGCAGCTAGCTGGAGAGCCGGTAGCGGGTTTACGTCCCAAAGAACCGACAACCAAACCAATTACGCACCATGCAATTTCCATCCACCAATCCGATCGAGAACGAACAACACAAGTACAGCCATCACTAGGCCAAGAATTTCCTCAAACCATTAGCTTTATGTACTGCAAGTTTATTTTCTAGATTTTTTAAAATTGATTTAAAAATTATGTGATCTATTTACTTATTTTTGCTACTGTTGTTATCTTATAATCCAGTATTTACCAAAAATTATTGAAGATTGTTGCACGCTAATCTATGTATAATTGTATTTATTTTACAAACTAATTGTTTATTTATTTATCACATAGTTTGTCTTTGTTTGGTTTGGGATGCTTACCAAAATCTCTCACTACAGTGGATTCCACCTCATATCTAATCACGCAAATACTATCACATATGTATTATAAGTTCAATCGCAAAGCATCATTTGTCTATCATACCGCGCTTCGTCCATCTTTATCCTAACATCAAACAAAAATGCTTGCATGTTTGATCTTATTTTTGTCTAACCAACCTGTTTATACGAAATATTTTTACTCTCCCGGAACTCATCTTGTCGGTAACGATGTGTTGTTTTTCTTGATATATATTATTCAACATATTATCTTGGCTACCATTTTAGGTATGATTAGCATAATTAATTTTTTATACACTCATATATGTATTAATGTACATGTATTGTTGTAGTATTTATCACGCAAACTCTCTTCGTTTGTTTTGGGATGCTTACCAAACTCTTTTCTACAATAGATTGAACCGCATATCTAATCACACCAATACTATCACATCGAACATTTATATGCATTAATTTTCATAGTATCCTTTAATATCAACAAAACTTTGGAAAATAACTTGGCTGAGGTTTCTGGAGTACAAGACTATCAAGCTTAGGTGAAATTTTTAAAAAGTTCTAGATTGCACGAGCTGTGAACTAATAATTTGCCCTCGCGGTCACCACTTTCACTCTCTCACCACTCTGCAAAGATTAAACCATCTATTTCTGGAAGGGGGAGTTAATCTTTTCATCATGAGTTGGAATGTACTCTCTGCAAAAAGATAGTCGTTGTACTTTACTCGGTATTGGATTGTCCGTCTCACCTTTAAGTGGGATCAAAATCTTGGACTCTCGCTAGAGTTAACTCATTCATGAATTTGGTGCACATGGGCACCAGTGCTCCTTTCACTTTCAGCTTTTTGAAAATTTTAAAATCTCACACTTTTATGTTTTTAAAAATTATGGCATTAAATATGTAGATAGATATGTTCATCAAAAGCATATGCAAAAAAGTCCCGGTAAAAAACACTTTAAATTTTGGAAAATACAAAAAAGACAAATTTTGCTGACAAAGGGATACACTATTGTAATATTATTTTACTACCATTTAAGGGCACAAATTTGTCTTTTTTATAATGTTCAAAATATAAAGTATTTTTAATGGGACTTTTTTGCATACATCCCACCCGTATATGTCTATCTATATATTTATTGTCGTAATTTTTTAAAACTTAGAAACATGAGATTTCAAAATTTCTAAAAATCTGAAAAGTGAGGAGAGCACTGGTGCCAATGTGTCAAAGACACTTTCCGCTGATTCAGTCACTATACTATTTCATTTCATTTTACCACCCAGTCACTAGATTAACTTAATTCACGTCATCTCGGGCTAAACACCACAAATTTTCACACCCCATCTGTTGCAAGCTTGTAATAGCAGTTCCCAACATCGACAGCCTTAATCTGTAGCTCGCGAGCCAGCGGCAACAAGATTCTTTCCTCAAAGAAGAACAGCCCAACCATCAATTTTATAGCATAGTTCTAATCCAAACAATCAAGAACCAGAGGAGGTATAATAAGTGTCGCTAGGGATACTATCCAACCATAGTTTGAGTGCTATTGGAGTCTGTATCCTTGCAAGCTACTGGCGACACTACCAGCGCTCTACCACATCCATGTGACCACATGAGACGACTTTTTTTTTTCCAGAACTAGTACAAATGCCCGTGCGTTGCCACGGGTCCTCAAATTATATTTCTCAATACACATATATAATTCAAATCTCAAATATGAAAATTTAAAATAACTATACCTGAATCTGGAATGCGAATGAAAGTTAGGTTCAGAACCATGGTTATGGATCGTGTTTGGGTATCAAAATGATTTGAGAACTATACCTAAATCTGAAATGCAAATGACAGCCTGGAAACAAGGTAGAGACAAAACATAAGAGGGTGGTGCAGCTGATAGTAGGCGATTGAAGTTGCATCTAATTCAACTTCTCTTCAACTAAGTATTATTATATGAATGCCGATAGAACCCAGTGACATTAATTTCTTTATTGTCGAAATTCATTGTAAAGAAATATCTTAATACTTTTGAAAAAAATAGTTTTATTTTCTGTCAACGTGAATGTGATTTATATTTACACATGCGTGCTTCCAATTTTTCAACACAATATAGTTAATGTGGATGTGAAAAACAAAAATCACACCAAAATCGGGCTAAATTAGTTTCAGTCCACAGCCCATCTACAGATGAAAGCCCATCGCACTCTCTCTATTCCCAACCCCTCTAATTTTTCAACACAATATAGTTAATGTGGATGTGAAAAACAAAAATCACACCAAAATCGGGCTAAATTAGTTTCAGTCCACAGCCCATCTACAGATGAAAGCCCATCGCACTCTCTCTATTCCCAACCCCTCAAAAAAATACTCTATCTATTCCCCAATGTCTAGCTCGCCGACCATCTCTTCTCCACCGCCGGCCACATGGCTGTCCACTCCCCTCCCTCTCCTAACTTCGGAGCGGAGGTTCCCATCAAAAGTGCGACCACCTCACATTCCCCTCCCAGCCATTGCTCTGCTCACTCCCCCTCCTCAAGCAGCTACAGCTGCTCGGCACGAGGCGGTTACCTCTGCCCACATCGAAGTTCCCGTTGTTTCCCGTCGCATCCCTAAGCAGGCGAGTGCCGGTCATGGCGGCGATCTAGCCACCATCGTGGGATCCGACGAGCTGCTTGCCCCAAGGAAATCATATGCTGAACAGTAAATGAATTATTTTCGACACAATGCCCATTTTTTCTAAATTTTTATAGGTTATAAGTCATGAACATTTTCTTATATCTTAAGTGGTTGTAAACGATTAGCGCTTAGCAGTTCCTTATATCTTTCTATGAAAGCAAACAAAAGTGTCATATGGAACTTTCAAGTCTAAATGGAAGCGTAAACTGCAGTACTATAACATGTATAAACTTCAACATTCTCATGCCTATGAGGTAAGAACATACAATTACTGTCAAGGATCACCTCATATGGTCTTATAAAACGATTGACCCATATGACCATAAATTTCCTAGATTGAGCTTTCAGTAGCGAATCATGTCAGGGTGGTCACGGGAATTGTTCCCAAGCCACTGTGTCCTATCCGGCATGACCCAACCTTCCTCAGGTGTCTTCTGAGCCTTGGCAATTAAAGCATTTATCCTCACCTTGTACTTTTGATAATCTCTTTGCGTGAAACACAATGCTTATTTACATAACCAAGAGCAAAACCTAAGCTGTCAAAATAAGGCGTAGTCAAACTATGCAATAGAAATCGACCTTCATAGACCTACGCTACTTGACGAAAGACGGGTGTATTTTATCCTTCAAGTAGTCAATCTTCTGCGAGAAGTAGAACTCAGGGGTTCGTGGCTCAGTGGCATACATCTTGCAAAATGGAACCCATCTCCTTGCAAATTCCGTAGTTTCAGCAAGTGATTCAAACGTGAGCAAGAAGCCACCATGTCTTAAAACAAAAAGAATATGCATGGTTTAATTAACCCGATAACTCTACCCACCGTTGCCAAGCACCACTGCATTCCCGTTAGCACCATGAGTCATGCTATGAATCTAAGAAACCAACAATCTTCTTTCCTCACATAGCACAAGGCAAAAAAAAATCCCAACAGACTGAACAAGATGATTAGATGAGCACAGCTGTAACAGTAAGACAACATTGCGGACCACTCACTCCAGTTCAATCAATCGTAGCACCGCTGCTTACCCTGATTCTCCAAGTCTGAACCAAGATTTTCCTATTTAAAGACTACAAGATGTCAATACCGCAGTGAACCTATATATTTTTACCTTATGAGACATTGTACTACTCAATTTAGAAGATGCACAAACACAAAGAAATATTTGCTCTAAAATTAAATAAGAAAAACATGCTTATATACATTACCAGTAGAAAAGATTCCGAAGGCTATCATGATGCATCACCAAAAATAACAGTAATTTAGCTAATACGTGAGAAATATGCTTACTTGCTTAGAAATCAAGAAAGGACGATATTGACCAATATCAATCAGTAATTTCTTTTTGCTATCAGTCTCGATGCTTTTCACACAGAAAACACAAGGGAATGAAAAATACTCATGTTCCAGAGGGGCAACATCAGGCATGTACGGCAGCAGAAAACATATTGTTTTCCTATTCAGGGAGGAAGAAACAAGATTGTTATCTGACTATGGTTTATGTACTCTCTGCATTTTTGTCAACACCACATATTCTGTCTTTTCTAAAACTGCTTTGGATTTTACTTAGGAAGTAACAACTACATGTAAGATTATAAATTTCTGCTTATTAAAATGTGCAATGATAGATACATGAAACTACTTGAGCAAAGCCATCCTAAGTAATCGAGCCATAACCATGTATTCTGTAACTGTGGCGATGGATCGCCAGGGTGCTATCAGTCCAAGGACAAGCATAAGCAAATAAAAATAAATCTTAAATGTTAATTGAGAGCTATACTCAGATTAAGGAGTAGCATTTTGTCTTGCTCAGATGGCTTCCCAGCAAACGTCTCGTTAATGACTTTTATTACAACATCGGAGCCACTCCATTTACCATGATATATAGTTCCAAAAGTTCCAGAATCGAGTTATTGGAGCACTTGGGGGTCATCGTTCTTTGTAATCTGAAATTTGAACATGTGGTTGGTAAGATATATTGTAGACACGGAACATGATGGGAAATTGAGTGGAAAAAAAAAGCTGGAATTCTTTCTATGCGATGAGCAAGCAACCTGGATTGGTTGCAAACACATTTCATTGCATTGAACCCTATAATTCGTCTAACAACACAATCTAGTTGCTCTGCCTATACATAGGATTACTTAATATTGGTTTGTACTATGACGCAACCAAGGTGATAATAAAATGCACAATGCAAACATATTTGACAGTACTTAATAATCTGGCACCCAAATGGTGCACTAATCTGTGAAAGTGAAACATTAAGAACACTGTAAATATCACCACGAAGTAACCAAGAATTTAAACCAGACCTAGGTTATCTGACGACCTATATTTTGCTACAAATGTTAAACCTTGAGGCTCATGGCGAAGTACAACGCATTGTCTAGTTATGAACCCTGCGAGATCCGAGCTTCAGAAGCATGACGGTGGCACGAATCATGTCCAAGATTTATCCAAATTACGAGCATGTTCTAATATTAGCACTACTCCTAATCCTAGGGTAAAAATATCATTCTTGGACATTGTCCTACTTTAGATGGAGTAGATATAATAAGATTTTTGGGAAATCCCAAATTATACAATAATAATTCAAAGGTATAGGATACTCACAACACATTTGTATTTACTCATAAGCTCTTGTGCCTTGGGAGTCTCTGCTTCGTATCCATTTCAGACAGGAGGCACTGAGAGTAACATAAAGATCAAAATCAAGTCAACCAAGATATACTGGTATGATAAGATATATATTGAAACATGAACACGTCTTTGTTCTGGAGGCAATACTATATGCCACTACTTTAGTTTCCATAATTTTCGGAATTTTGGAATTGGTTCCCCAATTGCATCTACGAAACGGATGGCCACATCAGAATATATATGAATATTGTTTTAGAAGTTGCAGCTAATGTACGATAACTCCAAGAAAAAGGGGGGATTGACTGGATCATTGCATTGATGTTCATTTTGGTAAATTTTGCAACAGTAAACTCTAGGCCAACCAATATGGAATATAGCTTCGAATGTGCGTGCCACTATTCTCTTACCCGAATGATGAGAAAAGTACACTTTAAACATCAAATAAGCTGGTGCAAATACAAACCAAGCTAGCTATGGGCCATAGCTTAACATGTAAAAGTAAAATACAGCATGCCAACAGTATATCCAAACCAATCAAGGTAATGGTCTTGAAAAAACATCAAGCAAAGTGTTTTCTGAAAACAATATGAGAACAGTATACGCACCAGGAATTTCTCATGCCAATGCATTGCACGTGTCTGTTTTCACAAGCTCTTCGACGACCCCATTAATCTCCAAAGCTAAGTGCTTTTTGCTGCTACTATTTAACCCAATCGAGGTCCCTAACCTGCTAATCGACATGGTCAAGATGTCGACGGCGGTAGCGCAGTGAACACCCAGACATGCACCCCTTCCTCCATGCAGTTGGCGCGAGATCTAGTGCCAACACCCACACAATCATAAGCTCTTGTCTAAATTTAGCTAACGCAAACTTCCAATCACCCGGGCGCTTTTAGGACAAAAAAGAAATGAAATGTTTGCTGCATATCGAAATTACCGTCAGATTAGAGAATCAGATTTCATTGTTGAAGTATGAGTTCCTATCTCTTGTTCACATGCCTAAAACAGCCTCTTCATTAGTCAACATGAATGTGCAGGTTAGTTCCATACAACATCCCGTTTTACTAAACAGAAGGACCTCAATATAGAATTTGTGACTGTATCCATGCAATCTACATGAAAATGAACAACTATCTGTAGCAGCAATAAAGCAACGAATCAGATTATCTCGTACAGCAGATGAGAGTAACACGCAACCACAGACCCTTAGAGTAAGAGAGTTTTTATCCTCCTAAAATAAAAAGAGCGAATTCCACTTTTTACCCCATAATTGCACATTTGTGACACATATTACCCCATTTAGCGCAACTTTTACAAAAATATCCCATCTAGGAGTTTTTAAACATGGTTTTACCCCAATTTAGCATTTTGTTTGTTTTTGTTAGATAGGACCGATGTATTTCGCCGATGTGGTGCGACAAAGTGTAAATATCGGAGGCCCTCATCTACGATTATGTCCAGATTTCTCTTATCCAATTGTTTCATTCCTCGTCCCCATACTGATATTTTTGAAAGTAGGTAATCACCTCATAGCTTGCCCAATGAATACGCACCAGAAATCGAGGGTCCAAATATTCTAAAATGCATAATCTAGATGACTTTTTATTCAACGGGGCAATTAGTTTCACAACTGCAGAACTACGGGGTAAAAAGTGGAATTCACTCAAATAAAAATTAACACACACGCAACCACTCATGTATCACTTGTTTTCTCATCTGTAAATCACATCTTCTATATCACTGCCGCACAAGAAGATAGGTATATTTTCACCCTCCAGTGTTATCTGTTACAGTCCACATTGATTCGACCTTCAGTAGCGGGCTTGAAGCAAAAAAAGATGCATCTTCTAGTAAGAAGCAAAATTATCTGCATTGTCTTCATTTTGTGACACCCAAACCGAAATATGTGTAGCACCAGAAGGTATAGGAAGGAAGGGTTGGCAGATAAACAATTTCTGCATGCATGTGGTTGAGCAGTAAACAACTATGGCATGCTTGCTGCTAATTGAATTGTCTACAGACATTGAAATCCATCCCCTATGAACTACTCCTGTTCCAACAACAAAGGATTCACTATCAATCAACTGCCAGCAACTTCAGGAAGAATTGAACTGGCATATCGTGCTCAACATGTTGACTAAATCGTATATTCTTCCAAGAGAATGGAACACAATTTCCATACAATGAAATCAATCTAGCACCTCCCCAAACAAGATGCATCAAGAGAGCATTGGTGTACTCACCATCTTGAGCACGAGGCAATGCTTGTCGATCTTCGGGTCCCTGAGAGCTTAAACGCACCAAGTCACTAACGCTGGCGAGGCATGCCATCATGATCATCTGCACAAGAGAAACCCATGTGAAAATCCACCAAAACCAATCGATTGGGCAAGAGGGTGTACCTGGATCTGGAGGAGGTAATGGTTCCACGCCCTGGAAGGCAATGAATCCCATTCTTCCTCCACCCCCTCCTGCCATGGTAGACGACGTCTGGCTCCGAGCTGCATCGATGTAGGCTAGCCCCTACTCTAGCTCCCCTGCCATCTCCGCCTTCCGTTTCCTTCCCACCATTATCCCCTCTCCCGAACCCCGCCGATGCGATCCAATCCGGTCGGACTCCTGTTCCGAAAATGGAGGCTGGTTGGAGGATTTGGAAGGGGAATCACCAAATGGACAACCGAATAAAAAAGATCTGGAGGGCTAGGGCTTATACCTCAGATTTTGAACAAGACCACCAAGTTTGAAGATGAAACCTTCAGATCCTGTTCGCCCTACCCGTGTGGTTCTGTTCCATCGTCAGGAGGAGGGCGGAGGCTCCGGTGGCCTAAGATCAAGGGGGATGGCGGCGTATCCGATGGGCGTTGTTTCGTTCAGGGGAGGGGTGTCGTTTGGTCCTCCTCGCTTCAGAACGAAGGGGTACGCGGGGTGAAGTTGGACGACCAAAGGACGACGAAATAGGGGGAGAAGGGGGAACACGTTCCTTCTTTTTAAGTAGTAGAGATACACATGAGACGAGTTTAACACACAAACTTTAGGGGAGAAAAAAAAACAGTCCATACACACGTCTCTGGCACAATAGAAGCATCATATTCCAACTAGCAGTTCATTACGGTATACTCAACGGAGGTAGTACGTATTTATTCAGTCTCATGTCAACAGCGTGGTTCAGCGGTTCAGCCAGTCAAACAAGCACTAGTTCAGACATGGATCTGAAGATTCACAAAGATCTCTGTATAACATCACTTCCTTGGTCACCTCCCTCCTTCCTGAGAGCATCTCCAGTCGCGTCCCCCAAAGCGTCCCCCAAACCGCGCCGAATTGAGCCTTTGGGGGACGTGTTTTGTTCGTGCCGCCTTTGGGGGACGTCACTCCCCAGCCTCGTCCCCCAAACGCCTCCCCCAAATGAATATTGGTGCACGAAAATAAAGGTTTTCATTCAATTTTGATTATATATTACAAAGTTTGAATGAAAACGGCTAGATTTCATCTAAACCTAGACTACTGACCGCCCGGCGGTGCGTTCGACGGCCCCGCCCCGTCGTCGCCTCCCCTACGCCGCAGCTCCTGCGCGCGCCTCCTCTCCTTGCGTTCGGCGGTGGCCAGACGGTTCCGCTCCCGCCGCGCGTCCTCCGCCGTCCCCTGCTGCGCCGCCTGGAGGGAGAGCTCGACGGCGCGATGAATCTGCGCCTCTTCGCGGGCACGGGCGTCGTCCTGGAGCTTCTTCTCCGACTCGAAGAAATCGACGAGCGCGCGTTGCTGATCGGCCGTCTCGTCCGGGTGCGGCCCGTCGTCGTCGGACCACTCGAACTCGTCGTCGTCGTCGTCCTCCACCTCGGTCTCCTCCGCCTCGGCCTCCTCCTGCTCCATTGGCGCCTCCTCCTCCACATCTGTTGGCACCTCCATCATCGCCGCCGCCAACGCGTCGGCCTCCGCCGCCAACTGGTCCGCCCGCCTCCCCCATAGCGCCGTCAGCGCCGCCTCCCGCTGCTGACGCTCCTCCGCCGTCAGCTGCTGCTGGCGCTCGATCGACTCCCGCCGCCGGCGCTCTATCGCCTCCCGCCGTTCACGGTACAGCGCCTCCCGCTCATCGCGCTGGCGCCGACGCTCATCAGCCCACCGCTGCTCCATCTCCTCCCGGTACCGGCGCCGTCGCGCCTCTTCTTCCATCGAGGCGTTGAACGCCGCAACAGTGTCGCACTGTTGCTCCTGCCACGCTGCTGCCGCCGCGGCCTCGTCAGCTGCGGGGGCAGGGGCGTAGAACGCCGCTAGATCCACCGCGTGCGCCGCCTCACGCCGCTGGTGGGCCTCCTCCTCGAGTGCCTCCCGCCGCTGCTGACGAGAGCCAGGCCAAAGCGGCGTCCCTCGCCGCCGCCGCTCATCCCGGGCCGCGGGGTCGGTGTCGACCTGCGATTCCGGGACTGGAAGTGGAGGAGACGACGGTGGAGGGAAGTGGCCAGCGCCGGGGCGATTCGCCATTGCCACTGGTGGTGGAGGAGACGGCGGTGGAGCGACGAGGGCTGTGTTTGTTGCCGGCGGGGTGTGGTGGCTACCATTGAGCCGGGAGACCTTTTATAGACGCCGGCGTCGGGAAGAAAGCGCGGAAACAGACGAGAAGAGGTGGGAAGATCGCGCGGGAACGGGCGGTGGCGTGCGAACGCCGGCGACGCGTGGAGGCTACGCAGCACCGACAAGACGTCTCGCCTGCCCCTCCATCGCCATTAAGGCAAAGATGCCGCCGTGTGTCACTGCGCACGAATAACTTCCGTCGCGAGGTAGGCGACGGTTAGGTTAAAATTAACTGTGCCGCTGACGGGTCGGCCCCGCCACTCCCCGCCTCGCTTTTCGTTGTGTCCGACGGGGACGGGCTCGGGGCGCCGGACACCGTATCGGGGCGCGCCGGACAAAAATGAGCTTTGGGGGACGCAGCTGGAACACATTTTTTGTCCGGCGCGCCCCAAATTCGTTTGGGGGACGCTTTGGGGGACGCGGCTGGAGATGCTCTCAGAGTGCCAGAAACTGCAGATTACAACCGTGAACTGTCCGAACGAAACTGCCCGGTGCAGCTGAACGTATCACTGTCTTTTTCTCAACAATGTCTAAATGTACTCTGCAGCAGAGAAGGTCCACAACACTGCTTAGCCCTTAATCCAAGCAGTAATAGTCAGTGATACAGTTAATCGCTGTTACTCAGCGTCGGATACACAGTCTATCCATTGACATACACTACTTGTCCGGATCACCTTCACCTGTGGTCAGGATCCAGAACTGTCGAGCAGAGTTCATCGATTCAAATCAACCCAGAACAAGAAAATACGTCCCAGATTGTTTCGAGAAGCGAGCACAGACCACGGTGGAGATCTGTCACTGCATTACTTATTTTTTCAACAGCTGGCTCGGGAGCTAGCAGGGGGTTTATATAAGTCCTAGAGAACCGACAGCCTAACCAATTACGCACCATATGCTTCTAAAAAAAACTTGCACACCATATGCCATTGCCATGCCACCAATCCTGAGAATCGAGAACGAACAGCACAAATACAACCACCGCTACGCCAAGAATTTCCTCAAACCACTATAGCTAGCTACGCATAACTTAATTACAGGCCAAGAAAGGAGACTGACTACAGGTACAACCACCGGCCGCTACGCAAAGAATCGAGAGGAATTCCCTCAAACCACTAGCTACGCACAACTTACAAGTCATCCCCAACCAAACCAATGGCGACACATATATAGTAGCAGTATACAGAAGCTACGCTACAGCAGTATGTACGAATATGGACGAAGGAGATCCTCAGGCGAGGATGTAGTAGGGCCGGTCCCCGTCGATGCCGGGCAGCTCCGGCGCCGTCTTGAGGATGACGTAGACGGAGTAGACGATGCCGGGGACGTAGCCGAGCACCGTCAGCAGCAGGGAGATGAAGAACTGCGACTGCACACGCAGAGGCCGAGTCACAGAAGTCAGAAGATAGTTCAGCCAAATCGCCACGAGTAATGTTGAGCTGAACCAGGAAGAGAGAGTAGTGTGGTCGGTTTGCTTACGCTGCAGCAGCCGTAGCGGAAGAAGACGCCAAGCGGCGGGAGCACGGCGGCGAAGATGATCTCCAGGCACGTCGAGCAGCCGCCAGAGCTCATCCTGCCCTCCCCTTCCTCTGCTCTGCCCCCGGCTATAACGAACCGACAGAATGGTTGTCAGCCGCCAGCAGGAGTCAGCCGCTGAGGCTTTAAACCAGATGAGGAGTCAGCCGCCAGCAGGCAAAAGCTCGTTGGGATCGGAGGAATGATGCGGCATCGGGCGATGGCTGCCGGGAGAAGATGCCGAACGCCCACGAGCCTTTTGGTGTCGCTGACTCGACGCCGATGTCATTAGTTGGATCATCATTTTGCGTTGCGGCGTAGAGTAGACAACTAACTATGCGAATTTCCGGCTCACAATATTCAACTTGGGAGTATATTTGGACTTCCAGATCCATTTGAAGGTACAGCGAGGGGTAATCTCTCTCTGAAACAAAATTTATAATACAGTCTTGATGAATATGTATCAGAACCCCATGCATATTTCCAGGTATCATGAGTATTGGCTGTAAGTTGCACAGCCAAAGTTTGTGCTTGTAGCATTCTGAGCTCATCCATAGCTTCTGGTGATAGAGGAAGGAAGAAGTTCTCTGAAAGTCTGGAAGCAGTCAGGACCTCATGGACTGAAGCATCCTCCTTGATGGCATAGGAGTAAGCTCTTAGGAATTTCTCAGCATTAATATGAGACAATCATAAATCTTTCCAGAATAATGCATATAGCTCATTTTTTACTCATATTAACTTTAGTCATTCAAGATGCTTATGATAGGGGTAATGAGAGCTCAAAGCTAATAAGTACCATACTTTTTGGAAAGTTTATAAAACTTGTTTATCTTGCTTACTCTGCAAAGAGTCTCTCTTTTACTTTTATGTTGAGTCTTCACCTTCTTCTTTATGCATCAATTAAGAGAGAATAGTTGTCATTCTTAGTGCAAAGTGCATAGTCTCAAAATTATTATTGATTGGTTCATGATTATGCTATTGTTTGTTCTCAAATTACTTGTATCTAGTCACCCTTTGAACTTTGAAGGTGTCCTTGCATTTATGTTTTGCTACTTCATAAAGGACATGTTGAGTACCACTTTGCTATGTTTACTCTATGATCATAAACACACAGTTGCTTTCAATGCACTATTATTCATGATCCTTTGTTTGAGTTACTCTTCATGTTATAACATAGTTGCTAAGTTTTATTGAATCATACTATCATGCCTATGTTTAGATTACTTTGATCCCAGCTCACAATGCTTTACAATGCTTGATCAAGACTGTGTTGGCTTCATGTCATCTCAAAAATTATTTTTGTTGTCACTTACCTCCTCGAGGACGAGCATGAGTTAAGCTTGGGGATGTTGATACGTTGCGAACATATCTATAATTTTTGATGTTCCATCCTTGTTTTACACCAATTGCTATATGTTTTGTTTACACTTCGTGGCACTTTTATGCATTTTCTGGCACCAACCTATTGACAAGATGCCACAGTGTCAGTTCCCTGTTTTCTGCTATTTTTGTATTTCAGAAAAGTTGTACAGGAAATATTATCGAAATTGGACGAAACAAAATCCGAAGTTAATATTTTACCGTAACGAAGACAGAGTCCAGAGGGGAGACAAAGAGGAGGCGCAGGGCGGCCACACCTACCCTAGGCGCAGCCTGGCCCTGGCCCACGCCTAGGTATGGTGTGGGGTCCTCAGGTGCCCACCGACCTCGCCCTTCCGCTTATATAAAGCCTTCGATGCAAAAACCCTAAAGATACAAGCCTCTTCCCACGAAAGTTCTGTAGCTCCGCCGCCGTCGCAGACAAGATCCGGGGGACAAAAGTCTCTGTTCCGGCACGCTGTCGGGACGGGGAATTGCCCCCGGAGCCATCTCAATCGACTCCACCGTCATCTCCATCGCCGTTGTTGACTCCTATGATGAGGAGGGAGTAGTTCTCCCTCGGGGCTGAGGGTTGTACCGCTAGATATGTGGTCTGTCTCTCTTTCCCATTGTGTGATCTTTATGTGATCATGAGCTTTGTATCTAGATGTCATTATGCTATTCAAGTGAACTTTACTTATGTGATCTCCGGAGAGTCCGTGTCCCACGTGTGTAAAGGTGGAGTGTGTGCACCGTGTGAGTCTCTTAGGCTATATTTCACAGAATACTTGTTCACTGAATTATGATTTGAGTTGGATGTCTCTATGAAATTAAGGTGTGTTAGTGTTGCGGTCAGAAACCCACCGGCGAGCAACGACGGGCAACACAGTAGAGCCGGGAGGCTCCCAGAACTGCGGCTGGCCCTGGTCCCTCGAGCGACGGCCCGCAAAGCCTCGGCACGCACGTCCGATGCTGGTGCAAGGGCGTGCCACCTGACCTATACCTGCTCAGGAAGGTGATGGATTTGCTTCGCTTAGTTTCCTGCATGGCATACACGTAAACATTAAATACGAGCCTCGATCGGCTCTCAGGTTGTCCTGTGAATCGGCTCAAGGAGCCGATCCACCCATGATTCGTATGAGGTCTACGATCACATGGTGGTCCTGCTTGATCAATATAAAGCTAAAACGACCTACGACGATTTAGGGTTTTCACCACATAATCGGAACATCCTACGCGTGATTGAGCCTGGCAGCCACGCACGGTGATAATAAACCAACCCTAGACAAGGCCTAAAAACCAACATGAAGTTGATCCCCGGAACATCTTATCTAGGGCTAGCAAACTACACCCTACGTGCTACTGGATCCTTCAACCCGTTTGCAAGGCCTAACTATGCAGATATTAAACTAATCCTTGAAGAACAAGGAGCAATCATAACGGATCGCATCTACTAAATAATAATCAAGCGAGGTGCCGCCCTTACACCTAAAGTAGGTGTAAGGGCGGCTAGACGTCTAAGGGTTGCATAGACAAAAGCATGTGACACGATGAAACAATGCTAACCCTAACACGTCTATGATAACTACGTTGCTCGCCATCAACAAGGCTTCAGCACGAGCAACGCATGAACAACGAATAAACGTATACTGCCTAGATCGCAAGATGCGATCTAGGCAGCATGGTGCTTACCCGGAAGAAACCCTCGAAACAAGAGGTTGGCGATGCGCCTAGATTGGTTTGTGATGAACGTGATTGTTGTTTTTCTCAATAACCCTAGATACATATTTATAGTCCGTAGACTTTCTAATGTGGGAATAATCCCAACCGTGCACGAGCCAAATTCTATCTAACCGACACGTATCCTACGATAGATACACGGGCAAACTAGCCCAAACTTTGTATACAAGGCCGATTCATGTATATCTTCCGTGTATATTCTTCAAGCCCATCTTAATCGCGACCCACCTCTGATCCGGTCAAATTCTGGTGATAACACATGCCCCCCTGGTTTTGGAAATGTTAATTCCAAAATCACTCTGCTTTTTCTTCGTCGGATCATGTCGTGGCAGAGCAGAACCATCGCAGTACCCTTCATCATGATGCCTTGCCTTCTCAACTTCTCCGCGTGACCTGGTAAATTTTTTTTTCTTTGGGCACCACTTCCTTGGAAACTGCTGTGGCATTGAATCTCCACTATATCCCCTTTTATTTAACTGCATCGAACAGTTCGCCTCTTCATCCTCTTGCTCCGTACCAGCCATCGGCAAAAAACCCCCTTCCTCTGTAGCCATGTCTTCTTCCTCCTCCTCCTCCTCGGCCACAGGTCTCTCCTACGTATCGTCTCCCTTTCGTGAGCCGACGCCAGAGTGGGGCTCGTTGGCGGCGCACGACATCCTCGCCCCAACGACGTGGGACAAGGAGGATCACGATTCCTCCGTCTGGTCCGAGGATGACAAGTCCTTGACCGACGGAGAGGACGACCTCCAATTCCTCGTCGACGGGGAGGAGGAGGCGGAGAGCGAGCACGACCGCTTCTCCTGGGACGACTTCACCTCCTCCGACGAGGAGGAGGAAGAGGAGGATGACACCTCCTCCGACGAATATCCGCCGGCAAAGCGCCTCCGCGCCTGGTGGGACGACGACAGCGACGACGACGACGAGGAAGACGAGGCTCCCGTAGAAGGCTACGGGAGCAGCGACGAGGAGCCTACCAGCAGCTGCGCCGGCGGCAGCGATGACGACGATGAGGGCAGCAACGGTCCTTAGATTAGGGACTACTAGCATGGGACTAGTAGTAGTAGTGCATTAGGCATTGGATGATCCTTTTGAGAGCCATCGGCTCTTTCTTGTAAAGTCGTTCCTTTGAATCAATAAGAACTGTTCTTCCAATTTGACTCTCCATTTACCCAATTTCAAGTCTTCCATTTGCCGCACCAAGAACCGATAGCAACGTGATACGTCCAAAACGTATCTACTTTCCCGAACACTTTTGCTATTGTTTTGCCTCTAATTTGTGTATTTTGGATGCAACTAACGCGGACTAACGCTGTTTTCAGCAGAACTGTTCTGGTGTCTCGTTTTTGTGCAGAAATCCAACTTTCAGGAAAAACCTCGGGATTTTGACGAAAGGGCCTATTTTCCCAGAATACTGACGGAGCCAGAAGGACAATTCAAGTGGAGGCCCGAGGGCCCCAAACCATAAGGCGGCGCGGCCTAGGGGGGGCCCGCGCGGCCCTATGGTGTGGCCCCCTCGGCCGGGCTCCGACGCCCTCCTTCGGACTACTTATTCGCCTCGACCTAAAAACGCACGGGGAGAAGTCGAAGTCGCCAGAAACCCTCCAGAACGCCGCCACATCGCGAAACTCCGTCTCGGGAGCCAGAAGTCTCCGTTCTGGCACTCCGCCGGGACGGGGAATTGGAGGAGATCATCACCGCCATCACCGCCAACGCCTCTCCATCAACTAGCCATGTTTCCCCCATCCATGTGTGAGTAATTCCCCCGCTGTAGGCTGAAGGGGATGGTAGGGATTGGATGAGATTGGTCATGTAATAGCATAAGATTGTTAGGGCATAGTGCCTAGTGTCCGTAGATGGTACTTTTATGATATTGTTGCAACTTGTTATGCTTAATGCTTGTCACTAGGGCCCGAGTGCCATGATCTCAGATCTGAACATGTTATTATTTCATCATGATATTCATTGTTTATGGTCTTACCTGCAAGTTGTATACACATGTCGCTGTCCGGAACCAATGGCCCCGAAGTGACAGAAATCGGGACAACCGGAGGGAATGGTAGTGATGTGAGGATCACATGTGTTCACGGAGTGTTAATGCTTTGCTCCGGTACTCTATTAAAAGGAGTACCTTAATATCCAGTAGTTTCCCTTGAGGCCCGGCTGCCACCGGCTGGTAGGACAAAAGATGTTGTGCAAGTTTCTCATTGCGAGCACGTACGACTATAATTGGAACACATGCCTATTGATTGATTAGTAATTGGATACCGTTTTATTATTATCTGCAAATGCCCTGCTATGATTGTTACATGAGTTTCTCTCATCCATGCAATGCCCGTCATCCGTCCCCGTGCCTACAGTATTTTAATCCTGCTGTTTACTAAAATCACTACTGCTGTCTTTGTTACTCTCGTTATTTTGTTACTTATCGTTGCTATAAAACTGTTACTACTGATAAACTCTTGCGAGCAAGTCTGTTTCCAGGTGCAGCTGAATTGACAACTCCGCTGTTAAGGCTTTCAAGTATTCTTTGTCTCCCCTTGTGTCGAATCAATAAATTGGGTTTTACTTCCCTCGAAGACTGTTGCGATCCCCTATACTTGTGGGTCATCAAGACTATTTTCTGGCGCCGTTGCCGGGGAGCATAGCTTTATTTGGAAGTTCACTTGGATTGATATTGTTCGCTGCAAATTCTCCATTATGGGTAAACCTCGCGATACTAAGGTCGCCATATTACCATCCACTACAAGAAAAGGTACAACTCTGAGTACCTCTGCTGCTCTTGATTCACCATCTGTGATTGATAAACTTGTTTCACCACCACAAGCTTGAAATGCTGGTACTTCTGCTGAATCTGAAAACTCTCATAATACTGATAATATTTCTGCTGTGCTTGATGATAGTGGTTCATTGGGAACTTTTCTAGATGCTACAATTGCTAGGTCTAGACAAATTGAAAATACTGAAAATCCTGATGTTACTACACCTGTTAATTCACCTGAACTTGAATACTCTAGTGATGATCTTGATGAAGATTATGTGGAACTTGATGATGATTTTATTGAAAAATGCAATGCTACTACTGATGCAAGAAAAATTAAAAAGTTGCTTGCAGAACATGCTGTTAGATATAAACTGTCTCCTGATCCTAAATTTGCCACATCTCCTATAAACATTAAGGATAAAGATTATGATTTTTCTCTTGATCTATCTCATATAGCTATTGTTGAGAAAACACCTTTTTGTGGTACTGAAAAAGAAAGTGCTGTTGAACACATGACTGAGTTATCTACTTTGAGTAGCTTGTTTTCTGATGATGTTAAGAAGCGTACTTACTTTGTTGCTAAAATCTTTCCATTCTCATTAAAGGATGACGCTAAAACTTGGTATAATAGTTTGCCACCTAGTTCTATTAAAAGTCCAAAAGAATTGCTTAATGTTTTCTTCCGAAAATACTTTCCTGCTAGTGCTCAACATGCTGCTTTGCAGAGAGTTTATAATTTTGATCAAGGAGATGAAGAGAAATTGCCTGAGGCTTGGGCGAGATTTTGCTCTCTTATTAGAGCTCTGCCTGACCATGATTTGAAAAAGCATGATTTACTTGATATATTTTATAGTGGACTAACCATTGAGTCTAGGGCATACCTGGATAGTTGTGCTGGTTGTGTTTTCAGGAAAAGAACTCCAGACGAAGCTGAAGAATTATTGGCTAAAATAGGCTGGAATTATGATGATTGGACTACACCTGAACCAACTCCAACGCCAATAGTGAAGAAGAGGGGTTTAATTAAATTGAATGATGAAGATATGAGGGAAGCCAAGAAGTCTCTCAAGGAGAAAGGTATTAAATCTGAAGATGTGAAGAATCTACCTCCCATAGAAGATATATGTGAGATAATTCCCCCTTCATCCATGATTGAGGTAAATTCCCTTCAACGCTTTACTAGGGAAGATATTCCGTATTCAAAACCTCCTGCGCAATGCTTAGATGAGTTTGATAATTATATTGTTAAGCAAGAAAATTTTAATATGAGAGTAGAGAATCATTTAATGGAAAATTCTCGAGCTATTAGTGAATTGCATGATATTGTGGAGAGAACCTCCAATGATGTTAAGATGCTTGTTAAACATTTTCATATGGTTCAAACTCAAATTGATCAACTCACTAAAGTGCAAAATGACTTGTTAGGAAATAATGCTAAAGAAAAACATGCTTATGAAGTAACAACTAGAGGTGGTGTCTCTACCCAGGATCCTCTATATCCTGAAGGGCATCCCAAAAGAATTGAACAAGATTCTCAACGCATTGAACCTAGAGCTCCTTCTAAGAAAAAGAAGAAGAAACATAAAAATGTTGTAGAATCCTCTGAACATGTTAATGATCCTAATAGTATTTCTATTTCTGATGCTGAAACTGAAAGTGGTAATGAACATGATAAAGATAATGATAAGAATGATACTCCTGATAAAGAAGAGGTTGAAGAAGAACCTGAAAAGCATGCTAAAAATAAAAAGTATACTAAAGAAGATTTTATTGCTGAGAAACATGGTAATGAAAGAGAACCTTGGGTGCAAAAGCAAATGCCTTTTCCTGCTAAGAAACTAAAATCAAAGGAAGAAGAACACTATAATAAATTTCCACTATGCTTGCTAATTACTCTTTCAATGGCAAAGTGCCAAAGAAGTTGGGCGACCCAGGTATACCTACTATTCCTTGTTCTATTAAGAATAATTATGTTAAAACTGCTCTATGTGACTTGGGAGCCGGTGTTAGTGTTATGCCTTTTTCTCTATACAAGAGACTTTACTTAGATAAGTTGATACCTACTGATATATCTTTGCAAATGGCTGATAAATCTACTGCTATTCCTGTTGGTATTTGTGAGGATGTTCCTGTTCAAGTTACTAATAACTGCTTGATATTAACTGATTTTGTTGTGTTGGAAATGCCTGAAGATGATAATATGTCTATTATTCTTGGGAGACCTTTTCTTAACACCGCAGGGGCTGTTATTGATTGCAATAAAGGAAAGGTTACTTTCAATGTTGATGATAAGGAACACACCATTTATTTCCCCAAGAGGATTGAGAAAGCGTGTGGAGTTAATACTATTTCTAATGTGAGAACTATCAAAGTGGGAACTATTGATTGTCCTATATATGAGCCTAAAGAAGAATATCAAACTCTTGTGATTGGATCCATATCAATACAATTCAAGGTAACATGATTGATTTGAGGTTTATTTCTTCATATGCTATGTAAAATTTATTTGGTGGCAAGACTTGATCAACCTTGTTAACAAATACATTTTATATGCATAGAGGAGGTAAACAACATCTCTTTCTTCCTCCACTTGTTTTAGTTGCTGTAGCACTTTTATTTTTCAAAGTTCCTTAGTTGATTAGAGTTTTTCAAAATTTTCCTGGCCAGTAATAATAAACTTAATACCCAGAAATGTGCATTTTTCAAAGTTTTCAAAAATTCGCGAAAATTACACCGTTGGTCCTATTTTTCGACGAGGCACCTGGGAGCACCAGAGGATGACCTGTGGGGCACCACAGGGTACCACACCACAGGCCGGCGCGGCCAAGGAGGGGGGCGCGCCACCCTGTGGTGTGGGCCCCTCCTTGCCCCACTACCTCATCTCTTTCTCCCAGCATCTTGTCTCTCCCGAAAAAACTCGAACCAACTTTCTCTCACTCGCGTTTTTGCTCAAGAGCTCAGGATTTTTCGATCTCTTTGCTCAGCCCAGATTTCTGTCTGAAATTTGGCACATTTGCTCTCCGGTATGTGACTCCTTCGATTATCCAAATAGAATTTTGTTTGGTTGAGTATATCTTGAATATTTTGCTGCTGTAGGTAACATGTTTAGTGAGCTTGCATGCTTGTTCTAAGTGGTAGAAATTAGTTTTGATGCATGATTAGTACTCTAGCAAGTTCCTATGGTAGTTCCCCTCAATTATATGTCACCAAATCAAGTTTTATATTGTTTGTTGAAAATTTCAGAAAATGGAAGGAGGTAGGCACCAACTCAACCAACATGAGTTGGAGGTGCCACAGGTCATGAGAGTTCACCGAGAAGAAGGAGTATATCCCACTTACTATCCGTGTGCGGATTTCATGAGAAGTGCAGGGATCTGCCAGGACGTTCAAAGTTTAATCTCTCGTGCAGGATTGTATGATTTTGTTGATGGGGAACCATGCCAATATGTGAAACTGACTATGTCAGTAGTGCAGGATTTTAAATTCAATTGGTCACGATCTAACCCCATGGTTCAGTATAAAATTTATAATAAAACTGTCAACTTGCCATTTAGTGATTTTTGTGCAGCAATCAGAGTGCCGCAATGGGGATCATGCGAGAAGATAAAGGGATCGCCGCAAGAGCTCTTGGACCTCTTCAAGATGATTTGTCATGGAAGAAGCTTCTCGGAGGATGATGGTAAAATCAGTAGTATTCATTTCCCAGCTATTCGTTACTTCGCTTATTTCATTACCAAGTGCGTTCTAGCGAGAAAGAATGGAGGTAAAGTAACTATCCCAGATCTAGCCTTTCTAGCTGCTGCATTACAAGGTAATAGGACTTATAACTTGGGAGCTTTAAAAGCCAACAGACTTGCCATTAACCGTGAGAAGGGAGGAATTTGTGGGGGTCTCATCGCCTCTCGCTTATTAGCTATGCATAATGTAAGACCTCACCATCTTGATATTCCGCTCCCCATGGAGAAACTTGACATAGCTTCCATGATTAAGCATGAATTTCTTTCTGGTTCGTCTAATTTAGGGAACCTGTCTTATAGAATAACATTTTACAAGAAATCTTGGACAAGGACTAAGAAAGTTGAAAAATTAGTAGGATTGCCTGCACCTTCTCTGTTTAACCTTGATTCCAGGGAGGATTGGTCAGTCACGGAAAGTGCAGTTAATGCATACATCGAGGGAGGAAGCCATCGTGCACGAGACAACACGGATGAGGTCGAGGAACACCTCGACTCGTCGTCGGATGCAGCAAGCTCTTCGCATCAACACATTGGGCATGAGGAGCCTCCACGTTTTTCTTCTGCATCAGTACCTTATTATGACTACTCCATGTATGATCCACCGGCGTGGAACCCAGACCCTCGATGGGGTTGAACTCCACTTAGGCCAAAAGCCTAAGCTTGGGGTGAGGTATACCGGCATCACTCATTCTTTGCATATCATGGTTGCTGGATACTTGTATATACTTGTTTAGTTTGTTTGAGTGGTTTTCTAATGAGAGGGAGATGATATTTGGGGAAGTGCTGCCTGAAAACAGATTCTGGACTGTTACCGTAAAAATTCGTGCGCACAGCCAGAACGTTATTTTGAGTTGCCAATTTTTGTGCAGGTTCCCCAGGTTGTTATCTAACTTTCATTAGTTAAACACTTTTCGAGCTGAGCAACGTAAGATTTTTGTAAAAATCGATTTCTGTACTGCTGTCAGGTTTTGGCAGATTTCT
This sequence comes from Lolium perenne, assembly GCF_019359855.2. Classification (NCBI taxonomy): domain Eukaryota; kingdom Viridiplantae; phylum Streptophyta; class Magnoliopsida; order Poales; family Poaceae; genus Lolium; species Lolium perenne. The sequence continues at coordinate 315,320,299 of NC_067250.2, forward strand.
GCCATCTCGCTTTTCTGTGTTTCTTTTAGTTTGCTATTTCTTGCTTTCACTTTGTTTCTTTCCCAAAACACAAAAAAGACCAAAAATATTTCTGTTGTTTCTCTTCACCATTTGTTTATCTTGGTTTCTTGCATTTGTTTCGCTTTATTTGCTATTGCTAGTTTGCTATAAGAAAACCCAAAAAGATTTTTGCTTTATTTGCTTGTTTCCTTTTGTTCTTGTTCTCAAATTCGAAAACACCAAAAATATTTGCTGTTCTTCTTTGGTTTGTAAAGTTCATCATGAGTTCAATGGTCTTCGGTGGCTGGAGCGTGGTTTTCACTCTATATTATCCAAGCTACACAAGTGAAAAAGCAATAATGACGATCTACGACAATCTGATTGTGGTGAGAGGCTGGTATGAACTCTATTTGTTTTCATTTTTGTACATATACTCATCCATGTGAGCATGCTTAGTTGGTTCATGTGAGGTATATGTCATTTAAGAAAGTCTAGTAGTTCATGATCTCTCATGTTTAGCTCCAATTTATTAATATGAGTAGCATGTCATGGATGTTTGCTTGCATTGTTTTATTCATAAGTAAGTATGGCATTGTGGTATCCTCCTCTGAATAACTCATTTATATCGACTTGGCACATGCTCACGCATGCATATGACTGAACAAAAGTCAATTAAGCCTCAATGATTTACATTGCTTCAGAGTTCTTGTATCACTTTTATGCCTCAGTTAATTTATTTTGCCGCAAGCATGATTATGACAGTTATTGCTCTCTTGATTCGTCGCTCCCTAGTCTTTTGCTAGCCTTCACTTGTACTGAGCGGGAACGCTGCTCGTGCCTCCAAATACATGAAAACCAAGTTATTCCAGAGTGTCCACCATAAATACCTATGCATGGCATTTCAAACCATTCCAAGTAAATTCTCATGCGCTACCTTTAAAACCTTCAAAATGCTTCTCAATTTGTGTTAATGTTTCATAGCTCATGAGGAAGTATGTGGTGTTTAGCTTTCAACCTTGTCATTTACTTTTGACGGACTCTCATATGGACTAGTGGCACATCCGCTTGTCCAATAATTTTGCAAAAAGAGCTGGCAATGGGATTCCCAGTCCCGAATTAATTAATTTAAATAGACACTCCTCCATGGTTTGTGATTGTTGGACGGCACCCGAAGGATTCGGTTAGCCATGGCTTGTGTAAGCAAAGGTTGGGGGGAGTGTCATCATCATAATAAAACTAAACTAAAAAGGCACTCCTTCATGGTATGTGATTGTTGGCAGGCACCCGAGGATTCGGTTAGCCATGGTTTGTGTAAGAAAGGTTGGAAGGAGTGCCACATAAAAATGCAAATAATTCATGGGAGCCGCTCTTGAAAGTCCGGTTGGCGAGGTAGTTAGTGTACCCATTACCATTCGTTGACAACAACAAACACCTCTCAAAATAATTTTACTCCTGCTTTACAAATGAAAAGCTCTAGCGCATGTTAATCCCTGCTTCCCTCTGCGAAGGGTCAATCTTTTACTTTTATGTTGTGTCTCCATCCTTTCTTTGAGCACTTTCTTGAGAGCACAACTGTCATTCTTAGTGTAATATGCTTGTCTCAAAATATGATTGATTGTGGTATAACTTTGATGCTTTTATCTTTGACAATCACTACTTCTAGTCTTTCTATGAACTCCAGAGGTGCCCGGGCATTTATGTTTTGCCGATCAAGTACAGGCAAGCGAGATACCACTTTATCATACTCTCTTATGAACATTGCAATCCTGCTTATATACATGATTCATGATATTATTATTAATTGTTGGTACCTCTTCATGATTGACATAGCTGTTAGATGATCTTATTTGCATGTACCTTATTATGAACTGCTCAAGTATTAGCCATATCATGAGAATATATACATCATATGAGCAAATGTGTTCGTGAAAGTTCTTTTATCGCTCAGTTGTTAACTGAATTGCTTGAGGACAAGCAATAAGCTAAGCTTGGGGGGAGTTGATACGTCCAAAACGTATCTACTTTCCCGAACACTTTTGCTATTGTTTTGCCTCTAATTTGTGTATTTTGGATGCAACTAACGCGGACTAACGCTGTTTTCAGCAGAACTGTTCTGGTGTCTCGTTTTTGTGCAGAAATCCAACTTTCAGGAAAAACCTCGGGATTTTGACGAAAGGGCCTATTTTCCCAGAATACTGACGGAGCCAGAAGGACAATTCAAGTGGAGGGGCCCGCGCGGCCCTATGGTGTGGCCCCCTCGGCCGGCCTCCGACGCTCTCCTTCGGACTACTTATTCGCCTCGACCTAAAAACGCACGGGGAGAAGTCGAAGTCGCCAGAAACCCTCCAGAACGCCGCCACATCGCGAAACTCCGTCTCGGGAGCCAGAAGTCTCCGTTCTGGCACTCCGCCGGGACGGGGAATTGGAGGAGATCATCACCGCCATCACCGCCAACGCCTCTCCATCAACCAGCCATGTTTCCCCCATCCATGTGTGAGTAATTCCCCCGCTGTAGGCCGAAGGGGATGGTAGGGATTGGATGAGATTGGTCATGTAATAGCATAAGATTGTTAGGGCATAGTGCCTAGTGTCCGTAGATGGTACTTTTATGATATTGTTGCAACTTGTTATGCTTAATGCTTGTCACTAGGGCCCGAGTGCCATGATCTCAGATCTGAACATGTTATTATTTCATCATGATATTCATTGTTTATGGTCTTACCTGCAAGTTGTATACACATGTCGCTGTCCGGAACCAATGGCCCCGAAGTGATAGAAATCGGGACAACCGGAGGGAATGGTAGTGATGTGAGGATCACATCTGTTCACGGAGTGTTAATGCTTTGCTCCGGTACTCTATTAAAAGGAGTACCTTAATATCCAGTAGTTTCCCTTGAGGCCCGGCTGCCACCGGCTGGTAGGACAAAAAATTTTGTGCAAGTTTCTCATTGCGAGCACGTACGACTATAATTGGAACACATGCCTATTGATTGATTAGTACTTGGATACCGTTTTATTATTATCTGCAAATGCCCTGCTATGATTGTTACATGAGTTTCTCTCATCCATGCAACGCCCGTCATCCGTCCCCGTGCCTACAGTATTTTAATCCTGCTGTTTACTAAAATCACTACTGCTGTCTTTGTTACTCTGCTGCTGTTATTTTGTTACTGCTACTGCTATAAAACTGTTACTACTGATAAACTCTTGCGAGCAAGTCTGTTTCCAGGTGCAGCTGAATTGACAACTCCGCTGTTAAGGCTTTCAAGTATTCTTTGTCTCCCCTTGTGTCGAATCAATAAATTGGGTTTTACTTCCCTCGAAGACTGTTGCGATCCCCTATACTTGTGGGTCATCACAACGTATCGGACTTTTCCCCTCAAACGCCCATGAGGCCAGACTCAAATACCAATTTAGACAGTCATCCAAACACTCCTCGAATTCAGACTGTAATTTAATGTTTGACCATAATACTTTGCAACTAAAGTCGATGGCTGTTCATCGGCTGTTTTGAAAATCCAGTCCCCTTCAGGTTGGATAGTTTTGCCGATGATTTCCCTTCATAACCTTGCTCTGTCTCCTTGCAGCAACAGGACGGTCCTGACCCTGTAGATGATGACGGCTCCCCTTTCAGATTCCTCCCAGTAGCTCCGGTGGTCCCCTTCTGCAAAAACTCACCACCTCTGAAGAAGGTTGTGATGTAGAGCCAGCCGATGACACCCAAATCGGCTTCAAAAAGCAGAGTGTCTACTAGGTCAGCTGCCCCCCGAGCCTCAGTCAAGGCGAGAACAGCGGTGAGGAAAGTAGCTGCCAGGAAGACTTCTGAAGCGCCAAAGCCCTACTCCAGCTGAAGAAGGCTCGCACGTAAGTTTCGCCCATGCTTTGGCTGATTTCATTCATCCTTCTAGGCTTCTGCAGCATACTTGTATTTCTTCTACAAACCTCCCCTGAAGAAACTCTAGTGAGGACACACAGTCCAGTCGAAGGGACTCGAGCTCGGGCAATTCTGAGAAAACCACCACGCAGAGCCAGCCAGACTTGCCACCGTTGGCTTCCAAGAAAAGGTCAGCCCCTGAACCTGCCGTTTCCCAAACTCCCATCAAAGCGGGGCAGGGCAGCCTACGCACAAAGAGCCGATGCATCAAGAGAGCTCGCAAGGAACCGCAAGCCTCTCCATCAAACCAGGAGATATCAAACGTAACTCCATCCTCTCCTCGGCTCATTGAAGCTAAGGAAGCTCTCATCGTTCACTCCCTCGAAGAAGCAGAAGGCCTCAAAGTTGAACTGAAGACCGACTTGGCCGAAATCCGCGCCTTGAACACGCAGCTGGTAGCAGGCAAAGACGAAGATGATGAGGCCGAGATCGCGGAGGTGGATCGTGTTCGTGCTGATGCCCTCCATGCCCTCGAAATGTTCCTTCAGTAGAGTCTCCCTGTGTAATTTGTACTAGAGTCGATGGTTGTGCATCGGCTGTACATTATGAATTTTTTTTTACTGGCCGATTTTTTACTGGCCGATTTCTCTATCGGCCCCCAATATTTCACTGCCCATGTATCGCACATGTTCATCTGATTAGGTGCCCCCCGAGCCGAATCTGTCAGGTAACTGCAGATATCGGCTCTGTACTTGAACATCAGCTCCGTCAAGACCAATGTTGACTTCTTCCAGCTCATCAGCCGATGTAAACCCATACCCTAACTCATCAACGTATGGTAAGGATAATATGGGCCGATTGCTGGAATCGGCCCCCATTTTGATTGTATTGCTCTATGAAGGTTTACATCTTGGTCTTGCTTTACTATAACTACGTGACATGCTTGAGACAAGATTATCCCTTTTTTATTTTTTGGGGCCGATCACAAGGATCGGCCTTGCCATGTACGTCCATAGATTTTGCTCTTGTTACACGGACAGGCCGGTGGATAAGACCAGCCTCACCCCATTTTTTGTCACGTCGATGCGCTCGCAGTCGTCCAAAGTGATGCCTGAGAGTGGCTCTTGGCCTGCCGTCTCCCAAACGTTCATGCCAGCCATTGAAATCTCGACTGAGTCATCTGCGTGGACGACCTGTACTTCATCTCCATCCCACTGTATTAAACATTGGTGCATCGTGGATGGAATGCAACAGTTGGCGTGGATCCAATCCCTCCCTTGCAGGACAGCATAGGTGCTCTTGCTATCGACAATAAAGAACGTCGTAGGGATGGTTTTTCTTCCTACGGTCAGATCCACGTTCAGAACACCTTGTGCTTCAGATGCTTGGCCGTTGAAATCGCTCAGTGTAACGTTGGTCTTGATCAGTTCCGAGCTAGAGCGTCCCAACCGACGTAGCATGGAGTATGGCATAATGTTGACTGCCGCTCCGGTGTCCACCAGCATCTTGTTGACAGGCTGCCCATTGATATAACCTCGTAAGTACAGGGCCTTCAGGTGTCTGTAGCTTCTTTCTCGTGGCTTCTCAAAGATAACTGGCCGTGGGCCGCAGTCAAGTTGTGCCACAGGTGCTTCGTCTAATCCTGGAGCACAAAACTCCGCTGGAAGGATGAACACCATGTTTGTGCCAGCCGATGTCTCATCATCGGCTTTCCTTTGTTTGGGGCGCCACTCTTTCTTTTGTGGTCGACCTTCTTCGTCTAGAGTTCACTGAATTTTCGCGGCCAGATCAGGCCGCGCCTTCCTTAACGTGTGCAGGTATAACCTTTCAGCTTCCTCCAAACCACGTAGTCGCTGAACCCTACGCTTTTGGGAACGGCTGAGTCCATCAGGGCACCACCTTGGCTGGTGGTACTTATCTTCTTCTTCATCGTCGTCTTCTAACTCCTCGAGATCTTCCACCCGAGAGGACTCGGCGTACTTGTTCCGAGGTGGGAGTGGCCCTAGATGTTTGAATACTGACACGTCTCCTGCACCCTTCTTCTTCTCTCTACACTCTGGGCAGTTGCCGATTGTAGGCAATCGGCTCATTCCTGAATCCCAGCAGTGTCTGAAGAAGGGACAGTCCCAGTGCCTATCCACGTCATCTTGTTCTCTTGACTTTTCCTTGGCATGGCGCTCATATCTCTCCTCGTCGCGATCATGCCGACGATGTCTCCTGGCGTCCCTGCTAGCCCGACGATCTCTTTCGTCATCGTCGTCATATCGTCGGCGTTGGTCGTATTGACTCACGTATTTGTTGAGGAGGTGATCAGAGAGAGGTCACTGATATCGCACATTCTTCACTTCTCCCTCTATGATGTAGCGCTTGCCATCGTGCCGGAGCCGATCGCGTGGAACGGCTTCCTCCTTATCCTTGTTATGAGAGCGGCTGCCCTCGTCTCTGTCCTTACCAGAGTGGTGCCCAGGTCCTACCATGTTGATGCTGAACGAGAAACCTGGCTGGCACCTCCCAGGGTAAGTGCCCTCCACCATGTTAACGGCGGGGAAAGGGTGTGTGTCGACTTTCATGGCGTACTGGCTGAAGATTAGACGCCCTTGTTCTATCGCCATTTGGATCTGCTGACGCCACACCCTGCAGTCGTTGGTGGTGTGGGTGAACGTGTTATGCCATTTGCAGTATGGCTTTCCGTTCAGCTCCTGTGCCGTGGGGATTTTGTTTCCTTCGGGTAACTTTAGCTGCTTCTCCTTAAGTAAGAGGTCGAAAATTTGCTCAGCTTTGGTCACGTCGAATTCAAACCCTCTTGGAGGACCTTGTGGCTTAACCCACTTGCAGGATACGGGGCTTGCCCCCCGAGTCCATTCAGCCACTGCTACCTCTTGATCTCCCGCAGAGCCTTCATCTTCATCTGCCTCAACCAGGACTACCGCACGCTTGAACTTATCCTGGTACAACTCTGGGTGGCGTTGTTCATATAACGACAGCCTCTGGACCATATGCGCCAGTGAAGGGTAGTCTGCTTGGGAAGCCATATCCTTGATTGGTGATGCGAGACCCACCACCGCCAACTCGACTGCTTCTTTTTCAGTCAAACGAGCCGAATAGCATCGGTTCCTAACGGTCCTGAAGCGCTGGATGTATTCTGACACTGTTTCTCCGCGCTTCTGTCGTACTTGTGCTAGATCGGCGATGCCAGCCTCGGAAGCCTCTGAGTGATACTGCATGTGGAACTGTTCTTCCAACTGCTTCCAAGTCCGGACTGAGTCTGGTGGCAGCGATGTGTACCACCCGAAAGCCGATCCTGTGAGGGACTGTGCGAAGAACCTCACACATAGTTCATCTGATGCTGAGATCGTGCCCAGCTGCGCCAAATATCGGCTCACATGCTCGATTGAGCTGGAACCATCTGACCCACTAAACTTGGAGAATTCAGGAAGCCGATATTTGGGTGGTAGTGGGATCAAATCGTACTCGTTGGGGTATGGCTTGAAATAGCCGATTGCCCTCCTTTTCGGCACCATGCCGAACTGGTCTCTCAAGATTGTACTGATCTGATCCGCGGTGCTGGCTGCAGGAGTCGAGCTCTGAAGATTCGCTGGAGTGGCGTACTTAGCCAGCCATGCTTGCTTCTCAGGCTCTGAGCTAGTTGCAGGAGTTGAGCTCTGGAGGTTCGTCGGAGTGGCATGCTTAGCTAGCCACGTCTGCTTCTCAAGATCTGATCCAGAAGCTCCTCCTGCTGTTCCAGAAGTCCCTGCTGTTGCAGTCTGGTTCGTGAGTGGCCAATTACTGCAATCTGGCACGTATGTGCACGTGTACCCGTGAGGGATCTCCTTAGGCGCCTCATACAAGAACTGGTAATCACTAGGGTCACCACCGATCTTGTAGACGACGAATGCCAGTGAACTCGGCATTTCTGGTGCTGCCAACGCGAACGGCAGCGGTGGTCGGGACTGGAGTGGTATCTCCCCTTGGTGAGTCCCTAGAGCAGGTCCTGACGGAGAGTACTGATGCCTCATGATTTCCTGGATCACCCGAAGGGCGACACGCTCCAAAGTGTTCACCAGGCTCTCAGAATGGCGGTGCAGCGAATGAGCTACCATGAAATTAATCTCCTGACGCAGAGACCTGGTGCGTTCTTCTGAAGGGGTAGACAGGTCCACTCCATCGAGCGCGCCTTCAGGTGAGAACCCTTTCCACCTAATGCCGTGTGAGCGGGTCCTCTGGAAAGAGCCGATGAGGTCGGCCTCGAGGATAGCTTTGACCTCGTCATACTTCTTCTTGAGCTCCTCAGTCAGATCTTCGTACGTGACTGGAGTACCTTCCGCCATCTCAGATGTAGATGGCGATGCAGTTGATGTCGAAGACCGTCCCACCGGGCGTGCCAGAATGTGTTGCGGTCAGAAACCCACCGGCGAGCAACGACGGGCAACACAGTAGAGCCGGGAGGCTCCCAGAACTGCGGCTGGCCCTGGTCCCTCGAGCGACGGCCCGCAAAGCCTCGGCACGCACGTCCGATGCTGGTGCAAGGGCGTGCCACCTGACCTATACCTGGTCAGGAAGGTGATGGATTTGCTTCGCTTAGTTTCCTGCATGGCATACACGTAAACATTAAATACGAGCCTCGATCGGCTCTCAGGTTGTCCTGTGAATCGGCTCAAGGAGCCGATCCACCCATGATTCGTATGAGGTCTACGATCACATGGTGGTCCTGCTTGATCAATATAAAGCTAAAACGACCTACGACGATTTAGGGTTTTCACCACATAATCGGAACATCCTACGCGTGATTGAGCCTGGCAGCCACGCACGGTGATAATAAACCAACCCTAGACAAGGCCTAAAAACCAACATGAAGTTGATCCCCGGAACATCTTATCTAGGGCTAGCAAACTACACCCTACGTGCTACTGGATCCTTCAACCCGTTTGCAAGGCCTAACTATGCAGATATTAAACTAATCCTTGAAGAACAAGGAGCAATCATAACGGATCGGATCTACTAAATAATAATCAAGCGAGGTGCCGCCCTTACACCTAAAGTAGGTGTAAGGGCGGCTAGACGTCTAAGGGTTGCATAGACAAAAGCATGTGACACGATGAAACAATGCTAACCCTAACACGTCTATGATAACTATTTTGCTCGCCATCAACAAGGCTTCAGCACGAGCAACGCATGAACAACGAATAAACGTATACTGCCTAAATCGCAAGGTGCTTACCCGGAAGAAACCCTCGAAACAAGGGGTTGGCGATGCGCCTAGATTGGTTTGTGATGAACGTGATTGTTGTTTTTCTCAATAACCCTAGATACATATTTATAGTCCGTAGACTTTCTAATGTGGGAATAATCCCAACCGTGCACGAGCCAAATTCTATCTAACCGACACGTATCCTACGATAGATACACGGGCAAACTAGCCCAAACTTCGTATACAAGGCCGATTCATGTATATCTTCCGTGTATATTCTTCAAGCCCATCTTAATCGTGGCCCACCTCTGATCCGGTCAAATTCTGGTGATAACAGTTAGTACCGCATATGAATGCTCAAAGTGCAGCATGGGATGTTGATACGTCCATTTTGCATCACTATTTTATATCATAATTTGCTGTTATTCATTGATATATTTCATATTTGGAGATTATACTTATGTTATTTCATCTATTTTGCATGTTTCATGATTATTGGAAGATCACGCACCGGAGTCAGGATTCTGCTGGAAAAAGCGCCGTCAGAATACAATATTTCGGAAGATCAACAGTTGACGAAAATTATATGAAAAATCCTATTTTTCCAGAAGACGAAGGGAGCCAGAAGGGGGAGCCGAGGAGGGCCGCCGTGGGCCCACCTCATAGGCCGGCGCGGGACAGGCCTTGGCCGCGCCGCCTTGTGAGGAGGGGGCCCACAGCCCCCTCTGGCCTCCTGTCCTTCGCGTACATCTTCGTCCCGAAAACCTAAGCTCGGGAGGATAGTCGCGAATAGTCACAGCCGCCTCTGCGGGGCGGAAAACACCAGAGAGAAAAGAGCTCTCTGGCAGGCTGAAATCCGCCGGGGAAATTCCCTCCCGGAGGGGGAAATCGACGCCATCGTCATCGTCATCGAGCTGGACATCATCTCCATCATCATCACCATCATCTTCATCATCATCACCGCCATCTCCACCGCTGCACCTCGTTACCGCTGTAACAATTTGGGTTTGATCTTGATTGTTTGATAGGGGAAACTCTCTCGGTGTTGATTTCTACTTGTTATTGATGCTATTGAGTGAAACCGTTGAACCAAGGTTTATGTTCAGATTGTTATTCATCATCATATCACCTCTGATCATGTTCCATATGATGTCTCGTGAGTAGTTCGTTTAGTTCTTGAGGAGATGGGTGAAGTCTAAATGTTAGTAGTGAATTATGTTGGTTAGTATTCAATGTTATGATATTTAAGTTGTGGTGTTATTCTTCTAGTGGTGTCATGTGAACGTCGACTACATGATACTTCACCATTTATGGGCCCAGGGGAGTGCATCTTGTATTCGTTTGCTAATTGCGGGGTTGCCAGAGTGACAGAAACCTAAACCCCCGTTAGTATATCGATGCAGGAGGGATAGCAGGATCTCAGAGTTTAAGGCTGTGGTTAGATTTATCTTAATTACTTTCTTGTATTTGCAGATGCTTGCAAGGGGTATAATCACAAGTATGTATTAGTCCTAGGAAGGGCGGTGCATTAGCATAGGTTCACCCACACAACACTTATCAAAACAATGAAGATTAATCAGCTATATGAAGCGAAAGCACTAGACTAAATTCCCGTGTGTCCTCAAGAACGTTTGGTCATTATAAGTAAACAAACCGGCTTATCCTTTGTGCTAAAAAGGATTGGGCCACTCACTGCAATTATTACTCTCGCATTTTACTTACTTGTACTTTATTCATCTGCTAAACTAAAACCCCCTGAATACTTGTCTGTGAGCATTTACAGTGAATCCTTCATCGAAACTGCTTGTCAACACCTTCTGCTCCTCGTTGGGTTCGACACTCTTATTTATCGAAAGTACTACGATACACCCCCTATACTTGTGGGTCATCAAGACTATTTTCTGGCGCCGTTGCCGGGGAGTGGAGTGCTATTGGTAAGTGGAATTGGTAAGGGAAACCTTTACTGTACGTGCTTTTTTTATTTCTGCCTGCTGCTATAATTCATTATGGAGGGGTCTTCTCTTGAATTCCTCTTTGGAAAATCTACTACTACTGCAAAGGTAGTGGATGAGGCGCCAGGTGAGAAAGAGGTTCCATACAAAATACCTATGAAAATTATTGAACGTGTTGTGGATAACCGCTATGAAGGGGATGGAACTGTCCATCCTAGTGATCATTTACTGTTTTTACATGAATTATGCGGGTTATTCAAATGTGCAGTTATTGCTATGGATGAAGTTAGGAAGAAACTATTCTCTATATCGCTGTCTGGTAAAGCAGCGCACTGGTATAAATTGCTGAAGAATAGGGATTCTCTTGATTGGGAGGACATTGTGCCTTTATTTTATTCCAAATTCTATCCTCCAAGTGAAATTCACAAAGATCGGAACCGCATATATAATTTCTGGCCTCATGATGGAGAGAGTATTGCCCAAGCTTGGGGGAGATTGAAGTCTTTAATGCTCAAATGCCCCATTCATGAGCTTCCTGGTAATATTATTATTGATAATTTCTATGCAAGATTGTCTTTTCAAGATAAGACTTTGCTGGATACTTCTTGTTCTCGATCATTTACACGCAACAAAGAAGAGTTTAAAAGGGACCTTCTTGATCGGATCCAGGAGAATACTGAAGGATGGGAGAACGACAAAGATAGAGAGTCAGGTATAAACTATGATTATAAATGCATTGAAGTTTTTATGGATACTGATAAATTTCGTAATATGAGTGCTACTTATGGTCTTGATTCTCAAGTCGTTGCAAATTTTTATAAAGCTTTTGCCTCTCACTTTGAATTGCCTAGGAAGAATTTTGATAAGTATCATGAACCGTATAAAGATAAAATTGATTCATCTATAAATAAATGTGCTATAATTGAAACTGTTGATCATATTATTCCTGAAGCTTATATTGAAAAAACTCCTTTCCCTGCTAAAATGAAGGAGTATTCTGTTATATCTAGTGCGGTTAATAAAAGTGCAAAGAAACCTATAGAACCTGAAGAACAAATAAAGGTTGAACCTGCTGTTGCAATAATTAAAGATCTTGTGACTGAAAATGTAGAAGATGGTCATATTATTTTCTGTGAAGATGCTTCTAATATTGTTTCGCATCCTAATAAGTCTAGGAAAGCCAGTGTTCCTATGCTCTCTGTTAGAATTGGTGATCATTGTTATTATGGTTTATGTGACATTGGTGCAAGTATTAGTGCCATTCCTTATGAGCTTTATACGGAGATCATGCATGAAATTGGTTCTTGTGAACTTGAAGATATTGATGTGGTTATTCGGCTAGCTAATAGAGAAACTATCTCTCCTATTGGTATTGTTCAAGATGTGGAAGTTCTATGTGGTAAGATTAAATATCCTGCTAACTTTTTGGTACTTGGTTCTGCTGCTAGTAAGTATTGTCCTATTATTTTTGGTAGACCTTTCCTAAATACTATTGGAGCTGTTATAGATTGCAAGAAGGAAAAAATTATGACTAAATTTGCTGGTGAATCTTATGAGTTTAATTTCTCCAAATTTTCCAAAACTCCTTATAAAGCTGATTTGCCTAATAATGATTTTAGAGTTGAACAGTGTGCGTCTATTGCTCTTGCTCCTAATAATCCTTTGCAGCAACATTTAGAGGATAGTGAGAGTGAAGTCTTTAGGGAAGAAAGAAATGAGCTTGATGAAATTTTGCTTCGTCAACCTATTCTTAAACATGACTTGCCGGTTGAAGATTTAGGTACAACACCACCACCAAAGGAAGATCCTGTTTTTGATTTAAAACCATTGCCTGATAATCTTAAATATGCTGATACGCGTAAAGCACACGCCCGTTGGGAACCCCAAGTGGAAGGTATGATGCGTATAGAAGCAAGTTTCCCTCAGTAAGAAACCAAGGTTTATCGAACCAGTAGGAGCCAAGAAGCACGTTGAAGGTAGATGGTGGCGGAGTGTAGTGCGGCGCAACACCAGGGATTTCGGCGCCAACGTGGAACCTGCACAACACAATCAAAATACTTTGCCCCAACGTAACAGTGAGGTTGTCAATCTCACCGGCTTGTTGTAAACAAAGGATTAGATGTATAGTGTGGATGATGATGATTGTTTGCGAAGAACAGTAAAGAACAATTGCAGTAGATTGTATTTCAGATGTAAAGAATAGGACCGGGGTCCACAGTTCACTAGTGGTGTCTCTCCCATAAGATAAACAGATGTTGGGTGAACAAATTACAGTTGGGCAATTGACAAATAAAGAATGCATAACAATGCACATACATATATCATGATGAGTACTATGAGATTTAATCAGGGCATTACGACAAAGTACATAGACCGCTATCCAGCATGCATCTATGCCTAAAAAGTCCACCTTCAGGTTATCATCCGAACCCTCCGCATTAAGTTGTAAACAACAGACAATTGCATTAAGTATGGTGCGTAATGTAATCAACACAAATATCCTTAGACAAAGCATCGATGTTTTATCCCTAGTAGCAACAGCACATCCACAACCTTAGAACTTTCTGTCACTGTCCCAGATTTAATGGAGGCATGAACCCACTATCGAGCATAAATACTCCCTCTTGGAGTCACAAGTATCAACTTGGCCAGAGCCTCTACTAGCAACGGAGAGCATGCAAGAACATAAATAACATATATGATAGATTGATAATCAACTTGACATAGTATTCAATATTCATCGGATCCCAACAAACACAATATGTAGCATTACAAATAGATGATCTTGATCATGATAGGCAGCTCACAAGATCTAACATGATAGCACAATTAGGAGAAGACAACCATCTAGCTACTGCTATGGACCCATAGTCCAGGGGTGGACTACTCACACATCGATCCGGAGGCGATCATGGCGATGAAGAGACCTCCGGGAGATGATTCCCCTCTCCGGCAGGGTGCCGGAGGCGATCTCCTGAATCCCCCGAGATGGGATTGGCGGCGGCGTCTCTGGAAGGTTTTCCGTATCGTGGCTCTCGGTACTGGGGTTTTCGCGACGAAGGCTTTAAGTAGGCGGAAGGGCAGGTCGAGGGGCGTCACGAGGGGCCAACACAACAGGCCGGCGCGGCCAGGGCTTAGGCCACGCCGCCCTGTTGTCTGGCCACCTCGTGGCCCCACTTCGTATCCTCTTCGGTCTTCTGGAAGCTTCGTGGAAAAATAGGACCCTGGGCGTTGATTTCGTCCAATTCCGAGAATATTTCCTTACTAGGATTTCTGAAACCAAAAATAGCAGAAAACAACAACTGGCTCTTCGGCATCTCGTCAATAGGTTAGTGCCAGAAAATGCATAATAATGACATATAATGTGTATAAAACATGTGAGTATCATCATAAAAGTAGCATGGAACATAAGAAATTATAGATACGTTTGGGACGTATCAAGCATCCCCAAGCTTAGTTCCTACTCGCCCTCGAGTAGGTAAACGATAACAAAGATAATTTCTGAAGTGACATGCTATCATAATCTTGATCATACTATTGTAAAGCATATGAGATGAATGCAGCGATTCGAAGCAATGATGAAGATACTGAGTAAACAAATGAATCATATAGCAAAGACTTTTCATGAATAATACTTTCAAGACAAGCATAAATAAGACTTGCATAATAGTTACTCATAAAGCAATAAATTCAAAGTAAAGGTATTGAAGCAACACAAAGGAAGATATAAGTTTTAGCAATTGCTTTCAACTTGTAACATGTATATCTCATGGATAATTGTCAACACAAAGTAATATAACAGGTGCAATAGGTAAACATGTAAGAATCAATGCACACAGTTGATACAAGTGTTTGCTTCTGGGATAGAAAGAATAGGTCAACTGACTCAACAATAAAGTAAAAGATAGGCTCTTCGCAGAGGGAAGCATGGATTACTATTTTTGTGCTAGAGCTTTTCATTTTGAAAACAAGAAACAATTTTGTCAACGGTAGTAATAAAGCATATGTGTTATGTATAATATATCTTATAAGTTGCAAGCCTCATGCATAGTATACTAATAGTGCTCGCACCTTGTCCTAATTAGCTTGGATTAACACGGATTATCATTGCATAGCATATGTTTCAACCAAGTGTCACAAAGGGGTACCTCTATGCCGCCTGTACAAAGGTCTAAGGAGAAAGCTCGCATTGGATTTCTCGCTTTTGATTATTCTCAACTTAGATATCCATACCGGGACAACATAGACAACAGATAATGGACTCCTCTTTAATGCATAAGCATTCATCAACAGTTAATATTCTCATAAGAGATTGAGGATTAGTTGTCCAAACTGAAACTTCCCCCATAAATCATGGCTTTAGTTAGCGGCCCAATGTTCTTCTCTAACATTATGCATACTCAAACCATTTGATCATGAAAATCTCCCTTACTTCAGACAAGACGAACATGCATAGCAACTCACATGATATTCAACAAAGGTAAAAGTTGATGGCGTCCCCAGAAACATGGTTACCGCTCAACAAGCAACTTATTAAGAAATAAAACACATAAGTACATATTCTTCACCACAATAGTTTTTAAGGCTATTTGTCCCATGAGCTATATATTGTAAAGACAAAGAATAGAATTTTAAAGGTAGCACTCAAGTAATGTACTTTGGAATGGCGGAGAAATACCATGTGGTAGGTAGGTATGGTGGACACAAATGGCATAGTATTTGGCTCAAGGATTTGGATGCACGAGAAGAATTCCTCTCAATACAAGGCTAGGCTAGCAAGGTTGTTTGAAGCAAACTCAAGTATAAAAGGTGCAGCAAAGCTCACATATGACCATATTGTAACTATTATAAGACTTTATGTTGTCTCCTTGTTGTTCAAACACCTTAACCAGAAAATATCTAGACTCTAGAGATCAATCATGCAAACCAAATTTAACAAGCTCTATGTAATTATTCATTAATGAGTACAAGGTACATGATGCAAGAGCTTAAACATGATCTATATGAGCACAACAATTGCCAAGTATCACATTATTCAAGACATTAAACCATTTACCACATGCGGCATTTTCCGTTTCCAACCATATAACAATGAATGAAATAGTCCAACTTTCGCAATGAACATTAAAGATAAAGCTAAGAACATATTTGTTCATACGAAACAGCGGAGCGTGTCTCTCTCCCAAACAAAGAATGCTAGGATCCGATTTATTCAAACAAAAACAAAAACAAAAACAAACAGAAGCTCCAAGTAAAGCACATAAGATGTGACGGAATAAAAATATAGTTTCACTAGAGGTGATCTGGTAAGTTGTCGATGAAGAAGGGATGCCTTGGGCATCCCCAAGCTTAGACGCTTGGGTCTTCTTAAAATATGCAGGGATGAACCATGGGGGCATCCCCAAGCTTTGACTTTTCACTCTTCTTGATCATATTGTATCATCCTCCTCTCTTGACCCTTGAAAACTTCCTCCACACCAAACTCAAAACAAACTCATTAGAGGGTCAGTGCATAATTCATATATTCAGAGGTGACATAATCATTCTTAACACTTCTGGACATTGCACAAAGCTACTTAAAGTTAATGGAACAAACAAATCCATCAAACATAGCAAAACAGGCAATGCGAAATAAAAGGCAGAATCTGTCAAAACAGAACAGTCCGTAAAGACGAATTTTTTTGAGGCACCAGACTTGCTCAGATGAAAATGCCCAAATTGAATGAAAGTTGCGTACATATCTGAGGATCACACACGTAAATTGGCAGATTTTTCTGAGTTACCTACAGAGAGGCAGATCGAAATTCGTGACAGCAAGAAATCTGTTTCTGCGCAGCAATCCAAATCTAGTATTGACTTTACTATCAAAGACTTTACTTGGCACAAAAATGCAATAAAATAAAGATAAGGAGAGGTTGCTACAGTAGTAACAACTTCCAAGACTCAAATATAAAACAAAGTGCAGAAGTAAAATGATGGGTTGTCTCCCATAAGCGCTTTTCTTTAACGCCTTTCAGCTAGGCGCAGAAAGTGTGAATCAAGTATTATCGAGAGATGAAGCGTCAACATTAATAGGTATCTTAGAGGTTCCATCATCCATAGTGGTGCTAAGGGCTTTGTCAATTTTAGGCCTATAATAGTTTTTTTGGCTTAGGCACTTTAGAGGCATACATGAATTTTTGCTCCTTACCCACATAAGCTTTCTCCTTAAACTTAAGAGAAGAAAAAGTTGAACCCAAGGTTCCCATAGCTTCTTCAAGTTCACTAATCCTATGGGTTCGATTATCATGAGTAGCTCAAGTTTCTAAAACAGCAATTCTCTCATTAATTCCACCTAGAGATTTATCAAGTTTATCAGTGCTATTAAGTAATATTCCCAATTTAGTCTCAATACTTGGAAGATCTTTCTCTATGACCTCCAACTTTTTCATGACATCTTCAAGAGAGACTTCAATTTTAGTTTCGTTAACAGGTGGTATTCCAACTAGACTCTCAATGATGCAACTAGCTTCTAAAGCAGGAGTGCCTAGGAAATTACCTCCCGCAAGAGTATCAAGAACATACCTATTCCAGCTAGAGATACCAACATAAAAGTTCCTAAGTAGTATAATAGTGGAGTGTTTCTTAATGCACCTATGATGAGCATCGCTAATTCTATACCAAGCATCTTTAAAACTTTCTCCCCCTTGTTGCTTAAAGGAACGAACTTCAACTTCTGGATTACTCATTTTTTGTGGTAGTAAATAAAGTAAACTAAATAAAGTAAATGCATGTAACTAATTTTTTTGTGTTTTTGATATAGAGAACAAGACAGTAAATCAAGTAAAACTAGCAACTAATTTTTTTGTGTTTTTGATTAAGTGCAAAAAACAAAGTAGTAAATAAAGTAAAATAAAGCAAGACAAAAACAAAGTAAAGAGATTGGAAGTAGAGACTCCCCTTGCAGCGTGTCTTGATCTCCCCGGCAACGGCGCCAGAAATTTAGCTTGATACGCGTAAAGCACACGCCCGTTGGGAACCCCAAGTGGAAGGTATGATGCGTATAGAAGCAAGTTTCCCTCAGTAAGAAACCAAGGTTTATCGAACCAGTAGGAGCCAAGAAGCACGTTGAAGGTTGATGGCGGCAGAGTGTAGTGCGGCGCAACACCAGGGATTCCGGCGCCAACGTGGAACCTGCACAACACAATAAAAATACTTTGCCCCAACATAACAGTGAGGTTGTCAATCTCACCGGCTTGCTGTAAACAAAGGATTAGATGTATAGTGTGGATGATGATGGTTGTTTGCGAAGAACAGTAAAGAACAATTGCAGTAGATTGTATTTCAGATGTAAAGAATAGGACCGGGGTCCACAGTTCACTAGTGGTGTCTCTCCCATAAGATAAACAGATGTTGGGTGAACAAATTACAGTTGGGCAATTGACAAATAAAGAAGGCATAACAATGCACATACATATATCATGATGAGTACTATGAGATTTAATCAGGGCATTACGACAAAGTACATAGACCGCTATCCAGCATGCATCTATGCCTAAAAAGTCCACCTTCAGGTTATCATCCGAACCCCCTCCAGTATTAAGTTGTAAACAACAGACAATTGCATTAAGTATGGTGCGTAATGTAATCAACACAAATATCCTTAGACAAAGCATCGATGTTTTATCCCTAGTAGCAACAGCACATCCACAACCTTAGAACTTTCTTTCACTGTCCCAGATTTAATGGAGGCATGAACCCACTATCGAGCATAAATACTCCCTCTTGGAGTCACAAGTATCAACTTGGCCAGAGCCTCTACTAGCAACGGAGAGCATGCAAGAACATAAATAACATATATGATAGATTGATAATCAACTTGACATAGTATTCAATATTCATCGGATCCCAACAAACACAACATGTAGCATTACAAATAGATGATCTTGATCATGATAGGCAGCTCACAAGATCTAACATGATAGCACAATTAGGAGAAGACAACCATCTAGCTACTGCTATGGACCCATAGTCCAGGGGTGGACTACTCACACATCGATCCGGAGGCGATCATGGCGATGAAGAGACCTCCAGGAGATGATTCCCCTCTCCGGCATTGTGCCGGAGGCGATCTCCTGAATCCCCCGAGATGGGATTGGCGGCGGCGGCGTCTCTGGAAGGTTTTCCGTATCGTGGCTCTCGGTATTGGGGTTTTCACGACGAATGCTTTAAGTAGGCGGAAGGGCAAGTCGAGGGGCGTCACGTGGGGCCCACACAACAGGCCAGCGCGGCCAGGGCTTGGGCCGCGCCGCCCTATTGTCTGGCCACCTCGTGGCCCCACTTCGTATCCTCTTCGGTCTTCTGGAAGCTTCGTGGAAAAATAGGACCCTGGGCGTTGATTTCGTCCAATTCCGAGAATATTTCCTTACTAGGATTTCTGAAACCAAAAACAGCAGTAAAACAAAGAATCGGCTCTTCGGCATCTCGTCAATAGGTTAGTGCCGGAAAATACATAATAATGACATATAATGTGTATAAAACATGTGAGTATCATCATAAAAGTAGCATGGAACATAAGAAATTATAGATACGTTTGGGACGTATCATATGCTCATATTGATGATAAGAAAATATATCCTGTTATTATTAAGCTTTCAGATATTGAGGAAGAAAGGTTATTGGAAATATTGAAGAAACACCGAGGAGCTATTGGCTATACTCTTGATGACTTGAAGGGGATTTCTCCCTCTATTTGCCAACATGCTATCAATATGGAAGATGATGCAAAACCTGTTGTTGAACACCAGCGCCGTCTAATTCCGAAGATGAAGGATGTGGTAAGGAATGAGGTATTAAAACTTCTTGAAGCTGGTATTATATATCCTATTGCTGATAGTAGATGGGTTAGTCCTGTGCATTGTGTTCCTAAGAAAGGAGGAATGACTGTTGTGCCTAATGATAATGATGAGCTCATCCCTCAAAGAGTAGTTGTAGGGTATAGAATGTGCATTGATTATCGAAAAGTCAATAAAGTTACTAAGAAAGATCATTACCCTTTACCCTTTATTGATCAAATGTCAGAAAGGTTGTCTAAAAATACTCATTTTTGCTTTCTTGATGGTTATTCTGGGTTTTCACAAATTGCTGTTAAAACTAAAGATCAAGAGAAAACCACTTTCACTTGTCCCTATGGAACTTATGCTTATAGGCGTATGCCTTTTGGTTTATGTAATGCTCCTGCTACTTTTCAAAGATGCATGTCTGCTATTTTTCATGGCTTTTGCGAGAGTATTGTAGAGGTATTAATGGATGATTTTTCTGTCTATGGGAATTCTTTTGATAATTGCTTGCGAAACCTTGATAAAGTATTGCAGAGATGTGAAGAAACTAACCTTGTTCTTAATTGGGAGAAGTGCCATTTTATGGTTAATGAAGGAATTGTATTGGGACATAAAATTTCTGAGAGAGGAATTGAAGTTGATAGAGCTAAAGTTGAAGCAATTGAGAAGATGCCTTATCCTAGGGATGTTAAAGGTATTCGTAGTGTTCTTGGTCATGCTGGGTTTTATAGGAGATTTATTAAAGACTTTTCTAAGATTTCAAAGCCTCTTACTAATCTTCTTCAAAAAGATGTACCTTTTGTTTTTGATGATGATTGTAAGGAAGCTTTTGAAACTCTAAAGAAAGCCTTAACAACTGCTCCTGTAGTTGAACCTCCTGATTGGAATTTACCTTTTGAAATTATGTGTGATGCTAGTGATTTTGCTGTAGGTGCTGTTCTTGGACAGCGAGTAGATAAGAAATTGAATGTTATTCATTATGCTAGCAAAACTCTTGATGCTGCTCAAATAAATTATGCTACAACTGAAAAGGAATTGTTAGCTATAGTCTTTGCTTGTGACAAGTTTAGATCTTATATTGTTGATTCGAAAGTTACAATTCATACTGATCATGCTGCAATTAGATACCTTATGGAAAAGAAAGATGCTAAGCCAAGGCTTATTAGGTGGGTACTTCTTTTGCAAGAATTCGATTTACATATTATTGGCCAACTCTCTTCAAAGATGCAAGGAAGTTTATTTTATCTTGTGATGAATGTCAAAGGGTTGGTAATATCTCCAGACGCAATGAAATGCCTATGAATTATACTCTTGTTATTGAACCATTCGATTGTTGGGGATTTGACTTCATGGGTCCTTTCCCTTCTTCAGAAGGTAACACTCATATACTTGTCGCTGTTGATTATGTTACTAAATGGGTGGAAGCCATACCTACAAAAAGTGCTGATAGTGAGACCTCATTAAGAATGCTTTTAGATATTATTTTTCCTAGATTTGGAGTTCCTAGATATATTATGACTGATGGAGGTTCTCATTTTATTCATGGTGGTTTTAGAAAAACTCTTGCTAAATATGGTATTAATCATAGAATTGCTTCTGCTTATCATCCTCAAACTAGTGGGCAAGTAGAATTATCAAATAGAGAAATTAAATCTATCTTGCAAAAGACTGTTAATAAATCTAGAAAGAACTGGGCTATTAAATTGAAGGAAGCACTATGGGCTTATAGAACTGCTTATAAAAATCCCATGGGTATGTCACCGTATAAAATGGTTTATGGGAAAGCTTGTCATTGACCTTTAGAACTAGAGCACAAAGCTTATTGGGCTGTGAGAGAACTAAATAAAGATCCTAAACTCGCCGGTAAGAAGAGATTGCTACAATTGAGTTCTCTAGATGAATGGAGAAGTGAAGCTTATGAAAATGCTAAACTCTTTAAAGAGAAAGTTAAGAAATGGCATGATAGAAGAATTATCAAAAGAGAATTTAATGTTGGAGATAAAGTCCTATTGTATCGGTCTTGTCTCAGATTTTTTGCAGGGAAATTACTCTCAAAATGGGAAGGACCATATGTCATTGATGAGGTGTATCGATCAGGGGCAATTAAAATTAGCTCTCTGCAAGTGGTAACTCCAGAAGCCTTCATCAAAGGCCAAGTTGACAGTCCTGCAGAGTTCGACTTTGAATAGGTAACAGTTCTGGAAAGAAAAAATCCGCGTTTAACTTTCTGAACAATGTTTTTGCAACTTTTAGAAAATATGAAAAATTACGAGATCGAAACGGAGTGGAGGAGATGCACGAGGGCGTGCCCCCACAGGCCGGCGCGGGCCCCAGCCTGGCCGCGCCGCCCTGTGAGGAGGGCCCCTCGTTGCTCCTCTCCGACTCTGGTTCGACCTGGTACTTTCCTTCTGTCGTGAAATTTTTTGCTATATAATCCCCCGGACCCCTGGAGGTCCGTATATCGTTTTCTCGTCGTGTTTTGTTTCGAGCTATTTCTGCCAGGATCTGTCTTTGATCTAGAAGCACCATGGTCTCCAACAACAAGGACAAGGAGCCTTCGGAGGAAGATATTCAAGATCCCGAGTTGAAAGAAGAATTCAAGGAGGATGAAGAAGAAGTTGAGGAAGTTCCGCGAGTATACCCGCGTGCCACCGTCGCAAGCATCGGAGTGGTGTCAAATCCGTTCAACGCCAAGAAAAGCGCACGGATTAGCACCGGAGGAAGAGTTCCACGTCATTACCTAGCTCCAAAGACATCTCCTCCAGGCACCTACAACCCCTTCCACATTCTAATTCATAATAGTCAAACTGAAAGGGTGCCCAAGGCAGTATTGCCCAGCAACTGGGACATAGATCTTTCTAACACTGCAGGAAGGACGAAGCCTGAAGCTGAAGAGTGGGGAAACAACTCTAAGAGTTGGGACTCGCCGTCAGACATACTTCTTAACCGCGTCGAGCATAATTCGGAGATGATTCGCAACCTCACGTACAGGATTGACGAGCTAAAAGAGCTTGTTGAGAAGCTTATCAGGAATTCATCATCACCACCGCCGAAGGAGTAATTCATCATCGGTATTGGCACCCCCTTGGTTTGTTCCAAGCTTGGGGGAGTGCCGCGGTATCATATCATCACTATCTTTTACCTTTTTTTTTACTATCAAGTAGTGTCATATCATGAGTAGGGAAGTTATCATATAAGATGTGTTGCAGTATGGAAGTATCTCTCTTTAGTTGGTTATCTATGTATCCCTTGGTGTGAGTTATCGTTATGGAATATTAATGAGAAGTTCTATCATTTACATATTGCACATCTTATTTTAGTTTGCAATCTCTATTATATGATTGATCTTGTTGTTAGTATTGGTATCACTTTGGGAGCATTGAGTAAATCTATTTGGTTTTGGCAAACTTAGCATTGGTCAATAGCAACAACACCTTGAGTTTAAGTAGAAAAGAGGAAATACATGTAGATATGTTATTATCTTTCTTGTTAGTTCCTAGCTTAGTATTCTGAAGTTAAAATTGTTTGTGCTTACAAGGAAGATGTATGATTGTTTCTATCACACGCATATTTGTTTGTTTCCCTCAACTCTTATGCTTGCTGATTAACCTTGCTAGCCAAAGACCTGTACCGAGAGGGAATACTTCTCGTGCATCCAAACCCTTAAACCAAACATATGCCACCAGTGTCCACCATAACTACCTACTATGTGGTATTTCCCTGCTATTCTAAGTAAATACTTCATGTGCTACCTTTAAACAATTCAAAAATTATTACCTCTTATTTGTGTTAATGTTTTATAGCTCATGAGGAAGTATGTGGTGTTTTATCTTTCAGTCTTGTTAGGCAGGTTCCACTAATGGACTAGTGGCTTCATCCACTTATCCTATAATTTTGCAAAAAGAGCTGGCAACGGGGTTCCCAGCCCCAATTAATCAACTTTCATTAATAACTCTCTTCACATGTTTTGCCCTGATTCATCAGTAAGCAACTTAATTTTGCAATAGACACTCCTCCATGGTATGTGAAATGTTGGAAGGCACCCGAGGATTCGGTTAGCCATGGCTTGAGAAAGCAAAGGTTGGGAGGAGTGTCATCCTTAAATAAACTAAAGTACATGTGTAAACAAAAGAGAAGAGGGATGATCTACCTTGCTGGTAGAGATAACGTCCTTCATGGGAGCCGCTCTTTGGAGGTCTGTTTGGCAAGGGGGTTAGAGTACCCGCTACCATTCGTTGACAACAACAAACACCTCTCAAAACTTTACTTTTATGCTCTCTATATGATTTCAAAACTCAAAAAGCTCTAGCACATGATTTAATCCCTGCTTCCCTCTGCGAAGGGCCTATCTTTTACTTTATGTTGAGTCAGTAAACCTATTTCCCTCCATCTCAAGCAAGCATTTGAGTTGTTGTGATCAAACCATTTATATTGTGATCTATTTCATCATGCCTTTTATTCTTCCTTGTTTAGTACAAGTTTTATCCGAATGAATATAGCTTTGAAAGTTATCAATGATTATGAGGAGATTATTATGATTGAGTATGCAAGTTGTGCCATATAAACTTTAATATGAGAGCGCTGCTCAATAGATAAGTATAATCTGTTAACTGTTCTCTGACCAAGAACAAAGTTTGCCATCACCAATTATGATTTCCTATGCACCTTTATTTGTGATTACCTTCTACTTGTTTCAAGTTGAATTATATGAGGAAGTTGTCTACTAGAATGTCTTGTGTGAATTGATATGATGCTTCCTGTCCGTATTTTATTTATCGACTCTTCACTCCATAAACATGTGGTCCTGTTTACCGAGTTCAGTTTCGCTTGGGGACAAGCGAAGTCTAAGCTTGGGGGGAGTTGATACGTCCATTTTGCATCACTATTTTATATCATAATTTGCTGTTATTCATTGATATATTTCATATTTGGAGATGATACTTATGTTATTTCATCTATTTTGCATGTTTCATGATTATTGGAAGATCGCGCACCGAAGTCAGGATTCTGCTGGAAAAAGCGCCGCCAGAATACAATATTGCGGAAGATCAACAGTTGACGGAAATTATATGAAAAATCCTATTTTTCCAGAAGACGAAGGGAGCCAGAAGGGGGAGACGAGGAGGGCCGCCGTGGGCCCACCTCATAGGCCGGCGCGGGACAGGCCTTGGCCGCGCCGCCTTGTGAGGAGGGGGCCCACAGCCCCCTCTGGCCTCCTCTCCTTCGCGTACATCTTCGTCCCGAAAACCTAAGCTCGGGAGGATAGTCGCGAATAGTCACAGCCGCCTCTGCAGGGCGGAAAACACCAGAGAGAAAAGAGCTCTCCGGCAGGCTGAAATCCGCCGGGGAAATTCCCTCCCGGAGGGGGAAATCGACGCCATCGTCATCGTCATCGCGCTGGACATCATCTCCATCATCATCACCATCATCTTCATCATCATCACCGCCATCTCCACCGCTGCACCTCGTTACCGCTGTAACAATTTGGGTTTGATCTTGATTGTTTGATAGGGGAAACTCTCCCGGTGTTGATTTCTACTTGTTATTGATGCTATTGAGTGAAACTGTTGAACCAAGGTTTATGTTCAGATTGTTATTCATCATCATATCACCTCTGATCATGTTCCATATGATGTCTCGTGAGTAGTTCGTTTAGTTCTTGAGGACATGGGTGAAGTCTAAATGTTAGTAGTGAATTATGTTGGTTAGTATTCAATGTTATGATATTTAAGTTGTGGTGTTATTCTTCTAGTGGTGTCATGTGAACGTCGACTACATGATACTTCACCATTTATGGGCCTAGGGGAGTGCATCTTGTATTCGTTTGCTAATTGCGGGGTTGCCGGAGTGACAGAAACCTAAACCCCCGTTAGTATATCGATGCAGGAGGGATAGCAGGATCTCAGAGTTTAAGGCTGTGGTTAGATTTATCTTAATTACTTTCTTGTATTTGCGGATGTTAGCAAGGGGTATAATCACAAGTATGTATTAGTCCTAGGAAGGGCGGTGCATTAGCATAGGTTCACCCACACAACACTTATCAAAACAATGAAGATTAATCAGCTATATGAAGCGAAAGCACTAGACTAAATTCCCGTGTATCCTCAAGAACGTTTGGTCATTATAAGTAAACAAACCGGCTTGTCCTTTGTGCTAAAAAGGATTAGGCCACTCGCTGCAATTATTACTCTCGCATTTTACTTACTTGTACTTTATTCATCTGCTATACTAAAACCCCCTGAATACTTGTCTGTGAGCATTTACAGTGAATCCTTCATCGAAACTGCTTGTCAACACCTTCTGCTCCTCGTTGGGTTCGACACTCTTATTTATCCTTTTTAGCACAAAGGACAAGCCGGTTTGTTTACTTATAATGACCAAACGTTCTTGAGGACACACGGGAATTTAGTCTAGTGCTTTCGCTTCATATAGCTGATTAATCTTTATTGTTTTGATAAGTGTTGTGTGGGTGAACCTATGCTAATGCACCGCCCTTCCTAGGACTAATACATACTTGTGATTATACCCCTTGCAAGCATCCGCAAATACAAGAAAGTAACTAAGATAAATCTAACCACAGCCTTAAACTCTGAGATCCTGCTATCCCTCCTGCATCGATATACTAACGGGGGTTTAGGTTTTTGTCACTCCGGCAACCCCGCAATTAGCAAACGAATACAAGATGCACTCCCCTAGGCCCATAAATGGTGAAGTATCATGTAGTCGACGTTCACATGACACCACTAGAAGAATAACACCACAACTTAAATATCATAACATTGAATACTAACCAACATAATTCACTACTAACATTTAGACTTCACCCATGTCCTCAAGAACTAAACGAACTACTCACGAGACATCATATGGAACATGATCAGAGGTGATATGATGATGAATAACAATCTGAACATAAACCTTGGTTCAACGGTTTCACTCAATAGCATCAATAACAAGTAGAAATCAACACCGGGAGAGTTTCCCCTATCAAACAATCAAGATCAAACCCAAATTGTTACAGCGGTGACGGCGTGCAGCGGTAGAAACGGCGGTGATGATGATGAAGATGATGATGATGGTGATGGAGATGATGTCCAGCTCGATGACGGTGACGATGGCGTCGATTTCCCCCTCCGGGAGGGAATTTCCCCGGCGGATCTCAGCCTGCCGGAGAGTTCTTTTCTCTCTGGTGTTCTCCGCCCCGCAGAGGCGGCTGTGGCTCTTCGCGATGTACCCCTAGAGCTTAGGTTTTCGGGTCGAAGGCGTACGCGAAGAAAAGGAGGCGAGAGGGGGCTGTGGGCCCCCTCCTCACAGGGCGGCACGGCCAGGCCTTGGGCCGCGCCGGCCTATGGGGTGGGCCCACCTCGGGTCCCCTCGGCTCCCCCTTCTGGCTCCCTTCGTCTTCTGGAAAAATAGGATTTTTCATATAATTTCCATCAACTGTTGATCTTCCGAAATATAGCATTCTGACGGCGCTTTTTCCAGCAGAATCCTGACTCCGATGCGCGATCCTCCAATAATCATGAAACATGCAAAATAGATGAAATAACATAAGTATTATCTCCAAGTATGAAATATATCAATGAATAACAGCAAATTATGATATAAAATAGTGATGCAAATTGGACGTATCAACTCCCCCCAAGCTTAGACTTCGCTTGTCCGCAAGCGAAACTGAACTCGGTAAACAGGACCACATGTTTATGGAGTGAAGAGTCAATAAATCAAATACGGACAAGAAGCATCATATTCATTCACACAAGACATTCTAGTGAACAACTTCCTCATATAACTCAACTTGAAACAAGTATAAGGTAATCACAAATAAAGGTGCATAAGAAATCATAGTTGGTGAAGGCAAACTTCGTTCTTGGTCAGAGAACAATTAACAGGTTATTCTTATCTATCGAGCAGCGCTCTCATGTTAAAGTTTATATGGCTCATCTTGCATACTCAATCATAATGATCATTGATAACTTTCAAAGCTATATTCATTCAGATAAAACTTGTACTAAACAAGGAAGAGTAAAAGACATGATGAAGTAAATCACAATATAATGGTTTGATCACAACAACTCAAATGCTTGCTTGAGATGGAGGGAAATAGGTTTACTGACTCAACATAAGGTAAAAGACAGGCCCTCCGCAGAGAGAAGCAGGGATTAAATCATGTGCTAGAGCTTTTTCAGTTTTGAAATCATATAAAGAGAATAAAAGTAATATTTTGAGAGGTGTTTGTTGTTGTCAACGACTGGTAGCGGGTACTCTAACCCCCTTGCCAGACAAACTCTCGAAGAGCGGCTCCCATTAAGACATTTTCATTTTGGGTGGCACCCCTTCCAACCTTACTTTCACAAACCATGGCTAACCGAATCTCGGGTGCCTGCCAACAATCTCATACCATGAAGGAGTGCCTTTTTATTTTAGTTTTATTTAGATGACACTCCTCCCAACCTTTGCTTTCTCAAGCCATGGCTAACCGAATCCTCGGGTGCTGTCCAACAATCACATACCATGGAGGAGTGTCTATTTGTAGTATCATGAAAGTTAATTAATCGGGGCTGGGAACCCCATTGCCAGCTCTTTTTGCAAAATTATTGGATAAGTGGATGAAGCCACTAGTCCATTGGTGAAAGTTGCCCAACAAGATTGAAAGATAAAACACCACATACTTCCTCATGAGCCATAAAACATTGACACAAATAAGAGATGATAAATTTTGAATTGTTTAAAGGTAGCACACGAAGTATTTACTTGGAATGGCAGGAAATACCATGTAGTAGGTAGATATGGTGGACACAAATGGCATAGGTTTGGGTTGAGGTTTGGATGCACGAGAAGCATTCCCTCTCAGTATAGGTCTTTGGCTAGCAAGGTTAATTAGCAAGCACAAAAGTTGAGGGAAACAAACGAATATACATGTGATAGAAACAATCATGCATCTTTCTTGTAAGCACAAACAATTTTAACTTCAGAATAATAAGCTATGAGCTAACAAGAAAGGAAGACAATGAAACAACTATATATATTCTCTTTTCTACTTAAACCTCAAGGTGTTGTTGCTATTGACCAATGCTAAGTTTGCCAAAACCAAATAGATTTACTCAATGCTCCCAAAGTGGTACCAATACTAAAATCAAGATCAATCATATAATAGAAATTGCAAACTAAAATAAGGTGTGCAATATGTAAATGATAAGACTTCTCATTAATATTTCATAACGATAACTCACACCAAGGGATACATAGACAACCAACTAAAGGAGAGATACTTCCACACTACAACCCATCTTATATGATAACTTCCCTACTGATACGTCTCCGACATATCGATAATTTCTTATGTTCCATGCCACATTATTGATGTTATCTACATGTTTTATGCACACTTTATGTCATATTCGTGCATTTTCTGGAACTAACCTATTAACAAGATGCCGAAGTGCCAGTTGCTGTTTTCTGCTATTTTTGGTTTCAGAAATCCTAGTAAGGAAATATTCTCGGAATTGGACGAAATCAAAGCCCAGGGGCCTATTTTCTCACGAAGCTTCCAGAAGTCCGAAGGAGAGACGAAGAGGGGCCACGGAGGGGCCACACTATAGGGCGGCGCGGCCCCCCCCTTGGCCGCGCGGCCCTGTGGTGTGGGGCCCCCGTGCCGCCTCTTGACCTGCCCTTTCGCCTATAAAAAGTCTCCATGACGAAAACCCCAGTACCGAGAACCACGATACGGAAAACCTTCCAGAGACGCCGCCGCCGCCGATCCCATCTCGGGGGATCCAGGAGATCGCCTCCGGCACCCTGCCGGAGAGGGGAATCATCTCCCGGAGGACTCTACGCCGCCATGGTTGCCTCCGGTGTGATGTGTGAGTAGTCTACCCCTGGACTATGGGTCCATAGCAGTAGCTAGATGGTTGTCTTCTCCCCATTGTGCTATCATTGTCGGATCTTGTGAGCTGCCTAACATGATCAAGATCATCTATCTGTAATTCTATATGTTGCGTTTGTTGGGATCCGATGAATAGAGAATACTTGTTATGTTGATTATCAAAGCTATGCTTATGTGTTGTTTATGATCTTGCATGCTCTCCGTTATTAGTAGATGCTCTGGCCAAGTTGATGCTAGTAACTCCAAGAGGGAGTATTTATGCTCGATAGTGGGTTCATGCCTCTATGAATCTGGAGGAGTGACAAGAACCACTAAGGTTATGGATGTGCTGTTGCCACTAGGGATAAAACATTAGTGCTATGTTCAAGGATGTAGTCACTAGTTACATTACGCGCAATACTTAATGCAATTGTCTGTTGTTAGCAACTTAATACCGGAGGGGGTTCGGATGATAACCGAAGGTGGACTTTTTAGGCATAGATGCAGTTGGATGACGGTCTATGTACTTTGTCGTAATGCCCAATTAAATCTCACTATACTCATCATGATATGTATGTGCATGGTCATGCTCTCTTTATTTGTCAATTGCCCAACTGTAATTTGTTCACCCAACATGCTGTTCGTCTTATGGGAGAGACACCTCTAGTGAACTGTGGACCCCGGTCCAATTCTCTTTCCGGAAATACAATCTACTGCAATACTGTTCTACTGTTTTCTGCAAACAATCATCTTCCACACAATACGGTTAATCCTTTGTTACAGCAAGCCGGTGAGATTGACAACCTCACTGTTTCGTTGGGGCAAAGTACTTTGGTTGTGTTGTGCAGGTTCCACGTTGGCGCCGGAATCTCTGGTGTTGCGCCGCACTACATCCCGCCGCCATCAACCTTCAACGTGCTTCTTGGCTCCTCCTGGTTCGATAAACCTTGGTTTCTTTCTGAGGGAAAACTTGCTGCTGTGCGCATCATACCTTCCTCTTGGGGTTGCCCAACGAACGTGTGAAATACACGCCATCAAGCATATTTTCTGGCGCCGTTGCCGGGGAGATCAAGACACGCTGCAAGGGGAGTCTCCACTTCTCAATCTCTTTACTTTGTTTTTGTCTTGCTTAGTTTTATTTACTACTTTGTTTGCTGCACTAAATCAAAATACAAAAAAATTAGTTGCTAGTTTTACTTTACTTGCTATCTTGTTTGCTATATCAAAAACACAAAAAAATTAGTTTACTTGCATTTACTTTATCTAGTTTGCTTTATTTACTGTTGCTAAAATGGCCAACGCTGAAAACACTAAGTTGTGTGACTTCGCAACCACAAATAATAATGATTTCTTATGCACACCTATTGCTCCACCTGCTACTACAAAGCAGAATTCTTTGAAATTAAACCTGCTTTATCAATCTTGTTATGCGAGAGCAATTTTCTGGTGTTAGTTCCGATGATGCTGCTGCCCATCTTAATAATTTTGTTGAACTATGTGAAATGCAAAAATATAAAGATGTAGATGGTGATATTATTAAACTAAAATTGTTCCCTTTCTCATTAAGAGGAAGAGCTAAAGATTGGTTGCTATCTCTGCCTAAGAATAGTATCGATTCATGGACTAAATGCAAGGATGCTTTTATTGGTAGATATTATCCCCCTGCTAAAATTATATCTTTGAGGAGTAGCATAATGAATTTTAAACAATTAGATACTGAACATGTTGCTCAAGCTTGGGAAAGAATGAAATCTCTGGTTAAAAATTGCCCAACCCATGGACTGACTACTTGGATGATCATCCAAACCTTCTATGCAGGACTAAATTTTTCTTCACGGAATTTATTGGATTCAGCTGCTGGAGGTACCTTTATGTCCATCACTCTTGGTGAAGCAACAAAGCTTCTTGATAATATGATGATCAACTACTCTGAATGGCACACGGAAAGAGCTCCACAAGGTAAGAAGGTAAATTCTGTCGAAGAAACCTCTTCCTTGAGTGATAAGATCGATGCTATTATGTCTATGCTTGTGAATGATAGGACTAATATTGATCCTAATAATGTTCCATTAGCTTCATTGGTTGCACAAGAAGAACATGTTGATGTAAACTTCATTAAAAATAATAATTTCAACAACAATGCTTACCGGAACAATTCTAGTAACAACTATAGGCCATATCCTTATAATAATGGCAACGGCTATGGTAATTCTTATGGGAATTCTTACAACAATAATAGGAGTTCACCCCCTGGACTTGAAGCCATGCTTAAGGAATTTATTAGTACACAAACTGCTTTTAACAAATCTGTTGAAGAAAAGCTTGGGAAAATTGATATACTTGCTTCTAAAGTCGATAGTCTTGTTGCTGATGTTGATCTTTTGAAATCGAAAGTTATGACTAATGAGAATCATCATAATAAAATTACTACTACAGCAAATGCCATTCAAGTTAGAATTAATGAGAATATAAGATTAATGGCTGAACTGCGTGCTAGGTGGGATAGAGAAGAAAATGAAAAACTAGCTAAAGAGAAGAATATAGCTAAAGTTTGGACTATTACCACCACTAGTAATGCTAATGCTACACATGTTGCTGCACCTCCTACTCATACTAATAAAAGAATTGGTGTTAGCAATGTTTCCACCTCGAATGCAAAGTGCGAAAAACTGCCTGAAACTGCTAAAACTGCTGAAACTGCCTGTGATAAAGCCGCTGAAATTTTTTCCAACATTGGGGATGATGATCCCATTGCTTTAGATTATAATGGTTTGAATTTTGATGATTGCCACATCTCTGAAGTTATAAAGTTCTTGCAAAAACTTGCTAAAAGTCCTAATGCTAGTGCTATAAATTTGGCTTTCACGCATCATATTACAAATGCTCTCATAAAAGCTAGAGAAGAGAAATTAGAGCGTGAAGCCTCTATTCCTAAAAAGTTAGAGGATGGTTGGGAGCCCATCATTAAGATGAAGATTAAAGATTTTGATTGTAATGCTTTATGTGATCTTGGTGCAAGTATCTCTGTTATGCCTAAGAAAATTTATAATATGCTTGACTTGCCACCGCTAAAAAATTGTTATTTGGATGTTAATCTTGCTGATCATTCTACAAAGAAACCTTTGGGTAAAGTTGATAATGTTCGCATTACCATTAACAATAACCTGGTTCCCGTTGATTTTGTTGTCTTGGATATTGAATACAATGCATCTTGCCCCATTATATTGGGAAGACCTTTTCTTCGAACTGTTGGTGCTATCATTGATATGAAGGAAGGTAATATAAAATATCAATTTCCTCTCAAGAAAGGTATGGAACACTTCCCTAGAAAGAGAATGAAGGTACCTTTTGATTCTATTATGAGAACAAATTATGATGTTGACACTTCATCTCTTGATAACACTTGATACACACTTTCTGCGCCTAGCTGAAAGGCGTTAAAGAAAAGCGCTTATGGGAGACAACCCATGTTTTTACCTACAGTACTTTGTTTTTATTTTGTGTCTTGGAAGTTGTTTACTACTGTAGCAACCTCTCCTTATCTTAGTTTTGTGTTTTGTTGTGCCAAGTTAAGCCGTTGATAGAAAAGTAAGTACTAGATTTGGATTACTGCACAGTTCCAGATTTCTTTGCTGTCACGAATCTGGGTCCACCTCCCTGTAGGTAACTCAGAAAATTAAGCCAATTTACGTGCATGATCCTCAGATATGTACGCAACTTTCATTCGATTTGAGAATTTTCATTTGAGCAAGTCTGGTGCCATTTTAAAATTCGTCAATACGAACTGTTCTGTTTTGACAGATTCTGCCTTTTATTTCGCATTGCCTCTTTCGCTATGTTGGATGAATTTCTTTGATCCACTAATGTCCAGTAGCATTATGCAATGTCCAGAAGTGTTAAGAATGATTGTGTCACCTCTGAATATGTCAATTTATAATGTGCACTAACCCTCTAATGAGTTGTTTCGAGTTTGGTGTGGAGGAAGTTTTCAAGGATCAAGAGAGGAGTATGATGCAACATGATCAAGGAGAGTGAAAGCTCTAAGCTTGGGGATGCACCCGGTGGTTCACCCCTGCATATATCAAGAAGACTCAAGCGTCTAAGCTTGGGGATGCCCAAGGCATCCCCTTCTTCATCGACAACATTATCAGGTTCCTCCCCTGAAACTATATTTTTATTCCATCACATCTTATGTGCTTTTTCTTGGAGCGTCGGTTTGTTTTTTTGTTTTGTTTGAATAAAATGGATCCTAGCATTCACTTTATGGGAGAGAGACACGCTCCGCTGTAGCATATGGACAAGTATGTCCTTGGTTTCTACTCATAGTATTCATGGCGAAGTTTCTCCTTCGTTAAATTGTTATATGGTTGGAATTGGAAAATGATACATGTAGTAATTGCTATAAATGTCTTGGGTAATGTGATACTTGGCAATTGTTGTGCTCATGATTAAGCTCTTGCATCATATGCTTTGCACCCATTAATGAAGAAATACATAGAGCATGCTAAAATTTGGTTTGCATATTTGGTTTCTCTAAGGTCTAGATAATTTCTAGTATCGAGTTTGAACAACAAGGAAGACGGTGTAGAGTCTTATAATGTTTTCAATATGTCTTTTATGTGAGTTTTGCTGCACCGGTTCATCCTTGTGTTTGTTTCAAATAAGCCTTGCTAGCCTAAACCTTGTATCGAGAGGGAATACTTCTCATGCATCCAAAATACTTGAGCCAACCACTATGCCGTTTGTGTCCACTATACCTACCTACTACATGGTATTTTCCGCCATTCCAAAGTAAATTGCTTGAGTGCTACCTTTAAACAATTCAAAATTTATCACCTCTGATTTGTGTCAATGTTTTATAGCTCATGAGGAAGTATGTGGTGTTTATCTTTCAATCTTGTTGGGCAACTTTCACCAATGGACTAGTGGCTTCATCCGCTTATCCAATAATTTTGCAAAAAGAGCTGGCAATGGGATTCCCAGTCCCAAATTAATTAACAAAAATAGACACTCCTCCATGGTATGTGATTGTTGGACGGCACCCGAAGGATTCGGTTAGCCATGGCTTGTGTAAGCAAAGGTTGGGAGGAGTGTCATCATAATAAAACTAAAATAAAAAGGCACTCCTTCATGGTATGAGATTGTTGGCAGGCACCCGAGGATTCGGTTAGCCATGGTTTGTGAAAGAAAGGTTGGAAGGAGTGCCACCCAAAATAAAATAAAATGGGAGCCGCTCTTTGAAGGTTTGTCTGGCAAGGGGGTTAGAGTACCCGCTACCATTCGTTGACAACAACATACACCTCTCAAAACTTTATTTTTATGCTCTCTTTATGTTTTCAAAATCAAAGCTCTAGCACAAATATAGCAATCGATGCTTTTCCTCTATGAGGACCATTCTTTTACTTTCAATGTTGAGTCAGTTCACCTATTTCTCTCCACCTCAAGAAGCAAACACTTGTGTGAACTATGCATTGATTCCTACATACTTGCTTATTGCACTTATTATATTACTCTATGTTGACAATATCCATGAGATATACATGTTACAAGTTGAAAGCAACCGCTGAAACTTAATCTTCTTTTGTGTTGCTTCAATACCTTTACTTTGAATTATTGCTTTATGAGTTAACTCTTATGCAAGACTTATTGATGCTTGTCTTGAAGTGCTATTCATGAAAAGTCTTTGCTATATGATTCACTTGTTTACTCATGTCATATACATTGTTTTGATCGCTGCATTCACTACATATGCTTTACAAATAGTATGATCAAGATTATGATGGCATGTCACTCCAGTAAATTATCTCAGTGTTATCGTTTTACCTGCTCGGGATGAGCAGAACTAAGCTTGGGGATGCTGATACGTCTCCGACGTATCGATAATTTCTTATGTTCCATGCCACATTATTGATGTTATCTACATGTTTTATGCACACTTTATGTCATATTCGTGCATTTTCTGGAACTAACCTATTAACAAGATGCCGAAGTGCCAGTTGCTGTTTTCTGCTGTTTTTGGTTTCAGAAATCCTAGTAAGGAAATATTCTCGGAATTGGACGAAATCAAAGCCCAGGGGCCTATTTTCTCACGAAGCTTCCAGAAGTCCGAAGGAGAGACGAAGAGGGGCCACGGAGGGGCCACACTATAGGGCGGCGCGGCCCCCCCCTTGGCCACGCGGCCCTGTGGTGTGGGGCCCCCGTGCCGCCTCTTGACCTGCCCTTTCGCCTATAAAAAGTCTCCGTGACGAAAACCCCAGTACCGAGAACCACGATACGGAAAACCTTCCAGAGACGCCGCCGCCGCCGATCCCATCTCGGGGATCCAGAGATCGCCTCCGGCACCCTGCCGGAGAGGGGAATCATCTCCCGGAGGACTCTACGCCGCCATGGTCGCCTCCGGTGTGATGTGTGAGTAGTCTACCCCTGGACTATGGGTCCATAGCAGTAGCTAGATGGTTGTCTTCTCCCCATTGTGCTATCATTGTCGGATCTTGTGAGCTGCCTAACATGATCAAGATCATCTATCTGTAATTCTATATGTTGCGTTTGTTGGGATCCGATGAATAGAGAATACTTGTTATGTTGATTATCAAAGCTATGCTTATGTGTTGTTTATGATCTTGCATGCTCTCCGTTATTAGTAGATGCTCTGGCCAAGTTGATGCTAGTAACTCCAAGAGGGAGTATTTATGCTCGATAGTGGGTTCATGCCTCTGTGAATCTGGAGGAGTGACAAGAACCACTAAGGTTATGGATGTGCTGTTGCCACTAGGGATAAAACATTAGTGCTATGTTCAAGGATGTAGTCACTAGTTACATTACGCGCAATACTTAATGCAATTGTCTGTTGTTAGCAACTTAATACTGGAGGGGGTTCGGATGATAACCTGAAGGTGGACTTTTTAGGCATAGATGCAGTTGGATGACGGTCTATGTACTTTGTCGTAATGCCCAATTAAATCTCACTATACTCATCATGATATGTATGTGCATGGTCATGCTCTCTTTATTTGTCAATTGCCCAACTGTAATTTGTTCACCCAACATGCTGTTCGTCTTATGGGAGAGACACCTCTAGTGAACTGTGGACCCCGGTCCAATT
The DNA here is from genome assembly GCF_019359855.2 of Lolium perenne. NCBI lineage: Eukaryota > Viridiplantae > Streptophyta > Magnoliopsida > Poales > Poaceae > Lolium > Lolium perenne. The sequence continues at coordinate 315,357,099 of NC_067250.2, forward strand.
CTCTTTACTGAAATACAATCTACTGCAATACTGTTCTACTGTTTTCTGCAAACAATCATCTTCCACACAATATGGTTAATCCTTTGTTACAGCAAGCCGGTGAGAGTGACAACCTCACTGTTTCGTTGGGGCAAAGTACTTTGGTTGTGTTGTGCAGGTTCCACGTTGGCGTCGGAATCTCTGGTGTTGCGCCGCACTACATCCCGCCGCCATCAACCTTCAACGTGCTTCTTGGCTCCTCCTGGTTCGATAAACCTTGGTTTCTTTCTGAGGGAAAACTTGCTGCTGTGCGCATCATACCTTCCTCTTGGGGTTGCCCAACGAACGTGTGAAATACACGCCATCACCTACTCATGATATGACACTACTTGATAGTAAAAAGTAAAAGGTAGTGATGATGTGATACCGCGGCACTCCCCCAAGCTTGGAACAAACCAAGGGGATGCCAATACCGATGATGAATTACTCCTTTGGCGATGGTGGTGATGAACTCCTCCCGCGCTTCTTACAGATCTCCTTCAGTTTTAGTTTCTCAGCTTGGCAATTCTGCACTAAGGCTCGAAGAGATTCATTGTTATCTGAAGTTGGCGGTGGCGACCTTGTGATGGGTATCGAGTAATATTCCAGCATTCTACGGAGTCGGTAATTCTCCTCCTGGAGTATCTCCACTTCTCTTCTTAGAGCCCGGTATTGACCACAAAACTCATCGGTAGTCCGTAGAGCTTCTTCGAGCACAGGGAAAGAGTCGAGGCCAAGAGCAGGTGGTAAGGGTCCCTGCAAGTTATGAGAGAAAGAACGTCGAGTGTCAACAGATCCCACCAAGATTTGCTTACTCCCAACAGCTTGTTGCTCTTGTTTTGACGACACCCTTTTCACTTCTTCCTTCGAAGGCCCTTTGCCCTTGTTGTCGGAGGCCATGGTGCTCCTAGATTGAAAATAGATCCTGACAGAAACAGCTCGAAACAAAACACGTCGAGAAAACGATATACGGACCTCCAGGGGTCCGGGGGATTATATAGCAGGAATTTTTATGCCATAAGGAAAGTACCAGGTCGAACCGGAGTCGGAAAGGGGCGACGAGGCGGCCAGCTCATAGGGCGGCGCGGGCCAAGGCCTGGCCGCGCCGGCCTATGGGGGCACACCCTCGTGCGTCTCCTCCACTCCGTTTCGATCTCGTAATTTTTCATATTTTCCAAAAACAGCAAAAACATTGTTCGGAAAGTAAATCGCGAACTTTTTATTACCTGTACTGTTACCTATTCAAAGTCGAGTTCTGGCGGACTGTCAATTTGACCTTTGATGAAAGCCTCTGGTGTTTCCACTCGAATAACATCAACATCTACATTATAAGAATCACCTGAGATATAATGCTTGAGTCTTTGTCCATTCACCACTTGTGTGGCATTGCCTTGGAGAGAACTAATTTTAATTGCTCCTGAACGATACACCTCCTCAACAACATATGGTCCTTCCCATTTCGAGAGTAATTTCCCTGCAAAGAATCTGAGACGAGACCGATACAATAGGACTTTATCCCCAATATTAAACTCTCTTTTGATAATCCTTCTATCATGCCATTTCTTAACTTTCTCTTTAAAGAGTTTAGCATTTTCATAAGCTTCACTTCTCCATTCATCTAGAGAACTTAATTGCAGCAACCTCTTATTACCGGCTAGTTTAGGATCTTTGTTTAGTTCTCTAACAGCCCAATAAGCTTTGTGCTCTAGTTCTAAAGGTAAATGACAAGCTTTTCCATAAACCATTTTATAAGGTGACATTCCCATGGGGTTTTTATAAGCAGTTCTATAAGCCCATAGTGCTTCCTTCAATTTACTAGCCCAATTCTTTCTAGTTTTATTAACAGTCTTTTGCAAGATAGATTTAATTTCTCTATTTGATAGTTCTACTTGCCCACTAGTTTGAGGATGATAAGCGGAAGCAATTCTATGATTAATACCATATTTAGCAAGAGTTTTTCTAAAACCACCATGAATAAAATGAGAACCTCCATCTGTCATAATATATCTAGGAACTCCAAATCTAGGAAAAATAATGTCTAAAAGCATTCTTAAAGAGGTCTCACCATCAGCACTTTTTGTAGGTATGGCTTTCACCCATTTAGTAACATAATCAACAGCAACAAGTATATGAGTGTTACCTTCTGAAGAGGGAAAAGGTCCCATGAAGTCAAATCCCCAACAATCAAATGGTTCAATAACAAGAGTATAATTCATAGGCATTTCATTGCGTCTGGAGATATTACCAACCCTTTGACATTCATCACAAGATAAAATAAACTTCCTTGCATCTTTGAAGAGAGTTGGCCAATAAAAACCTGATTGTAGAACCTTTTGCGCGGTTCTATCTCCGGCGTGATGTCCTCCATAAGCACTACCATGACATTTACTCAATATCTCTTGTTGCTCATATTTGGGAACACATCTTCGCAGAATACCATCCACTCCTTCTTTATATAAGTGTGGGTCATCCCAAAAATAATGCCTCAAGTCATAAAAGAATTTCCTCCTTTGCTGAGCTGAAAAGGTTGGAGGCAAGTACTTGGAAACAATAAAGTTAGCATAATCAGCATACCAAGGACTGTCTCGTGAGCTCACCTTTATTACAGCCAATTGTTCATTTGGAAAACTATCATTAACAGGAACAGGATCATAAGCAATATTTTCCAATCTAGACAAATTATCAGCAACAGGATTATCAGCACCTTTCCTATCTACAATATGTAAATCAAATTCTTGCAACAGAAGTACCCATCTAATAAGCCTTGGCTTAGCATCTTTATTTTGCATAAGGTATCTGATTGCAGCATGATCAGTATGAATAGTAACTTTTGAATCAACGATATAAGATCTAAACTTATCACAAGCAAAGACTACAGCTAACAATTCTTTTTCAGTAGTAGCATAATTTCTTTGAGCAGCATCAAGAGTTTTACTAGCATAATGAATAACATTCAGTTTTTTATCTACTCGCTGTCCAAGAACAGTGCCTACAGCAAAATCACTAGCATCACACATAATTTCAAATGGTAAGTTCCAATCAGGAGGTTCAACTATAGGGGTAGTTGTTAAGGCTTTCTTTAGGGTTTCAAAAGCTTCCTTACAATCATCATCAATAACAAAAGGTACATCTTTTTGAAGAAGATTAGTAAGAGGCTTTGAAATCTTGGAGAAGTCTTTAATAAACCTCCTATAAAACCCAGCATGACCAAGAACACTACGAATACCTTTAACATCCCTTGGATAGGGCATCTTCTCAATGGCTTCAACTTTAGCTCTATCAACTTCAATACCTCTCTTGGAAATTTTATGTCCCAATACAATTCCTTCATTAACCATAAAGTGGCATTTCTCCCAATTAAGAACAAGGTTAGTTTCTTCACATCTCTGCAAAACTTTATCAAGGTTCCGCAAGCAATTATCAAAAGAATTTCCATAGACGGAAAAATCGTCCATGAATACCTCTACAATACTCTCACAAAAGCCATGAAAAAAAGCAGACATGCATCTTTGAAAAGTAGCAGGAGCATTACATAAACCAAAAGGCATACGCCTATAAGCATAAGTTCCATAGGGACAAGTGAAAGTGGTTTTCTCTTGATCTTTAGTTTTAACAGCAATTTGTGAAAACCCAGAATAACCATCAAGAAAGCAAAAATGAGTATTTTTAGATAACCTTTCTAACATTTGATCAATAAAAGGCAAAGGGTAATGATCTTTCTTAGTAACCTTATTAACTTTTCGATAATCAATGCACATTCTATACCCTACAACTACTCTTTGAGGTATGAGCTCATCATTATCATTAGGCACAACAGTCATTCCTCCTTTCTTAGGAACACAATGCACAGGACTAACCCATCTACTATCATCAATAGGATATATAATACCAGCTTCAAGGAGTCTTAATACCTCATTTCTTACCACATCCTTCATCTTAGGAATTAGACGACGCTGAGGTTCAACAACAGGCTTCGCATCATCTTCCATATTAATGGCGTGTTGGCAAATAGAGGGAGAAATCCCCTTCAAGTCATCAAGAGTGTAGCCAATAGCACCTCGGTGTTTCTTCAGTATTTCCAATAACCTTTCTTCTTCAAACTCTGAAAGCTTAGAACTAATAATAACAGGATATATTTTCTTATCATCAATATGAGCATATTTAAGATTATCAGGCAATGGTTTTAAATCAAAGACAGGATCTTCCTTTGGTGGTGGTGTTGTACCCAGATCTTCCACCGGTAAATCGTGCTTAAGAATAGGTTGACGAAGGAAAATTTCATCAAGCTCATCTCTTTCTTCCCTAAAAAACTTCACTCTCACTATTCTCCAAATGTTGCTGCAAAGGATTACTAGGAGCAAGAGCAATAGATGCACACTGTTCAACTTTAAAATCACTATTAGGCGAATCAATTTTATAAGGAGTTTTGGTAAATTTAGAGAAGTTAAACTCATAAGATTCACCAGCAAATTTAGTCAAAATTTTCTCTTTCTTGCAATCTATAATAGCTCCACAAGTATTTAGAAAAGGTCTACCAAAAATGATAGGACAATATTTACTAGCAGCAGAACCAAGTACCAAAAAGTCAGCAGGATATTTAATCTTACCACATAGAACTTCCACATCTCGAACAATACCAATTGGAGAGATAGTTTCTCTATTAGCCAGCCGAATAACCACATCAATATCTTCAAGTTCACAAGAACCAATTTCGTGCATAATCTCCGTGTAAAGCTCATAAGGAATAGCACTAATACTTGCACCAATATCACATAAACCATAATAACAATGATCACCAATTCTAACAGATAGCATAGGAACACTAGCTTTCCTAGACTTATTAGGATGCGAAACAATATTAGAAGCATCTTCACAGAAAATAATATGACCATCTTCTACATTTTCAGTCACAAGATCTTTAATTATTGCAACAGCAGGTTCAACTTTTATTTGTTCTTCAGGTTCTATAGGTTTCTTTTCACTTTTATGAACCGCACTATTTATAACAGAGTACTCCTTCATTTTAGCAGGGAAAGGAGTTTTTTCAATATAAGCTTCAGGAATAACATGATCAACAGTTTCCACTACAACACATTTATTTATAGATGAATCAATTTTATCTTTATACGGTCCATGATACTTATCAAAGTTCTTCTTAGGCAATTCATAATGAGAAGCAAAAGCTTTATAAAGATTTGCAAAAGAATCCTTGAGAATCAAGACCATAAGTAGCACTCATATTACGAAATTTATCAAGATCCATAAAAGCTTCAATGCATTTATAATCATAATTTATACCTGATTCTCTATCCTTGTCGTTCTCCCATCCTTCGGTATTTTCTTGGATCCGATTAAGAAGGTCCCTTTTAAACTCTTCCTTGTTGCGTGTAAATGATCCGTAACAAGAAGTATCCAGCAAGGTCTTGTCTTGAAAAGAAAGTCTTGCATAGAAATTATCAATAATAATATTACCAGGAAGCTCATGAATGGGGCATTTGAGCATTAAAGACTTCAATCTCCCCCACGCTTGGGCAATACTCTCTCCTTCATGAGGCCAAAAATTATATATGCGATTCCGATCTTTGTGAATCTCACTTGGAGGATAGAACTTAGAATAAAACCGGGGCACAATATCATTCCATTCAAGAGAATCCCCATTATCCAAGAATTTATACCAATGCGCCGCTTTACAGCGATATAGAGAATAGTTTCTTCCTCACTTCATCCATAGCAATACCTGCACACTTGAATAAACCGCATAATTCATGTCGTAACAAGAATGATCTCCAGGGTGGACAGTTCCATCCCCTGTATAACGGTTATCCACTACACGTTCAATAATTTTCATAGGTATTTTGTATGGTATTTCTTCCTTACCTGGCGCCTCATCCACTACCTTTGCATTAGTAGTAGATTTCCCAAATAAACACTCAAGAGAAGATCTCTCCATAATGAATTATAGCAGCAGGCAGAAATAAAATCAGCACAAACAGTAGAAATTTCCCTTACCAATTCCACTTACCAATAGCGCTTCACTCCCCGGCAACGGCGCCAGAAAATAGTCTTGATGACCCACAAGTATAGGGGGTGTATCGTAGTATCTTCGATAAGTAAGAATGTCGATCCCAACGAGGAGCAGAAGGTGTTGACAAGCAGTTTCGATGAAGGATTCACTGTAAATGCTCACAGACAAGTATTCAGGGGGTTTTGATGTAACAGATGAATAAAGTACGAGTAAGTAAAGTGCGAGAGTAATAATTGCAGCGAGTGGCCCAATCCTTTTTAGCACAAAGGACAAGCCGGTTTGTTTACTTATAATAACCAAACGTTCTCGAGGACACACGGGATTTTAGTCTAGTGCTTTCGCTACATACGGCTAATTAATCTTCATTGTTTTGATAAGTGTTGTGTGGGTTGATACGCATACAGCACGCGTCCGTTGGGAACCCCAAGTGGAAGGTGTGATGCGTACAGCAGCAAATTTCCCTCAGTAAGAAACCAAGGTTTATCGAACCAGTAGGAGCCAAGAAGCACGTTGAAGGTTGATGGCGGCGGGATGTAGTGCGGCGCAACACCAGAGATTCTGGCGCCAACGTGGAACCTGCACAACACAACCAAAGTACTTTGCCCCAACGAAACAGTGAGGTTGTCAATCTCACCGGCTTGCTGTAACAAAGGATTAGATGTATAGTGTGGATGATGATTGTTTGCAGAAAACAGTAGAACAAGTATTGCAGTAGATTGTATTCGATGTAAAAGAATGGACCGGGGTCCACAGTTCACTAGAGGTGTCTCTCCCATAAGATAAATAGCATGTTGGGTGAACAAATTACAGTCGGGCAATTGACAAATAGAGAGAGCATGACAATGCACATACATGATATGATAAGTATAGTGAGATTTGATTGGGCATTACGACAAAGTACATAGACCGCTATCCAGCATGCATCTATGCCTAAAAAGTCCACCTTCAGGTTATCATCCGAACCCCTTCCAGTATTAAGTTGCAAACAACAGACAATTGCATTAAGTATGGTGCGTAATGTAATCAATAACTACATCCTCGGACATAGCATCAATGTTTTATCCCTAGTGGCAACAGCACATCCACAACCTTAGAACTTTCTCACATCGTCCCAGATTTAATGGAGGCATGAACCCACTATCGAGCATAAATACTCCCTCTTGGAGTTAAGAGTAAAAACTTGGCCAGAGCCTCTACTAATAACGGAGAGCATGCAAGATCATAAACAACACATAGGTAATAGATTGATAATCAACATAACATAGTATTCTCTATCCATCGGATCCCGACAAACACAACATATAGACTTACAGATAGATGATCTTGATCATGTTAGGCAGCTCACAAGATCCGACAATGAAGCACATGAGGAGAAGACAACCATCTAGCTACTGCTATGGACCCATAGTCCAGGGGTGAACTACTCACTCATCACTCCGGAGGCGACCATGGCGGTGAAGAGTCCTCCGGGAGGTGAATCCCCTCTCCGGCAGGGTGCCGGAGGCGATCTCCTGAATCCCCCGAGATGGGATTGGCGGCGGCGTCTCAGTAAGGTTTTCCGTATCATGGCTCTCGGTACTGGGGGTTTCGCGACGAAGGCTTTAAGTAGGCGGAAGGGCAACGCGGGGGGCCACACGAGGGCCCCACACGCCAGGGCCGCGCGGCCTAGGGCTGGGCCGCGCCGCCCTGTTGTGGCGGCGCCTCGTGGCCCCACTTCCTTTCCCCCTCGGTCTTCTGGAAGCTTCGTGCAAAAATAGGACCCTGGGCGTTGATTTCGTCCAATTCCGAGAATATTTCCTTTGTAGGATTTCTGAAACCAAAAATAGCAGAAAACAGCAGCTGGCTCTTCGGCATCTCGTTAATAGGTTAGTGCCGGAAAATGCATAAATACGACATATAATGTGTATAAAACATGTAGATATCATCAATAATGTGGCATGGAACATAAGAAATTATCGATACGTCGGAGACGTATCAGCATCCCCAAGCTTAGTTCCTGCTCCTTCCCAGCAGGTAAACGATAACAAAGATAATTTCTGGAGTGACATGCCATCATAACCTTGATCATACTATTGTAAACATATGTAATGAATGCAGCGATCAAAACAATGGTAATGACATGAGTAAACAACTGAATCATAAAGCAAAGACTTTTCATGAATAGCACTTAAAGACAAGCATCAATAAGTCTTGCATAAGAGTTAACTCATAAAGCAATAAATCAAAGTAAAGGTATTGAAGCAACACAAAAGAAGATTAAGTTTCAGCGGTTGCTTTCAACTTATAACATGTATATCTCATGGATATTGTCAACATAGAGTAATATAACAAATGCAATATGCAAGTATGTAGGAATCAATGCACAGTTCACACAAGTGTTTGCTTCTTGAGGTGGAGAGAGATAGGTGAACTGACTCAACATAAAAGTAAAAGAAAGGTCCTTCAAAGAGGAAAGCATCGATTGCTATATTTGTGCTAGAGCTTTTATTTTGAAAACATGAAACAATTTTGTCAACGGTAGTAATAAAGCATATGTATCATGTAAATTATATCTTACAAGTTGCAAGCCTCATGCATAGTATACTAGTAGTGCCCGCACCTTGTCCTAATTAGCTTGGACTACCGGGATCATCACAATACACATGTTTTAACCAAGTGTCACAAAGGGGTACCTCTATGCCGCCTGTACAAAGGTCTAAGGAGAAAGCTCGCATTTTGGATTTCTCGCTTTTGATTATTCTCAACTTAGACATCCATACCGGGACAAAATAGACAACAGATAATGGACTCCTCTTTAATGCATAAGCATGTAGCAACAATTAGTGTTCTCATATGAGATTGAGGATATATGTCCAAAACTGAAACTTCCACCATGATTCATGGCTTTAGTTAGCGGCCCAATGTTCTTCTCTAACAATATGCATGCTCTAACCAATAAAGTGGTAGATCTCCCTTACTTCAGACAAGACGGACATGCATAGCAACTCACATGATATTCAACAAAGAGTAGTTGATGGCGTCCCCAGAAAACATGGTTATCGCACAACAAGCAACTTAATAAGAGATAAAGTGCATAAGTACATATTCAATACCACAATAGTTTTTAAGCTATTTGTCCCATGAGCTATATATTGCAAAGGCGAATGATGGAAATTTAAAGGTAGCACTCAAGCAATTTACTTTGGAATGGCGGAGAAATACCATGTAGTAGGTAGGTATGGTGGACACAAATGGCATAGTGGTTGGCTCGAGGATTTGGATGCATGAGAAGTATTCCCTCTCGATACAAGGTTTAGGCTAGCAAGGTTATTTGAAACAAACACAAGGATGAACCGGTGCAGCAAAACTCACATAAAAAACATATTGTAAACATTATAAGACTCTACACCGTCTTCCTTGTTGTTCAAAACTCAATACTAGAAATTATCTAGACTTTAGAGAGACCAAATATGCAAACCAAATTTAGCAAGCTCTAGGTGTTTCTTCATTAATGGGTGCAAAGTATATGATGCAAGAGCTTAAACATGAGCACAACAATTGCCAAGTATCAAATTATTCAAGACATTTTAGAATTACTACATGTAGCATTTCCCGATTCCAACCATATAACAATTTAACGAAGAAGATTCAACCTTCGCCATGAATACTATGAGTAAAGCCTAAGGACATATTTGTCCATATGCAACAGCGGAGCGTGTCTCTCTCCCACACAATGAATGCTAGGATCCATTTTATTGCGGTGACCCAGCGTACCACTGCATGGTGTAGTACACAAGTCGTTGACATAACACAAGTGAAACACCGTTCCACCCATATTACATCCCTCAGAGTGGTACAACAGAAACATATGCGAGTCCAAGGTATGTCTATAGAAGTACACAAGAGCTGTTTACATAAGATCAACACAACCTCCTACTTTACAGTGAGGTAAAACTTCAAATAAAGCTCCAGAAGAACGACTCGTAGTCTACCTTATTGCTAATTCAAGTTTAAGAGCTACTTGGCTTGCTATAGAATTCTAGCTACTTAGGTGCTAGGATTAGGGAAAGATTCCCTTCTATTACTAGTCTAGGTTCCCATTATAGCTGATGCAGAAGTTGACTCCATTGACTTCTTTGATTGGATTCTTCATCTTGTTGCGGTTGACTCCTTTGTCTTCGAGTTCCACGGTAGTTTCTCCTTCGGTGCGTTGCTCTAAGAAGGGGGTTCAAACGAGATAGAATGAGTACGAGCGTACTCAGCAAGTTCATATTAGGAAATAGGTGTATCATGCACTAGCTATAGCCATAGACCAGAAAGTCATAGGCCAATGCAAGTTTTTGTAATCATTTCTTCAAAAGGTTTATTTTATTCTGAAAACTATGCCCGTCAGTCTTCACAGGTTGACTAGAACTTCGTGGAGTTCCTTTCCTGCCGCGTTCGCGATTCCTTCCCGGAACGAGGGAGTGACAGTCACAATTCTTGATACCCTCTGCAGAGGTGCGTTACTTTACCCCACAAGAGATCTTAACCATGTTGCCGGCCGAGAGTATGTCCCCGTCCACACTTCCTTTGGTGTGAGGCCCAGTATAAGATCCAAGCCAATCACTGCCTTCTCCGCGACCCTGCAAACCCACCCTTTTGTCCGACCGTACACCTCCAGTAGACTTTCCCCCGATAATACGGCTTTACTCATGGTGTACTCCGGACAATCCCTCATAGATCGGAAGAGATTAACATCACCAATGGATGGGGATTTAAAAGGATTTCCCAACCTATTGCGGCAGTGCCTCCAGCACCCCACCGTCTCTCCGATCCGTTGGCGTGCAGAAGGGAAAAGATACAGCTGACTTCCCCAGAGCCATTATAGATCTTATGGATAACGCGATATGTACGGCGCTAGAATCACTGGACGGCATTGGTAATTAATCCTAGGGTGATATAACCCATTGCAATGGAACCTCCACCATATCAACACATACCATGGTTCCATTGCCCACCACATAGTCATATTCATAATTGTAAAATAATATTTGCTTTTCAATGCATGAGTGATAAGTATAGTACTTTGCATATAGTTTGATAAAAATAATCAAATGACATGAGCAAGCGATGAACTTGCCTTTCTTGACTGCAAGATTATGCAGGCAAAAGCTTCGATACGTGATAACTCCAAATTCTGAAATACCATCATCGTCCGGTAAGGACAATGTTTAAAGAACTGGCAAAGATGCTATAATGCATAGTATGAGATGCAATCGTCCCGAGCGTAACCTAACCTCGATGATTTAAGATATGTGAGTTGTAAAGATTTCTTTAGGGTTGGTTGCACTTTTAGAATGGTTCTCATACAAGGTTCTTATTAGGGTTTGGTTATATTAGCATCATAACCAAGTGATATAAGACATCATAACAATCATACATATAAAGAATAGTGGTGGAACAATATATAAAGAACAGTTGTCAATTTTAAGTTCTACAGATCATGGTTGATGATTACTTATACTATACTTCAAAAGAATAACTTTTGAAGAACATGTTAATTAAGAATCAATGAGTATTTCAAAGAAGGATTAGGGCTTCTAAGGTTTGATTGACATTTGTACTTCAAAAGAATAACTTTTGAAGAACAGGTTAAATAAGAATATGAACTTCTCTACATAGGAGCTATGGCTTTCTAGGGTTTACTATTGAATTCATTTAGTTCTCGAATAGGAACTAGTTGGTTCTTATCTTGGAATGGGTTTCTATATAGCAACAAGTATTGACATGTTTATTACTATGGTTGATTATGGTATCATATCAAAAATGATGGTCAAGGTTTTGCTTTGAATTAGGGTTTACTATGGCTTCACATTTGCTTCATTAAGTAATTACTAATAGTTCCTAAGCTAAGTGACTTATCATTTCCCAAGTAGGGTTTAGTGGACTAGGAGCATGTGGTGTGCATTACTACATAAGGTTGGTACTAAGGTTCATCATTATAGTTCTACTAAGGTTTAATGATTGAGGTTTATCCTAATGGTGTGGTATAATGGAGTGGTGATCAATGGTACTAATTCAATTAACAAGTTAGGGTTTCTACCTATGTGGCACTAGTGGATCATATAGGGTTTAATTAAGAATAGGAACATGAAATGATAATCTCATGTGACTTGGTTTATGCTAATGGATCATAAGCATGCATTCATTGGTTCTTATCAAGGTTCTACAAGTAAAGTTGAAATTCACATGATCACATGTGATAAGCAACTAGGGTTTTAGGGTTTAACATTTTAACATAATCACATAAATTAATGGAATCCAGGTCTTACTTAAATTGAAACTAAGGTTTCTAAATTATGGTATAACTCCTAAAATGATAATTGATAAATAGAGTTGTGGTTACTAATTACTTTGAATCCAAATTAGTAATGGTTTAACATTTTATTAATTTTTTACAAGTTTTAATAACTAGAGTAATTCTTATTTAGGTTTAATTAAGAATCAGAGTTTAATAATTGTTATTAGGTTTAAAGTATTTAACTTGTTAACTTAAGAATGTTTAAGTAAATAATTGTTGGGCTTCCAAAATAATATTGGCTTTTAATATTTTCTTGAGTTATTACTATTTAAAGAAAATAGAAAATAGTAATTTGCAAATTAGGGTTTATGAATTACCACTAATAATTAAGTTAAGGCAATTATGGTAAATAAAATTAATCCTAACATTTTACTTAGTTACTGAATAGTTAAAATTTAATTTTTGAAACTTCATTAATTATTGAATTCAAATTGTATTTTAAATAAATGAAATGGCATAATTAATAAGGTTAAAAATAAGTGAAATTTTATTTTGACACACATTTTTGTTTTATATTTTATTTGAGTAGAGTTTATTTTTGTGAGCATTTTGATATATTATTCATATTTTTCTGAGTTGAAATGATTTTTCTATGATTTTACAAACTTTCAGTAATTTTCTGGAATTTGAAATAAATGGAAATTACTAAGCATACCGGTTCACTCCTAGCCCTAGAGACAGACAGGTGGGGCCGTTGACTAGGTCACTTGCCACGCGGGCAAAGACCAGTCAACACGACCAGCGGCCCCACACGACACGTTGGCGTTGCCGGCGGCTAAACGCCGGCGACCAATTCACGGCGGCGCTACGCTACAGGGCCTCCCAGGACGCGCGACTAGGGTTTTCTGACTCCCCTCGAGCTACTGAATACAGTGGTGGTGTTGGTTTTGTCAGGGGATCATCGGAGCTACACCGGCGTTCATGTCCCGCGGCGGTTCACTTCGGCGAAACGGCTAAACGGAGCTATAGATGGTTCCAGGAAACAATATTGGAGTCCAGAGATGCGCAAGCTCACCGTGAACTTGTTGGTGTGGTCAACGACGACGATTGCCGCCGGAGACGACGGCGATTGATGGTTTCCCGACGAACCCGAATGAAAGGGAACGGCGAAATTCTCCCTCAACTTGGCTTCCCTCGATGCTACATTCCTCCAGGGTGCTCTACGCGGCCAGGCGCTTCCAACGAGCCACTTGGTAGACGCCGGGGTGGTCTCCATCGACGGCTAGCCGGAGAACTGGCCGACCATGGCGGTGTTTCCAGTGAGAGATAGAGAGGGCTAGAGAGTGAATTGAAGGGCGGCGAAGAACAAGGACTATACGGTGATGATCTCCACCTATTTATAGGCCGAGGGAAGCCTCGAGGACTCGACACGACGACGGCGACGGTGAAGAGGTGGCGGTCTCTGGAAGGTGATCTGGCGAAGATCTTTTCTCTCCCGCGGATAGACTCGGACGCGAAACGATTAGGGTGACGTTCTGGAACCTTCTGCGATGTCCGGGCATCCTTATCGTCGATGAGAGCGGTGCCTACTGGCGATGCCGCGCTGTCGACGCCGGAGAAGAAGACGACGACGTTTTTCCCCTTGCACGATTCTTAAAGCAGGCGAAACGGTAAGTGGTTTTGGGCTGGGCCGCGTCTGGGCTGTGTTGGCCTGCTCGGCTGGTGCGGTACTGGGCTGCGACGGTGCTGCTTGGCCTGCCAGGTAAGTTTCCCTCTCTTTCTCTTTTCAAACTTTCTGTTTTCTATTTTTTTTATTTTCTGTTTTGATATTTGAATTCAAATTTGAATTCTGTTTTGTTTTGCAGGTTCTAAAACATTTGAATATCAATATAACTTGATAACAATGCTCACTGTATAATCTTGTTGTTTAAACAAATATTTAGTTTAGGATTTAATTGATATCTTGTGAGGTTTAAGTAAAAATAGAAATGGTTTAGTTAGTTATTTCAATTCCTTTTTTTAATTTAGGAATCAGATCTATTTAAATGGTTTGAAACTTAGAACGTGTGCATAGTGAAAATATTATTAGGTTTAACTAGTGTACTTAACAATATGGATTGTTCTCATATATTTTATATTATGGTTAGAGTTTAAATTAAATGGTGTTGAGAATAAGATGAATCATGATTTTATGTGGAGAATTACTTCTAAGGGTTTAAGAATATGGTTGACTTCACTCTGTGTAAAATAACCTTGCTTAGCAAACTACTGACTTGAATTATTTAAGATAGATCCTAAGCTAATTATGGTTGACTCACTTGTTAAAGTGTTGGTTTAATTATGACACAATATTCCATTTGGGCAACTAAACAAGGTGATTGGAAATCAAAGTAGAATTGGTTATTGGTTTCACTCTACTTACCAAATGGAATCTAGTCTATAGGTATATATGGCTCGGGTTATTATTTGTGATACATGATACACAAGTTAGGAAACAATATTCTATGTGGTGTGAATTCTACTTGAAAGGTTTAGGTTTTTGCATAAACTTCACTAAATTGAAGTATAAATAGGCATGAGGTATGGCAGGGTTCTAATTATAATCCAAGTTAATCCATGGGTTGGAATTCAAATGTAGTTTAGGGTTTAAGTAGTGATCACCCATGTGATATACATCTAGGATTAGAATATGAGCATAAGCTTTGGTTATGTTTCACTAATGGAACATGGCTCTTCTCTACAAGATTAAAGGTTGGTTTTAAACAAGTAAGATGTAATACTACTCTAAAATTCTCTAGGATAGACATGGCTATTGTTAGCATCTATAATCTCTCTCACTTCTAAATGTCTTGTAATAGCCTAAGGTCCTACTCAAGATATGATGATATGATCCTCTAAATATATGGTTTGCCTAGGAATTCTACCTTGGTATTTTCTGTAGCTTGTTCTTCAGGAAATCTGATAAACCTGCATCTTGTGGTATGCCTCCACCTCCTAGCTTCTTCATCTTGATCCTAGCTAATGTATGGAGTGGCTCTATGTGTGTATTTCCTTGCATCATACTACAAGATGACTAAATGGATGGAGGGTGTGGCTCTATTTATAGGCTTGGGCAAGCTCTAGTATCATGACACATAGGTGGGTGACTCTTGTTTTGGTTTGATGAATAAGGTGCTTGGTTGTCATGCCCTCATCCATAGCAATCCTTTGAGCATGAGGTGGCAAAGCTTAGGATGCAAGTCATGTAGATATTTTCATCCTATGTGGCAAGATCATTATCCTCTCATATGATTTATTCTTGGATAGCCAAGTGGCATTTGTTACTAAATATCTTGTGGATGGTTTATTAATGTTGATGAGTCACTATATCATATTTGATTGGATTTATATTACAATATTGGTCAAAAGATCAAGGTTGAAGGTTATTCCTCAAATTTGGATAGTTGGTTTTGATTTCACCAAGGCATGATCATATGAGTTTCAAAATACTCATAGTCAGTTTGATTCAAATAGTTTGAACTATAAATCGTAATGTAAATGGATTCAGTTTTATGATATTCCATATACTTAATAAGTTATGATTTAAATAAGAATGGGTGGCTTTTATGCACTTTAAACCCTGTGGTTTACCTTATTTGGTAATAAGTTTAGAAGTGAATTAATTTACACACAAAAGTAGTTGCTAACTTTTAAGTGTTAAGAAGTTAGGGTTTGATTCTTAAAGAATGTGTTGTTGTAAAACTACTTCTATTTGATCTAGCCCATAGATCAAATCATCTCTACCCAAAACAGGGTTTTAGCAAAGATCACAGAGAAGTTTATAGCGCTTGACTTGATGATCTACTTCAATTCCAGCAAGTCAAGTGAAACTTCAGTTACTGTGGTAAGTTTTATTTGAAAGCGCGAAAATCCCCCGGATTTTCTATGCATGAATGCAATGCACACTTTGGTGTTCTCTCATTTTGTAGCCTCTAAACCTGGGATATTACAGCCTCTCCCCCTTAAACTGAACTTCGTCCCGAAGTTCGAACGCTCTCATGTTTCGGAACGTTGAAATGTCTTGAACAGATCACCATCCTTCAACTCCATGGTGATCACACTAGATATAGTTGAATATATCCCTTGTCCCAATCCTTCCGGAAGTCTTCTGATGTCTGGCACTGATACTTTCTTCTATTCTATGATTTCTTCCAACACTCTAAGTTTATAGGCTTACTATCCAAAGATTCTTGGATTAAGACATCTTATTGTGTTAATGGACTTTATTAATGGCTGTGGTGACATCTTCCTATTTGGGTACTTAAAACTTGGTTCTATCAGCTGCGATAATCCAGCTGCGATGTAATATGGCACTATGGTGTACCAGCTGCGATATTCAAACCTTAAGTCTAAAGGATTTATTTAAAGTAGGGTATTGTTTTCCCTTACTACCATAACGAAAGTAATGGTACTTGGTAAGGTATTTACAATAGGCATGGTCCTGGTTGTTTAGTCCTACGAATGAATTAGACTCATTTAGTCCATCCAATCATGGCCTCTAGTTTATCCTAGTTACCTTCCTTTTGGTTTCTTTAGGTTCCATGAAAGGAATCTTTCTAATAATCATTAGTTTTGGTATTGTCAAACCCTTCGATCTTAAACTTTCTTAAGCTTGGATTGTCCTCCGACATCTTCTTCATCCAACTTCATTATCTTAAGCTTACTTAAGTTCTCTTGGTTTTGGAGTAATTACAATTACCCACTCAAGTTAAGGTCTAACCCTTACTTCCTCGAGATATGAACCTCGGCTTCTGGTCTGACAACCTCCTGAGAGTACTATTATATGGATAGTTCCCAACAACCTTATAAAAATAAGATCGGACTTCCTTTCCGTTCAGACCTTTTTCTCCATCTATCACACTACAAATAATATCTTAATACTTCTCCTTCAGCCTTCCTCTCCCCCTTGGAGTTTACTAATGATCTTCAAACTTCCTTTCTTCTAATCATTAAACTCCAAGGTTAGGTAGTTGGTTTAGGTCTGGTTTATATTTTGTACCTTTCTAAAGTCTCACGAAGAATTCTTTGCGGTGTATCCACACAGTTGTGGGTATCCATTATGAATCCTCCGACTAAATGTTCACCTACTATGAGATACCAGCTGTGAAATACTAGCTGCGGAATCCCCCTTTCTTTTAGGATAAAGAAATGTTCAGGCTGTGGGCTATCTGGTACTAGCTGCAGACTACCTAGTACCAGATGTGGCTTATTGCATACCAGCTGTGGCTATGTTATGGTTTTAGGCAATATCTACTTACCAGCTGTGGCTACTTACATAGTTTTAGTTAAGATATACCTCACTTTACATTCTTTCTCTTCATGATTATCCTATATCAGCTGCGGTCTTATTATACCAGCTGCGACTTCACTTGTCTATTTTCCTTCTTCCAGGGTTTGTTTTGCAAAATAACCACTTGTGGACACTATGAAAATAGTATTGTAAGTGACTTCACTTGCATTCCCTTCTTCCAGAATGAATACAGCTCTACTTCTACTACTCCATATTCACTATTTTTCTCACTTCCGTGATACTTCCATGTTGAAGTACTCCTCGATTAAGGATAGAAGTGAGTTTTAATTGGTCCTTCCTTCAGATGGTTGTGGTTGCTTCCCACAACTTTACTTTCTTCTTCTAGTGAACCTTCATCTTGTCTTCAAAATCTTCATAATTCGTCACTTCCTCACACGAATACCTTTACCCTCTAGACCTATAACATCAAGTAAGAGCTTGATATTGCAACATGCATTTGCATATCAAAGTCAAACTTCATGTATGGATCTAGTCAATTAATGAAGATTCAAGAAAATCCAAGAAAAATCCAGCTTTGTGCTTATAATACACATCCTTATATGCCTGAATATAGTAGTTGGGTAAAACATCCCTAAACATCAGGATCAGATGTGTAGTATATAACACCACATAAGATAGGTTTAGGTTGTGATACTTAGCACAATACGTGAATTTCTACTATTTGTCTCAACATTTGTCTTAATTGCACATTTGCAATGAGACAAACTTGAAACAAAATGGCTTGGGATAGTTGAAGTTAACCTAGTTTTCTTTGGAAGCACTAAAAAAATAGTATACCATATATATGTGCTATTGAGGACTACTTCCTATAATACAATTAGTTTTAACATGTCTATTCTAAACACATGATTGTTTAGAATATACCACCTATAACTCTAGGATTTCTCTATGTGACATGCTCTCAATAAGCCTTCTTTAAACTAAGGACTATGATTCTAACATTCTTGACACAGTTTCCAGGATTTTAAGGCCTAAGCTTTCGAACTATTCCCTAAATCCTACTCCTTATCATCCTTTTGTTATCGTACTTATGATGTTCTACTCCATCATACCATGATTCTCAAGTGAATCATATATGAGTATCTAGTTTATTATTGAAAGTAGACTCATGTAACTCCTATCACTCTTCCTTACCTCCTATGATTGACTCATCATAGACATATACTACCTTATATAACTTATCTCCCTTACTTAACATCAGCCATTTGACATTTTTAATGACTCTTACTTAACTATAACATGACTTGGTATACATCTTCCAATAGGATATCTTCCTTATGGTTGTATCCTCTCTTTGGACTACCATGTATTGTATACCAACTATGGTTTACTACCACCATTTATCTTAAGCTTCAATGGTGTTCTAATTATTTGGAATGAAGCCATATAACTAACTAACTTTACTTAAGAAAGATAGATAAGAAAGATTGACTCAAGTGTGTCAGGATTATTCTCAAGTGAATACCCATCTCAAGTCAAAAGAATAGTTGGTTTGGCTAAGACAACTTCCTATAGACACTACCAAACCTATAGGTCTCCTTTAAAGGGTTTTAATCCTAGGGTCAAAGCATTTGCTCTGATACCAGCTGCGGTGACCCAGCGTACCACTGCATGGTGTAGTACACAAGTCGTTGACATAACACAAGTGAAACACCGTTCCACCCATATTACATCCCTCAGAGTGGTACAACAGAAACATATGCGAGTCCAAGGTATGTCTATAGAAGTACACAAGAGCTGTTTACATAAGATCAACACAACCTCCTACTTTACAGTGAGGTAAAACTTCAAATAAAGCTCCAGAAGAACGACTCGTAGTCTACCTTATTGCTAATTCAAGTTTAAGAGCTACTTGGCTTGCTATAGAATTCTAGCTACTTAGGTGCTAGGATTAGGGAAAGATTCCCTTCTATTACTAGTCTAAGTTCCCATTATAGCTGATGCAGAAGTTGACTCCATTGACTTCTTTGATTGGATTCTTCATCTTGTTGCGGTTGACTCCTTTGTCTTCGAGTTCCACGGTAGTTTCTCCTTCGGTGCGTTGCTCTAAGAAGGGGGTTCAAACGAGATAGAATGAGTACGAGCGTACTCAGCAAGTTCATATTAGGAAATAGGTGTATCATGCACTAGCTATAGCCATAGACCAGAAAGTCATAGGCCAATGCAAGTTTTTGTAATCATTTCTTCAAAAGGTTTATTTTATTCTGAAAACTATGCCCGTCAGTCTTCACAGGTTGACTAGAACTTCGTGGAGTTCCTTTCCTGCCGCGTTCGCAGTTCCCTTCCCGGAACAGGGAGTGACAGTCACAATTCTTGATACCCTCTGCAGAGGTGCGTTACTTTACCCCACAAGAGATCTTAACCATGTTGCCGGCCGAGAGTATGTCCCCGTCCACACTTCCTTTGGTGTGAGGCCCAGTATAAGATCCAAGCCAATCACTGCCTTCTCCGCGACCCTGCAAACCCACCCTTTTGTCCGACCGTACACCTCCAGTAGACTTTCCCCCGATAATACGGCTTTACTCATGGTGTACTCCGGACAATCCCTCATAGATCGGAAGAGATTAACATCACCAATGGATGGGGATTTAAAAGGATTTCCCAACCTATTGCGGCAGTGCCTCCAGCACCCCACCGTCTCTCCGATCCGTTGGCGTGCAGAAGGGAAAAGATACAGCTGACTTCCCCAGAGCCATTATAGATCTTATGGATAACGCGATATGTACGGCGCTAGAATCACTGGACGGCATTGGTAATTAATCCTAGGGTGATATAACCCATTGCAATGGAACCTCCACCATATCAACACATACCATGGTTCCATTGCCCACCACATAGTCATATTCATAATTGTAAAATAATATTTGCTTTTCAATGCATGAGTGATAAGTATAGTACTTTGCATATAGTTTGATAAAAATAATCAAATGACATGAGCAAGCGATGAACTTGCCTTTCTTGACTGCAAGATTATGCAGGCAAAAGCTTCGATACGTGATAACTCCAAATTCTGAAATACCATCATCGTCCGGTAAGGACAATGTTTAAAGAACTGGCAAAGATGCTATAATGCATAGTATGAGATGCAATCGTCCCGAGCGTAACCTAACCTCGATGATTTAAGATATGTGAGTTGTAAAGATTTCTTTAGGGTTGGTTGCACTTTTAGAATGGTTCTCATACAAGGTTCTTATTAGGGTTTGGTTATATTAGCATCATAACCAAGTGATATAAGACATCATAACAATCATACATATAAAGAATAGTGGTGGAACAATATATAAAGAACAGTTGTCAATTTTAAGTTCTACAGATCATGGTTGATGATTACTTATACTATACTTCAAAAGAATAACTTTTGAAGAACATGTTAATTAAGAATCAATGAGTATTTCAAAGAAGGATTAGGGCTTCTAAGGTTTGATTGACATTTGTACTTCAAAAGAATAACTTTTGAAGAACAGGTTAAATAAGAATATGAACTTCTCTACATAGGAGCTATGGCTTTCTAGGGTTTACTATTGAATTCATTTAGTTCTCGAATAGGAACTAGTTGGTTCTTATCTTGGAATGGGTTTCTATATAGCAACAAGTATTGACATGTTTATTACTATGGTTGATTATGGTATCATATCAAAAATGATGGTCAAGGTTTTGCTTTGAATTAGGGTTTACTATGGCTTCACATTTGCTTCATTAAGTAATTACTAATAGTTCCTAAGCTAAGTGACTTATCATTTCCCAAGTAGGGTTTAGTGGACTAGGAGCATGTGGTGTGCATTACTACATAAGGTTGGTACTAAGGTTCATCATTATAGTTCTACTAAGGTTTAATGATTGAGGTTTATCCTAATGGTGTGGTATAATGGAGTGGTGATCAATGGTACTAATTCAATTAACAAGTTAGGGTTTCTACCTATGTGGCACTAGTGGATCATATAGGGTTTAATTAAGAATAGGAACATGAAATGATAATCTCATGTGACTTGGTTTATGCTAATGGATCATAAGCATGCATTCATTGGTTCTTATCAAGGTTCTACAAGTAAAGTTGAAATTCACATGATCACATGTGATAAGCAACTAGGGTTTTAGGGTTTAACATTTTAACATAATCACATAAATTAATGGAATCCAGGTCTTACTTAAATTGAAACTAAGGTTTCTAAATTATGGTATAACTCCTAAAATGATAATTGATAAATAGAGTTGTGGTTACTAATTACTTTGAATCCAAATTAGTAATGGTTTAACATTTTATTAATTTTTTACAAGTTTTAATAACTAGAGTAATTCTTATTTAGGTTTAATTAAGAATCAGAGTTTAATAATTGTTATTAGGTTTAAAGTATTTAACTTGTTAACTTAAGAATGTTTAAGTAAATAATTGTTGGGCTTCCAAAATAATATTGGCTTTTAATATTTTCTTGAGTTATTACTATTTAAAGAAAATAGAAAATAGTAATTTGCAAATTAGGGTTTATGAATTACCACTAATAATTAAGTTAAGGCAATTATGGTAAATAAAATTAATCCTAACATTTTACTTAGTTACTGAATAGTTAAAATTTAATTTTTGAAACTTCATTAATTATTGAATTCAAATTGTATTTTAAATAAATGAAATGGCATAATTAATAAGGTTAAAAATAAGTGAAATTTTATTTTGACACACATTTTTGTTTTATATTTTATTTGAGTAGAGTTTATTTTTGTGAGCATTTTGATATATTATTCATATTTTTCTGAGTTGAAATGATTTTTCTATGATTTTACAAACTTTCAGTAATTTTCTGGAATTTGAAATAAATGGAAATTACTAAGCATACCGGTTCACTCCTAGCCCTAGAGACAGACAGGTGGGGCCGTTGACTAGGTCACTTGCCACGCGGGCAAAGACCAGTCAACATGACCAGCGGCCCCACACGACACGTTGGCGTTGCCGGCGGCTAAACGCCGGCGACCAATTCACGGCGGCGCTACGCTACAGGGCCTCCCAGGACGCGCGACTAGGGTTTTCTGACTCCCCTCGAGCTACTGAATACAGTGGTGGTGTTGGTTTTGTCAGGGGATCATCGGAGCTACGCCGGCGTTCATGTCCCGCGGCGGTTCACTTCGGCGAAACGGCTAAACGGAGCTATAGATGGTTCCAGGAAACAATATTGGAGTCCAGAGATGCGCAAGCTCACCGTGAACTTGTTGGTGTGGTCGACGACGACGATTGCCGCCGGAGACGACGGCGATTGATGGTTTCCCGACGAACCCGAATGAAAGGGAACGGCGAAATTCTCCCTCAACTTGGCTTCCCTCGATGCTACATTCCTCCAGGGTGCTCTACGCGGCCAGACGCTTCCAACGAGCCACTTGGTAGACGCCGGGGTGGTCTCCATCGACGGCTAGCCGGAGAACTGGCCGACCATGGCGGTGTTTCCAGTGAGAGATAGAGAGGGCTAGAGAGCGAATTGAAGGGCGGCGAAGAACAAGTACTATACGGTGATGTTCTCCACCTATTTATAGGCCGAGGGAAGCCTCGAGGACTCGACACGACGACGGCGACGGTGAAGAGGTGGCGGTCTCTGGAAGGTGATCTGGCGAAGATCTTTTCTCTCCCGCGGATAGACTCGGACGCGAAACGATTAGGGTGACATTCTGGAACCTTCTGCGACGTCCGGGTATCCTTATCGTCGATGAGAGCGGTGCCTACTGGCGATGCCGCGCTGTCGACGCCGGAGAAGAAGACGACGACGTTTTTCCCCTTGCACGATTCTTAAAGCAGGTGAAACGGTAAGTGGTTTTGGGCTGGGCCGCGTCTGGGCTGTGTTGGCCTGCTCGGCTGGTGCGGTACTGGGCTGCGACGGTGCTGCTCGGCCTGCCAGGTAAGTTTCCCTCTCTTTCTCTTTTCAAACTTTCTGTTTTCTGTTTTTTTTATTTTCTGTTTTGATATTTGAATTCAAATTTGAATTCTGTTTTGTTTTGCAGGTTCTAAAACATTTGAATATCAATATAACTTGATAACAATGCTCACTGTATAATCTTGTTGTTTAAACAAATATTTAGTTTAGGATTTAATTGATATCTTGTGAGGTTTAAGTAAAAATAGAAATGGTTTAGTTAGTTATTTCAATTCCTTTTTTTAATTTAGGAATCAGATCTATTTAAATGGTTTGAAACTTAGAACGTGTGCATAGTGAAAATATTATTAGGTTTAACTAGTGTACTTAACAATATGGATTGTTCTCATATATTTTATATTATGGTTAGAGTTTAAATTAAATGGTGTTGAGAATAAGATGAATCATGATTTTATGTGGAGAATTACTTCTAAGGGTTTAAGAATATGGTTGACTTCACTCTGTGTAAAATAACCTTGCTTAGCAAACTACTGACTTGAATTATTTAAGATAGATCCTAAGCTAATTATGGTTGACTCACTTGTTAAAGTGTTGGTTTAATTATGACACAATATTCCATTTGGGCAACTAAACAAGGTGATTGGAAATCAAAGTAGAATTGGTTATTGGTTTCACTCTACTTACCAAATGGAATCTAGTCTATAGGTATATATGGCTCGGGTTATTATTTGTGATACATGATACACAAGTTAGGAAACAATATTCTATGTGGTGTGAATTCTACTTGAAAGGTTTAGGGTTTTGCATAAACTTCACTAAATTGAAGTATAAATAGGCATGAGGTATGGCAGGGTTCTAATTATAATCCAAGTTAATCCATGGGTTGGAATTCAAATGTAGTTTAGGGTTTAAGTAGTGATCACCCATGTGATATACATCTAGGATTAGAATATGAGCATAAGCTTTGGTTATGTTTCACTAATGGAACATGGCTCTTCTCTACAAGATTAAAGGTTGGTTTTAAACAAGTAAGATGTAATACTACTCTAAAATTCTCTAGGATAGACATGGCTATTGTTAGCATCTATAATCTCTCTCACTTCTAAATGTCTTGTAATAGCCTAAGGTCCTACTCAAGATATGATGATATGATCCTCTAAATATATGGTTTGCCTAGGAATTCTACCTTGGTATTTTCTGTAGCTTGTTCTTCAGGAAATCTGATAAACCTGCATCTTGTGGTATGCCTCCACCTCCTAGCTTCTTCATCTTGATCCTAGCTAATGTATGGAGTGGCTCTATGTGTGTATTTCCTTGCATCATACTACAAGATGACTAAATGGATGGAGGGTGTGGCTCTATTTATAGGCTTGGGCAAGCTCTAGTATCATGACACATAGGTGGGTGACTCTTGTTTTGGTTTGATGAATAAGGTGCTTGGTTGTCATGCCCTCATCCATAGCAATCCTTTGAGCATGAGGTGGCAAAGCTTAGGATGCAAGTCATGTAGATATTTTCATCCTATGTGGCAAGATCATTATCCTCTCATATGATTTATTCTTGGATAGCCAAGTGGCATTTGTTACTAAATATCTTGTGGATGGTTTATTAATGTTGATGAGTCACTATATCATATTTGATTGGATTTATATTACAATATTGGTCAAAAGATCAAGGTTGAAGGTTATTCCTCAAATTTGGATAGTTGGTTTTGATTTCACCAAGGCATGATCATATGAGTTTCAAAATACTCATAGTCAGTTTGATTCAAATAGTTTGAACTATAAATCGTAATGTAAATGGATTCAGTTTTATGATATTCCATATACTTAATAAGTTATGATTTAAATAAGAATCGGTGGCTTTTATGCACTTTAAACCCTGTGGTTTACCTTATTTGGTAATAAGTTTAGAAGTGAATTAATTTACACACAAAAGTAGTTGCTAACTTTTAAGTGTTAAGAAGTTAGGGTTTGATTCTTAAAGAATGTGTTGTTGTAAAACTACTTCTATTTGATCTAGCCCATAGATCAAATCATCTCTACCCAAAACAGGGTTTTAGCAAAGATCACAGAGAAGTTTATAGCGCTTGACTTGATGATCTACTTCAATTCCAGCAAGTCAAGTGAAACTTCGCCATCGTGGTAAGTTTTATTTGAAAGCGCGAAAATCCCCCGGATTTTCTATGCATGAATGCAATGCACACTTTGGTGTTCTCTCATTTTGTAGCCTCTAAACCTGGGATATTACAGCTATTCAAACAAAACAAAAACAAAAACAAACCGACGCTCCAAGCAAAGTACATAAGATGTGATGGAATAAAAATACAGTTTCAGGGGAGGAACCTGATAATGTTGTCGATGAAGAAGGGGATGCCCAAGGCATCCACAAGCTTAGACGCTTGAGTCTTCTTAAAATATGCAGGGGTAAACCACCGGGGCATCCCCAAGCTTAGAGCTTTCACTCTCCTTGATCATATTGCATCATTTTCCTCTCTTGATCCTTGAAAACTTCCTCCACACCAAACTCGAAACAACTCATTAGAGGGTTAGTGCACAATAAAAATTAACATGTTCAGAGGTGACACAATCATTCTTAACACTTCTGGACATTGCATAAAGCTACTGGACATTAATGGAACAAAGAGATTCATCCATCATAGCAAAAGAGGCAATGCGAAATAAAAGGCAGAATCTGTCAAAACAGAACAGTTCGTAAAGACAAATTTTAAAATGGCACCAGACTTGCTCAAATAAAAATACCCAAATTGAATGAAAGTTGCGTACATATCTGAGGATCACGCACGTAAATTGGCATATTTTTCTGAGCTACCTACAGAGAGGCAGGTCGAAATTCGTGACAGGAAAGAAATCTGTTACTGCGCAGTAATCCAAATCTAGTATGAACCTTACTATCAAAGACTTTACTTGGCACAACAAAACACAAAACTAAGATAAGGAGAGGTTGCTACAGTAGTAAACAACTTCCAAGACTCAAATATAAAACAAAAATACTGTAGTAAAAACATGGGTTGTCTCCCATAAGCGCTTTTCTTTAACGCCTTTCAGCTAGGCGCAGAAAGTGTATATCAAGTGTTATCAAAAGATGATGCATCTTCAGCGGGGTTTGGAGTTTTCTCAACCATGCATAGTATATTGGATACATAAGTTTCAGCGGCTCCCTTTTCATTAGTCTTGGGCTTGCTACTCTCATCAAACAAATTTTCGGGAACAAGCCAAGCATAGTTATTTTCTAGCGCTTCATTCATCGCTAGGAGCTTACATGGTATTGGTGCTTTGATCTCCCCACCATCATTAATATTATTAGTGTACCTTACTCTCTCCATGTCCATCTTTTCAAGGATACTAACAAAATTGGTATAAGAACCAAGCATCTTATATTTAATAAAGACCTTTCTAGCCTCTCTTGCTATACTACCAAATTCTCTAAGAAGGGTTTCTAAAACAAAATCTTTCTTTTCCCCTTCTTCCATATCACCGAGTGTAAGAAACATGTGTTGGATTATAGGATTGAGATTAACAAATTTAGTTTTCAACATGCGAACTAAAGCAGCAGCAGCAATTTCATAAGTAGGAGCAAGTTCTACCAAGTGTCTATCTTCAAAATCTTCAACGGTACTAACATGATTGAAAAATTCTTCTATATTATTTCTCCCAACTATAGACCCACGTCCTACCGGTATGTCTTTTACGGTAAAATTAAAAGGAAACATGTTGAAATAAGTAAAGCAAATATAAGTAACTAATTTTTTTGTGTTTTTGATATAGAGTGCGAGACAGTAAATAAAGTAAAGCTAGCAACTAATTTTTTTGTGTTTTGATATAATGCAGCAAACAAATAGTAAATAAAATAAAGCAAGACAAAAACAAAGTAAAGAGATTGGATTGTGGAGACTCCCCTTGCAGCGTGTCTTGATCTCCCCGGCAACGGCACCAGAAAAAGAGCTGCTGGCGTGCAGTTGACGTGGGAGTTAGAAATCTCTGTGGTGTAACTTTTCTTCAGGTCCCCGGCAACGGCGCCAGAAAAAATGCTTGATACGCGTACAGCACGCGACCGTTGGGAACCCCAAGTGGAAGGTGTGATGCGTACAGCAGCAAGTTTCCCTCAGTAAGAAACCAAGGTTTATCGAACCAGTAGGAGCCAAGAAGCACGTTGAAGGTTGATGGCGGCGGGATGTAGTGCGGCGCAACACCAGAGATTCCGGCGCCAACGTGGAACCTGCATAACACAACCAAAGTACTTTGCCCCAACGAAACAGTGAGGTTGTCAATCTCACCGGCTTGCTGTAACAAAGGATTAGATGTATAGTGTGGATGATGATTGTTTGCAGAAAACAGTAGAACAAGTATTGCAGTAGATTGTATTCGATGTAAAAGAATGGACCGGGGTCAACAGTTCACTAGAGGTGTCTCTGTTATCACCATAATTTGACCGAATCAGGAGGTGGGCCGTAAGGGAGATGGGCTTGAAAGATTACACGTGAAGGATCTCTGAAGCGGCCTTGCACGGAGAATTTGGGCTAGATTGCCCGTGTATCTTTAATCAATATAGATTGTATCTAGATTAGAAGTTAGAATCTTACTCGTGCACGGTTTGGTGCACGCCCACATTAGAAAGTCCGCTGGACTATAAATATGTATCTAGGGTTTATGGAATAAACAACAACCAACGTTCAACCACAAACAAATCTCGGCGCATCGCCAACTCCTTCGTCTCGAGGGTTTCTACCGGTAAGCATCATGCTGCCTAGATCGCATCTTGCGATCTAGGCAGCACAAGCCTGCCTACGTTGTTCATGCGTTGCTCGTACTGAAGCCTTTTTGATGGCGAGCAACGTAGTTATCTTAGACATGTTAGGGTTAGCATTGTTCTTCATGTTACATGCTATCGTAGTGCAACCCTTGCATGTCTAGCCGCCCTTACACCTATCTTAGGTGTAGGGGCGGCACCCCGCTTGATCATAGTTTAGTAGATCTGATCCGTTACGATTGCTCCTTGTTCTACAAGGATTAGTTTAATATCTGCAATAGTTAGGCCTTACAAAGGGGGGGAGGATCCAGCGGCACGTAGGGTGTCGTTCGTTGGCCCTAAGCAGGATGTTCCGGGGATCAACCTCGTGTTGGTTTTTAGGCCTTGTTTAGGATCGGCTTACGATCACCGTGCGTGGCCGCGAGGCCCAACCTGGAGTAGGACGATCCGATTATGCGGTGAAAACCCTAGATCGTCGTAGATCTCATTAGCTTTATCTTGATCAAGCAGGACCACCATATATTCGGACACCTCGTCTGAATCATGGGTGGATCGGCTCTTTGAGCCGATTCACAGGATAACCTGAGAGCTGATCGAGGCTCGTATTTAACGTTTACGTGTATGCCCTGCAGGAAACTAAGCGAGGCACCATCCACACCTTCCTGACCAGGTATAGGTCAGGTGGCACGCCCTTGTGATAAACATCGGTCGTGCGACCAGGAGGCTTTGCGGGCCGTCGCTCTGAGGGACTGGGGCCAGCCGCAGCCCAAGTTGTTCCCGGCTCTACCGTGTTGACCGTCTCTGCCCGCCAGGGGGTTTCTGACGTCAACACATTCTGGCACGCCCGGTGGGACCCGAGTAAAGGAAAGCCGATGACGAGATATCGGCTGGGACGAATACGGTGCTCGTCCTCCAGACGGAGCCTAGTGCTCCAGGATTACACGAGGGATATTACGAAACCTTCATGGAGCGCTTTGATCTAGCGAGTGGGCCAAGATTATTCTCACCACACGGTCTGCTTGGGTTCAACGGTGATCTAACGAACAGCGGCCA
This sequence comes from Lolium perenne, assembly GCF_019359855.2. NCBI lineage: Eukaryota > Viridiplantae > Streptophyta > Magnoliopsida > Poales > Poaceae > Lolium > Lolium perenne. The sequence goes on from NC_067250.2 coordinate 315,386,429, forward strand.
CGTCGGCTACACGAATCCCAACAGAGCCGGCGTGCGAGTACAGTCCCTTGGCATAATGCAAAGCCGATATCTGCAGTCACCTGACAGATTCGGCTCGGGGGAGGCATATGATCAACAGACAGACGCATGGGTAAGAAAATGTCAGGAGCCGATAGAAAATCGGCCAGTAAAAAATTTAGCAAATACAAATGTAGCAAGTACAGAAAGACCCAGTCCAGCGAAACATCATCTGTCTCTGAAGGCCCTACTGAAGAAACACGCCGAGGGCGAGAACGGCGTCAACACGGATGCGATCTGCCTCAGCAATCTCAGCCTGGTCATCCTCGTCCTTACCCGTCACCAGCTGATTGCTCAGGGTACGGATTTCAGCCAGATCGGTCTTCAGATCGGCTGTGAGGCCTCTTGCTTCGTCTTGAGAATGGGCAACAAGGGCTTCCTTGTCTTGGATGAGCTGTTTGGTCACTCTTACCCTCTCTTCAAGATTCTCCAGCTCCTTGTGCAGGGTCTCGAGTTCGGCGCGAGTGGCAGAAGTGTCCGTCTTGGCGTCCAGAGCAGCCTTCTTCTCATTGAGTCGTCGACACTTTTCGGCAATATCGGCTCTCAGCGGAAGTTGGGAGTGGCGAAGAGTAATCCTTTGGCGAGCCGATTGCACCCTTGACTTGAAGACCGACAAGGTAACAGCGGGCCAGAGCTTCACTTGCAGGGTCATAGGGAGATGAGGCTGGACTTCCTCGAGGATGCCTTTGGCTTCCTCGGAATTTTCAATCAGAGTCTCAGTCGAGGCCGAAAGCAAGTCTTTGAGACGCTGGAGTGGACCACGGACTGTACTAGGGTTCGGCTCTCCGCTTGCCTTGGAAGAAGTTGGTTCGATGGATTCTGGGTCGAACGTAAGCAAGCTCGAGAGATCACAACCCTGATAGGGTAAGCAAAGTGAGCTTAGCAGGCAATGGGGGAATTGATGTAGCCAAGGAGGGGAGACATACCTCTCCCAAGGAAGGAGGAACAGCCGACGCAGTAACAATCGGCTTTTCTGTGGACTCGGATGGGTCAGCCACTTGGGCAGCCGCTATCGTCGAGGTAGCTAGATCCAGGGTAGCGGACGGCATCGGTACCTCCTCAACGTCTCCGCTAGAAGTTTCTGCGGCCTGCAAGAGGAAGTGATTAGCTGGTCCAAATGACGACGGGATAGCATGAAGTATGACCAAGAAGATAATTACATTTGAAACCTCCTGGCTTGATGAAGAGGCTCGTGGGGTTTTACGAGCCCTTTTGACGCAGCGGTGCTTCGTGCGTGACCCCGATCTGGTCGGGGCTTGGGGGGCAGGGGGTTCAATGATCGACCTTTTCTTGGAAGATGGCGCTGGTGAAGCCGTCTGGCTCTGGGTGGTGGACCTCTCGGAATTACCCGAGCTCGAGTCCCCCTGACTGGTTTCTTCGGCCCCGCTGGAGGTTCCTTCAGTGGAGGCCTGTAGGAAAGAATACAAGCGTGTTATAAACGAATTTTGAAAGCGGACAAGCGTCTACGGGGTCTGAACCAACTTACACGCAAGCTTTCTTGGGCCGGAGCTTTACGCTTCAGGGTTTTCCTGGCAGCCACCTTCCTCACTGCCGTCCTCGCCTGAGTCGAGGCTCGGGGGGCAACTGGCCCTGAGGATGCTTTACTCTTGGGAGCCGATTTCGGTGAAATCGGCTGGCTCTGCATTATGACTTTCTTCAGGGGTGGCGAGCTCTGGCAGAAGAGAACCACTGGTGCCGGAGGAAGAAATACGAAAGGGGAACCGTCGGCTTGTGTGGGAGCCGGACCATCTTGTTGCTGTTAGGAGAAAGAGTCAGGTCACAGACGATCACCATAAGGCAGTTACAAGAAATGCTTAAGTGACGGTACCTGGTCTGCAGGGGTATCATACTCGGCGTCAAGCTCTTTCAGCAGCGGTCCTAGGGCCCTCCTGAAGACGTGGGTCTTCCACATAGACCACCAAGTTTCAAAACCATCGGTAGTGAAGGAGAAACGGAGGTTATGGGGAATTGGGATGGCCAAAGCGTCAAAGAAGGTATAGCACCTTTGGGCAGTGAGGATGTCAGGCAGTTCAGCTCTACTTGCTGTCAGGTGGTGTAAGAAGAAGTGTGGAGGCACCTGTCCGAGACCAAGTTGTCGAGCTGCTACTACTGGTTGATAACACTCATAACCGGGCTTGATGATCCGGTTCGAGGTACTCATGCCAACAGGGAGGAAGCAAGGACGAATCATGAGGGAGTACAAGTGCTGTGTGCTGGCGTCATCGGCAAAGTCATCCAATCGGAAAGAGACTGGGTTTTCAAAATTTGCCGATTCAGTATAAGGGTGGAACAGGGGGTTGTCCAAACCTTGGAAGAAAATCTTAAACCACCCTGCTGCTTCCTTGGGGATCAGCCTGCTACCCGGGAGACCATACAGAGCTTGGCCGTAGCTGGTGCATCGAATTTCCTTCCCAGTTACATCCGGAAAGGTGCAGGTGGTCAGCGATGGGAAGTCTGGGATTTGGTTTTGGAAGTATAGTTGGGCCCACAACTGAATGAACCACCAGGGGCCGCCAGTTTTAACTGTCTTGCGAGAGAACAGTTTGACAGACATCAGTTGAAGGGATCGATAAATCTCTCCAAGAAATAGTTTGCCTAGGCCGAGTTGGGTGCCTTTAGCAAGTTCATAGGCCAGGGAGAGGTAATTCTTGGTGGGAGCAAGTGATGGGCCGCAGAATATGAAGTGCTCCAGCCGTAAATTCGGGAAGGCCGTGTGCTCCCTCTCTGTCACGGGGCCTTTGGTTTTCATATAACGATTGAGATAGGCGCCCCAGCTGGTACACTCTTTTTTAGAGGAGAGAGTGAAAGGGACTTTTGGCAGTTTGAATGCAGAAGGGCTGGGGGATGCAATGTCTAGCCCTGTGATCATGGCCACATCCAGCAGGGTCGGGGTCATAGGGCCATGACCAAACATGAAGCAGTTCAGTGCATCGGACCAGAAGTAGCCGATGGTTTTCAGGATGTTCTCATTCTTCTCGAGAGGAGATAATGATAATGACAGGGCATCGGCTATCCCTATGGTTTCCCAAGTGGCATAGTGGGATTTTGATACTCTATTGTACCATGCCACCCAACCTTCAGGAGGATTAGGCCAGGCTCGCAGGCAGTCGGCCCAGGAAGTCAGATCTAGGTTCTGGCTCACAAAGGGGATTCTGTTAGCTTTGCACGAAATTAACAGGGCAGGACTCTCAGAAGAACGAGGACCGAGGCACATCGAATTTGCGAGAGAAGGATGTGGCAGAAGAATGTCTGAAACCTAAATCAGTAGCGGAGCGAGACATTAATTCAGGTGTTTGCCATTAATCCCATGTCAAGTCGAACGGCGAGAGGAGATTGAGGATTACCTTCAGTCCGGAAGCCGTGGTATCGGTATTGGATGATTCTGCCATGAGATGCGTTGGAGGAGTTGGGGGCGGCGCGGTCGAGATCTGTGTAGGTGGTTGTGGATTGGAACTGCTCAGGCGGCGATTTGGGGATCTGACTTTGCCTTTTCAGATGGAGGTCGCGGGTTACCGTTTGGAAGGGCGGCTAGGTCGACGTTACCAGTGTTTTTATGATAGAGACCGATGCGATGCCATCGGTTCTTTTTTGAAGATTGTGTGACTTTGACTATCGGCAAAACAATTGACTGGAAACGCTTCTTCATTAACAAAGGAGGGTTTTTTAAGGAAGAGCCGATTGCTCAAGAAGAGCCGATTGCTCGCATACTACTGATGCTATGTCACTAATCCTCGCTGCCCTCGTCGTCGGCATCGTAGCTGTCACCAGCGCTGCTTCTGGAGAACTCCTCATCACTGCTGCTCCAGTCTTCGACCGGAGCTTCTTCCTCTGCGTCGACATAGTCAGCTTCACTATCTGCCCAGACACGGAGGCGCTTCGCCGGCGGATATCCAGTGGAGGAGGAGGAGTCATTCGGCACAGTTTAATAAGGAGAAGCCTAATGGGGGATTTAAAGCCATTGCGGTTTCCAAGGAAATGGTGCTAAAATTATCAAGTTTTGCAAAAAGGTGAGGAGACAAAGACATCATGGTAAAGGATACTGCAACGGTTCTACCATGACATGACCCGACGAAAGAAAAGCGTAATGATTTTGGAAATGTCATTTCCAAAACCAGGGGGGCATGTGTTATCACCATAATTTGACCGAATCAGGAGGTGGGCCGTAAGGGAGATGGGCTTGAAAGATTACACGTGAAGGATCTCTGAAGCGGCCTTGCACGGAGAATTTGGGCTAGATTGCCCGTGTATCTTTAATCAATATAGATTGTATCTAGATTAGAAGTTAGAATCTTACTCGTGCACGGTTTGGTGCACGCCCACATTAGAAAGTCCGCTGGACTATAAATATGTATCTAGGGTTTATGGAATAAACAACAACCAACGTTCAACCACAAACAAATCTCGGCGCATCGCCAACTCCTTCGTCTCGAGGGTTTCTACCGGTAAGCATCATGCTGCCTAGATCGCATCTTGCGATCTAGGCAGCACAAGCCTGCCTACGTTGTTCATGCGTTGCTCGTACTGAAGCCTTTTTGATGGCGAGCAACGTAGTTATCTTAGACATGTTAGGGTTAGCATTGTTCTTCATGTTACATGCTATCGTAGTGCAACCCTTGCATGTCTAGCCGCCCTTACACCTATCTTAGGTGTAGGGGCGGCACCCCACTTGATCATAGTTTAGTAGATCTGATCCGTTATGATTGCTCCTTGTTCTACAAGGATTAGTTTAATATCTGCAATAGTTAGGCCTTACAAAGGGGGGGAGGATCCAGCGGCACGTAGGGTGTCGTTCGTTGGCCCTAAGCAGGATGTTCCGGGGATCAACCTCGTGTTGGTTTTTAGGCCTTGTTTAGGATCGGCTTACGATCACCGTGCGTGGCCGCGAGGCCCAACCTGGAGTAGGACGATCCGATTATGCGGTGAAAACCCTAGATCGTCGTAGATCTCATTAGCTTTATCTTGATCAAGCAGGACCACCATATATTCGGACACCTCGTCTGAATCATGGGTGGATCGGCTCTTTGAGCCGATTCACAGGATAACCTGAGAGCCGATCGAGGCTCGTATTTAACGTTTACGTGTATGCCCTGCAGGAAACTAAGCGAGGCACCATCCACACCTTCCTGACCAGGTATAGGTCAGGTGGCACGCCCTTGTGATAAACATCGGTCGTGCGACCAGGAGGCTTTGCGGGCCGTCGCTCTGAGGGACTGGGGCTAGCCGCAGCCCTAGTTGTTCCCGGCTCTACCGTGTTGACCGTCTCTGCCCGCCAGGGGGTTTCTGACGTCAACAGTCTCTCCCATAAGATAAATAGCATGTTGGGTGAACAAATTACAGTCGGGCAATTGACAAATAGAGAGAGCATGACAATGCACATACATGATATGATAAGTATAGTGAGATTTAATTGGGCATTACGACAAAGTACATAGACCGCTATCCAGCATGCATCTATGCCTAAAAAGTCCACCTTCAGGTTATCATCCGAACCCCTTCCAGTATTAAGTTGCAAACAACAGACAATTGCATTAAGTATGGTGCGTAATGTAATCAATAACTACATCCTCGGACATAGCATCAATGTTTTATCCCTAGTGGCAACTGATGGCGTGTATTTCACACGTTCGTTGGGCAACCCCAAGAGGAAGGTATGATGCGCACAGCAGCAAGTTTTCCCTCAGAAAGAAACCAAGGTTTATCGAACCAGGAGGAGCCAAGAAGCACGTTGAAGGTTGATGGCGGCGGGATGTAGTGCGGCGCAACACCAGGGATTCCGGCGCCAACGTGGAACCTGCACAACACAACCAAAGTACTTTGCCCCAACGAAACAGTGAGGTTGTCAATCTCACCGGCTTGCTGTAACAAAGGATTAACCGTATTGTGTGGAAGATGATTGTTTGCAGAGAAAACAGTAAAAACAAGTATTGCAGCAGATTTGTATTTCAGTATTAAAGAATGGACCGGGGTCCACAGTTCACTAGAGGTGTCTCTCCCATAAGATAAAAGCATGTTGGGTGAACAAATTACAGTCGGGCAATTGACAAATAGAGAGGGCATAACAATGCACATACATGTCATGATAAGTATAGTGAGATTTAATTGGGCATTACGACAAAGTACATAGACCGCCATCCAACTGCATCTATGCCTAAAAAGTCCACCTTCAGGTTATCATCCGAACCCCTTCCAGTATTAAGTTGCAAAGCAACAGACAATTGCATTAAGTATGGTGCTGTTATCACCAGATTTTGGCTAAATCAGGAGGTGGGCCGTAAGGGAGATGGGCTTGAAAGATTACACGTGAAGGATCTCTGAAGCGGCCTTGCACGGAGAATTTGGGCTAGATTGCCCATGTATCTTTAATCATAATAGATTGTATCTAGATTAGAAGTTAGAATCTTACTCGTGCACGGTTTGGTGCACGCCCACATTAGAAAGTCCCCTGGACTATAAATATGTATCTAGGGTTTATGGAATAAGACAACAACCAACGTTCAACCACAAACAAATCTCGGCGCATCGCCAACTCCTTCGTCTCGAGGGTTTCTACCGGTAAGCATCATGCTGCCTAGATCGCATCTTGCGATCTAGGCAGCACAAGCCTGCCTACGTTGTTCATGCGTTGCTCGTACTGAAGCCTTTTTGATGGCGAGCAACGTAGTTATCTTAGACATGTTAGGGTTAGCATTGTTCTTCATGTTACATGCTATCGTAGTGCAACCCTTGCATGTCTAGCCGCCCTTACACCTATCTTAGGTGTAGGGGCGGCACCCCGCTTGATCATAGTTTAGTAGATCTGATCCGTTACGATTGCTCCTTGTTCTACAAGGATTAGTTTAATATCTGCAATAGTTAGGCCTTACAAAGGGGGGGAGGATCCAGCGGCACGTAGGGTGTCGTTCGTTGGCCCTAAGCAGGATGTTTCGGGGATCAACCTCGTGTTGGTTTTTAGGCCTTGTTTAGGATCGGCTTGCGATCACCGTGCGTGGCCGCGAGGCCCAACCTGGAGTAGGACGATCCGATTATGCGGTGAAAACCCTAGATCGTCGTAGATCTCATTAGCTTTATCTTGATCAAGCAGGACCACCATATATTCGGACACCTCGTCTGAATCATGGGTGGATCGGCTCTTTGAGCCGATTCACAGGATAACCTGAGAGCCGATCGAGGCTCGTATTTAACGTTTACGTGTATGCCCTGCAGGAAACTAAGCGAGGCACCATCCACACCTTCCTGACCAGGTATAGGTCAGGTGGCACGCCCTTGTGATAAACATCGGTCGTGCGACCAGGAGGCTTTGCGGGCCGTCGCTCTGAGGGACTGGGGCCAGCCGCAACCCTAGTTGTTCCCGGCTCTACCGTGTTGACCGTCTCTGCCCGCCAGGGGGTTTCTGACGTCAACAGGTGCGTAATGTAATCAACAACTACATCCTCGGACATAGCGCCAATGTTTTATCCCTAGTGGCAACAGCACAGCACAACCTTAGAACTTTCTGTCACTGTCCCAGGTGTCAATGCAGGCATGAACCCACTATCGAGCATAAATACTCCCTCTTGGAGTTAAGAGCAAAAACTTGGCCAGAGCCTCTACTAATAACGGAGAGCATGCAAGATCATAAACAACACATATGTAATAACTTGATAATTAACATAACATAGTATTCTCTATCCATCGGATCCCGACAAACACAACATAGAGTATTACAGATAGATGATCTTGATCATGTTAGGCAGCTCACAAGATCCAACAATGAAGCACAATGAGGAGAAGACAACCATCTAGCTACTGCTATGGACCCATAGTCCAGGGGTGAACTACTCACTCATCACTCCGGAGGCGACCATGGCGGTGTAGAGTCCTCCGGGAGATGAATCCCCTCTCCGGCAGGGTGCCGGAGGAGATCTCCAGAATCCCCCGAGATGGGATTGGCGGCGGCGGCGTCTCTGGAAGGTTTTCCGTATCGTGGTTTTTTCGCATCAGGGGTTTCGCGACGGAGGCTTTAAGTAGGCGGAAGGGCAGAGTCGGGGGGCTGACGAGGGGCCCACACCACAGGGCGGCGCGGGCCCCCCCTTGGCCGCGCCGCCTTGTGGTTTGGCCACCTCGTGGTCCCACTTCGTATGCTCTTCGGTCTTCTGGAAGGTTCGTGGCGAAATAGGCCCCTGGGTCTTTGTTTCGTCCAATTCTGAGAATATTTCGTTACTAGGATTTCTGAAACCAAAAACAGCAGAAAACAGGAACTGGCACTTCGGCATCTTGTTAATAGGTTAGTTCCAGAAAATGCACGAATATGACATAAAGTGTGCATAAAACATGTAGGTATCATCAATAATATGGCATAGAACATAAGAAATTATCGATACGTCGGAGACGTATCAAGCATCCCCAAGCTTAGTTCTGCTGCGTCCCGGCGAGTAAAACGATAACAAAGATAATTTCTGAAGTGACATGCCATCATAACCTTGATCATACTATTTGTAAACATATGTAATGAATGCAGCGATCAAAACAATGGTAATGACATGAGTAAACAAGTGAATCATAAAGCAAAGACTTTTCATGAATAGTACTTCAAGACAAGTATCAATAAGTCTTGCATAAGAGTTAACTCATAAAGCAATAAATCAAAGTAAAGGTATTGAAGCAACACAAAGGAAGATTAAGTTTCAGCGGTTGCTTTCAACTTGTAACATGTATATCTCATGGATAGTTGTCAACATAGAGTAATATAACAAGTACAATATGCAAGTATGTAGGAATCAATGCACAGTTCACACAAGTGTTTGCTTCTTGAGGTGGAGAGAGATAGGTGAACTAACTCAACATAAAAGTAAAAGAATGGTCCTTCAAAGAGGAAAGCATCGATTGCTATATTTGTGCTAGAGCTTTTATTTTGAAAACATGAAATAATTTTGTCAACGGTAGTAATAAAGCATATGAGTTATGAAAGTTATATCTTACAAGTTGCAAGTCTCATGCATAGTATACTAATAGTGCCCGCACCTTGTCCTAATTAGCTTGGACTACCGGATCTTTGCAATGCACATGTTTTAACCAAGTGTCACAATGAGGTACCTCCATGCCGCCTGTACAAAGGTCTAAGGAGAAAGCTCGCATTTTGGATTTCTCGCTTTTGATTATTCTCAACTTAGACATCCATACCGGGACAACATGGACAACAGATAATGGACTCCTCTTTAATGCATAAGCATGTGGCAACAATTATTATTCTCATATGAGATTGAGGATATATGTCCAAAACTGAAACTTCCACCATGATTCATGGCTTTAGTTAGCGGCCCAATGTTCTTCTCTAACAATATGCATGCTCCAACCATTAAGGTGGTAGATCTCTCTTACTTCAGACAAGACGGACATGCATAGCAACTCACATGATATTCAACAAAGAATAGTTGATGGCGTCCCCAGAAGCATGGTTATCGCACAACAAGCAACTTAATAAGAGATAAAGTGCATAAGTACATATTCAATACCACAATAGTTTTTAAGCTATTTGTCCCATGAGCTATATATTGCAAAGGTGAATGATGGAATTTAAAGGTAGCACTCAAGCAATTTACTTTGGAATGGCGGATAAATACCATGTAGTAGGTAGGTATGGTGGACACAAATGGCATAGTGGTTGGCTCAAGGATTTTGGATGCATGAGAAGTATTCCCTCTCGATACAAGGTTTAGGCTAGCAAGGTTATTTGAAACAAACACAAGGATGAACGGTGCAGCAAAACTCACATAAAAGACATATTGTAAACATTATAAGACTCTACACCGTCTTCCTTGTTGTTCAAAACTCAATACTAGATATTATCTAGACTCTAGAGAAACCAAATATGCAAACCAAATATGCAAACCAAATTAGCAAGCTCTAAGTATTTCTTCATTAATGGGTGCAAAGTATATGATGCAAGAGCTTAAACATGAGCACAACAATTGCCAAGTATCAAATTATCCAAGACATTTTAGAGTTACTACATGTAGCATTTTCCAATTCCAACCATGTAACAATTTAACGAAGAAGAAACTTCGCCATGAATACTATGAGTAAAGCCTAAGGACATACTTGTCCATATGCTACAGCGGAGCGTGTCTCTCTCCCATAAAGTGAATGCTAGGATCCATTTTATTCAAACAAAACAAAAAACAAAAACAAACTGACGCTCCAAGCATAGTGCATAAGATGTGACGGAATAAAAATATAGTTTCAGGGGAGGAACCTGATAATGTTGTCGATGAAGAAGGGGATGCCTTGGGCATCCCCAAGCTTAGACGCTTGAGTCTTCTTAGATTATGCAGGGGTGAACCACCGGGGCATCCCCAAGCTTAGAGATTTCACTCTCCTTGATCATATTGCATCATACTCCTCTCTTGATCCTTGAAAACTTCCTCCACACCAAACTCAAAACAACTCATTAGAGGGTTAGTGCACAATAAAAATTCACATGTTCAGAGGTGACACAATCATTCTTAACACTTCTGGACATTGCATAAAGCTACTGGACATTAATGGATCAAAGAAATTCATCCAACATAGCAAAAGAGGCAATGCGAAATAAAAGACAGAATCTGTCAAAACAGAACAGTCCGTAAAGATGGATTTTATTAGGCCACCATACTTGCTCAAATTTAATGAAAGTTGCGTACATATCTGAGGATCATGCACGTAAATTGGCTTAATTTTCCGAGCTACCTACAGGAAGGTAGACCCAGATTCGTGACAAGGAAACTGGAATCAGCGATAATCCAAATCTAGTATCAACCTTTCTATCAACGACTTTACTTGGCACAACAAAACACAAAACTAAGATAAGGAGAGGTTGCTATAGTAGTAAACAACTTCCAAGACACAAATATAAAACAAAGTACTGTAGCAAAATAACACATGGGTTATCTCCTAAGAAGTGCTTTCTTTATAGCCATTAAGATGGGCTCAGCAGTTTTAATGATGCTCACATGAAAAATAGAGTATGAAGCAAAAGAGAGCATCAAGAAGCAAATTCAAAACAAATTTAAGCCTAACATGCTTCCTATGCATAGGAATCTTGTAAATAAACAAGTTCATGAAGAGCAAAGTAACAAGCATAGGAAGATAAAACAAGTGTAGCTTCAACAATTTCAGCACATAGAGAGGCATTTTAGTAACATGAAAATTTCTACAACCATATTTTCCTCTCTCATAATAACTTTCAGTAGCAACATGAGCAAACTCAACAATATAACTATCACATAAAGCATTCTTATCATGAGTCTCATGCATAAAATTATTACTCTCCACATAAGCATAATCAATTTTATTAGTTGTAGTGGGAGCAAATTCAACAAAGTAGCTATCATTATTATTCTCATCAAGTGTAGGAGGCATAGTATAATCACAACAAAATTTACTCTCCATAGTAGGTGGCACCAAAAGACCACTATCATTATAATCATCATATATGGGAGGCAAAGTATTATCAAAGAAAATTTTCTCCTCAATGCTTGGGGGACTAAAAAGATCATGAAAACCAGCTTCCCCAAGCTTAGAACTTTCTATATCATTATCAACAATGGTGTTTAAAGCGTTCATACTAATATTACTACCAGCATGCAAATAAGATTTCATAGGTTTTTTAATTTTCGCATCAAACAATCCATGTTTTAAATCAGGAAATAGAATAAGAAGCTCATTGTTGTCCATTATGCCAAACTAGTGTAAACAAGAAACAAAAAGATGCAATTGCAGGATCTAAAGGAAATAGCTTCGAGCACAAACACAATGGCGCCAGAAAAGTACTGTTACCTGGAACCGGAGTATGAGTGCCTTTTTACCTTTCCTCCCCGGCAACGGCGCCAGAAAAAGAGCTTGATGGCGTGTATTTCACACGTTCGTTGGGCAACCCCAAGAGGAAGGTATGATGCGCACAGCAGCAAGTTTTCCCTCAGAAAGAAACCAAGGTTTATCGAACCAGGAGGAGCCAAGAAGCACGTTGAAGGTTGATGGCGGCGGGATGTAGTGCGGCGCAACACCAGGGATTCCGGCGCCAACGTGGAACCTGCACAACACAACCAAAGTACTTTGCCCCAACGAAACAGTGAGGTTGTCAATCTCACCGGCTTGCTGTAACAAAGGATTAACCGTATTGTGTGGAAGATGATTGTTTGCAGAGAAAACAGTAAAAACAAGTATTGCAGCAGATTTGTATTTCAGTATTAAAGAATGGACCGGGGTCCACAGTTCACTAGAGGTGTCTCTCCCATAAGATAAAAGCATGTTGGGTGAACAAATTACAGTCGGGCAATTGACAAATAGAGAGGGCATAACAATGCACATACATGTCATGATAAGTATAGTGAGATTTAATTGGGCATTACGACAAAGTACATAGACCGCCATCCAACTGCATCTATGCCTAAAAAGTCCACCTTCAGGTTATCATCCGAACCCCTTCCAGTATTAAGTTGCAAAGCAACAGACAATTGCATTAAGTATGGTGCGTAATGTAATAAACAACTACATCCTCGGACATAGCGCCAATGTTTTATCCCTAGTGGCAACAGCACAACACAACCTTAGAACTTTCTGTCACTGTCCCAGGTGTCAATGCAGGCATGAACCCACTATCGAGCATAAATACTCCCTCTTGGAGTTAAGAGCAAAAACTTGGCCAGAGCCTCTACTAATAACGGAGAGCATGCAAGATCATAAACAACACATATGTAATAACTTGATAATTAACATAACATAGTATTCTCTATCCATCGGATCCCGACAAACACAACATAGAGTATTACAGATAGATGATCTTGATCATGTTAGGCAGCTCACAAGATCCAACAATGAAGCACAATGAGGAGAAGACAACCATCTAGCTACTGCTATGGACCCATAGTCCAGGGGTGAACTACTCACTCATCAATCCGGAGGTGACCATGGCGGTGTAGAGTCCTCCGGGAGATGAATCGCCTCTCCGGCAGGGTGCCGGAGGAGATCTCCAGAATTCCCCGAGATGGGATTGGCGGCGGTGGCGTCTCTGGAAGGTTTTCCGTATCGTGGTTTTTTCGCATCAGGGGTTTCGCGATGGAGGCTTTAAGTAGGCGGAAGGGCAGAGTCGGGGGGCTGACGAGGGGCCCACACCACAGGGCGGCGCGGGCCCCCCCTTGGCCGCGCCGCCTTGTGGTTTGGCCACCTCGTGGCCCCACTTCGTATGCTCTTCGGTCTTCTGGAAGGTTCGTGGCGAAATAGGCCCCTGGGTCTTTGTTTCGTCCAATTCCGAGAATATTTCGTTACTAGGATTTCTGAAACCAAAAACAGCAGAAAACAGGAACTGGCACTTCGGCATCTTGTTAATAGGTTAGTTCCAGAAAATGCACGAATATGACATAAAGTGTGCATAAAACATGTAGGTATCATCAATAATATGGCATAGAACATAAGAAATTATCGATACGTCGGAGACGTATCAGCAACAGCACATCCACAACCTTAGAACTTTCTGTCACTGTCCCAGATTTAATGGAGGCATGAACCCACTATCGAGCATAAATACTCCCTCTTGGAGTTAAGAGTAAAAACTTGGCCAGAGCCTCTACTAATAACGGAGAGCATGCAAGATCATAAACAACACATAGGTAATAGATTGATAATCAACATAACATAGTATTCTCTATCCATCGGATCCCGACAAACACAACATATAGAATTACAGATAGATGATCTTGATCATGTTAGGCAGCTCACAAGATCCGACAATGATGCACATGAGGAGAAGACAACCATCTAGCTACTGCTATGGACCCATAGTCCAGGGGTGAACTACTCACTCATCACTCCGGAGGCGACCATGGCGGTGAAGAGTCCTCCGGGAGGTGAATCCCCTCTCCGGCAGGGTGCCGGAGGTGATCTCCTGAATCCCCCGAGATGGGATTGGCGGCGGCGGCGTCTCAGTAAGGTTTTCCGTATCGTGGCTCTCGGTACTGGGGGTTTCGCGACGAAGGCTTTAAGTAGGCGGAAGGGCAACGGGGGGGCCACACGAGGGCCCCACACGCCAGGGCCGCGCGGCCTAGGGCTGGGCCGCGCCGCCCTGTTGTGGCGGCGCCTCGTGGCCCCACTTCCTTTCCCCCTCGGTCTTTTGGAAGCTTCGTGCAAAAATAGGACCCTGGGCGTTGATTTCGTCCAATTCCGAGAATATTTCCTTTGTAGGATTTCTGAAACCAAAAACAGCAGAAAACAGCAGCTGGCTCTTCGGCATCTCGTTAATAGGTTAGTGCCGGAAAATGCATAAATACGACATATAATGTGTATAAGACATGTAGATATCATCAATAATGTGGCATGGAACATAAGAAATTATCGATACGTCGGAGACGTATCATGGGTGAACCTATGCTAATGTACCGCCCTTCCTAGGACTAATACATACTTGTGATTATACCCCTTGCAAGCATCCACAACTACAAGAAAGTAATTAAGATAAATCTAACCACAGCCTTAAACTCTGAGATCCTGCTATCCCTCCTGCATCGATATACCAACGGGGGCTCAGGTTTCTGTCACTCCGACAACCCCGCAATTGGCAAATGAGTACAAGATGCATTCCCCTAGGCCCATTAAGGTGAAGTGTCGTGTAGTCGACGTTCACACGACACCACTAGAAGAATAACACCACAACTTAAATATCATAACATTGAATATTACTCAACCATACTTCACTACTAACATTTAGACTTCACCCATGTCCTCAAGAACTAAACGAACTACTCACGAGACATCATATGGAACATGATCAGAGGTGATATGATGATGAATAACAATCTGAACATAAACCTTGGTTCAACGGTTTCACTCAATAGCATCAATAACAAGTAGAAATCAACACCGGGAGAGTTTCCCCTATCAAACAATCAAGATCAAACCCAAATTGTTACAGCGGTGATGGCGTGCAGCGGTGGAGACGGCGGTGATGATGATGAAGATGATGATGATGGTGATGGAGATGATGTCCAGCTCGATGACAGTGACGATGGCGTCGATTTCCCCCTCTGGGAGGGAATTTCCCCGGCGGATCTCAGCCTGCCGGAGAGTTCTTTTCTCTCTGGTGTTCTCCGCCCCGCAGAGGCGGATGTGGCTCTTCGCGGTGTACCCCTGGAGCTTAGGTTTTCGGGTCGAAGGCGTACGCGAAGAAAAGGAGGCGAGAGGGGGCTGTGGGCCCCCTCCTCACAGGGCGGCGCGGCCAGGCCTTGGGCCGCGCCGGCCTATGGGGTGGGCCCACCTCGGGTCCCCTCGGCTCCCCCTTCTGGCTCCCTTTGTCTTCTGGAAAAATAGGATTTTTCATATAATTTCCGTCAACTGTTGATCTTCCGAAATATTGCATTCTGATGGCGCTTTTTCCAGCAGAATCCTGACTCCGGTGCGCGATCCTCCAATAATCATGAAACATGCAAAATAGATGAAATAACATAAGTATTATCTCCAAATATGAAATATATCAATGAATAACAGCAAATTATGATATAAAATAGTGATGCAAATTGGACGTATCAATAGGTATGGTGGACACAAATGGCATGGTTATTTGCTCAAGGATTTGGATGCACGAGAAGAATTCCTCTCAATACAAGGCTAGGCTAGCAAGGTTGTTTGAAGCAAACTCAAGTATAAAAGGTGCAGCAAAGCTCACATATGAACATATTGTAACTATTCTAAGACTTTACATTGTCTCCTTGTTGTTCAAACAGCTCAACCAGAAAATATCTAGACTCTAGAGACCAATCATGCAAACCAAATTTTAACAAGCTCTATGTAGTTATTCATTAATGAGTACAAGGTACATGATGCAAGAGCTTAAACAAGATCTATATGAGCTCAACAATTGCCAAGTATCACATTATTCAAGACATTAAACCATTTACCACATGCAGCATTTTCCGTTTCCAACCATATAACAATGAATGAAATAGTCCAACTTTCGCAATGAACATTAAAGATGAAGCTAAGAACATATGTGTTCATACGAAACAGTGGAGCGTGTCTCTCTCCCAAACAAAGAATGCTAGGATCCGATTTATTCAAACAAAAACAAAAATAAAAACAAACAGACGCTCCAAGTAAAGCACATAAGATGTGACGGAATAAAAATATAGTTTCACTAGAGGAACCTGATAAGTTGTCGATGAAGAAGGGATGCCTTGGGCATCCCCAAGCTTAGACGCTTGAGTCTTCTTAAAATATGCAGGGATGAACCATGGGGGCATCCCCAAGCTTTGAGTTTTCACTCTTCTTGATCATATTGTATCATCCTCCTCTCTTGACCCTTGAAAACTTCCTCCACACCAAACTCGAAACAAACTCATTAGAGGGTCAGTTCATAATTCATATGTTCAGAGGTGACATAATCATTCTTAACACTTCTGGACATTGCTCAAAGCTACTAAAAGTTAATGGAACAAAGAAATCCATCAAACATAGCAAAATAGGCAATGCGAAATAAAAGGCAGAATCTGTCAAAACAGAACAGTTCGTAAAGACGAATTTTAAAGTAGCACCAGACTTGCTCAGATGAAAATGCCCAAATTGAATGAAAGTTGCGTACATATCTGGGGATCACGCACGTAAATTGACAGATTTTTCTGAGTTAGCTACAGAGAGGCATATCGAAATTCGTGACAGCAAGAAATCTGTTTCTGCGCAGCAATCCAAATCTAGTATTGGCTTTACTATCAAAGACTTTACTTGGCACAACAATGCAATAAAATAAAGATAAGGAGAGGTTGCTACAGTACTAAACAACTTCCAAGACTCAAATATAAAATAAAGTGCAGAAGTAAAATAATGGGTTGTCTCCCATAAGCGCTTTTCTTTAACGCCTTTCAGCTAGGCACAGAAAGTGTGTATCAAGTATTATCGAGAGATGAAGCATCAACATAGGTGTTGGGAGTTTTCTCAACTATGCATTTTATCTTATCTATGTGAGTTTAAGAGGCTCCCTTTTCATTGTTCTTAGGTTTGCTATCCTCGTCAAACAAATTTTCAGGGACAAGCCAACCATAGTTATTCTCTAGAGCGTCATTCATTCCCAGGAGCTTACAAGGTATTGTTGTCTTAATCTCCCCACCATCATTAATATTATTAGTGTACCTTACTCTCTCCATGTCCATCTTTTCAAGGATACTAACAAAATTGGTATAAGAGCCAAGCATCTTATATTTAATAAAGACCTTTCTAGCCTCTCTTGCTACTCCACCAAATTCTTTAAAAAGGGTTTCTAAAACAAAATCTTTCTTTTCCCCTTCCTTCATATCACCGAGTGTGAGAAACATGTGTTGGATTATCGGATTAAGATTAACAAATTTAGTTTCCAGCATGTGTACTAAAGAAGCAACAACAATTTCATAAGTAGGAGCAAGTTCTACCAAGTGTCTATCTTCAAAATCTTCAGTGGTACTAACATGAGTGAAAAAATCTTCTATATTATCTCTCCCAATTATAGACCCTTGTCCTACCGGTATTTTTTTCAGAGTGAACTTAGGAGGCAACATGATGAAATAACCAAAAATTAAATAAAGTAAATGCAAGTAACTATTTTTTTGTGTTTTCTAATATGGAGAACAAGACAGTAAATAAAGTAAAACTAGCAACTGATTTTTTTGTGTTTTTGATATAAGAAGCAAACAAAGCAGTAAATAAAGTAAAACAAAGCAAGACAAAAACAAAGTAAAGAGATTGGATGTGGGAGACTTCCCTTGCAGCGTGTCTTGATCTCCCCGGCAACGGCGCCAGAAATTTGCTTGATGCGTGTAGTTGACACGTCAGTTGGGAACCCCAAGAGGAAGGTGTGATGCGCACAGTAGCAAGTTTCCCTCAGTAAGAAACCAAGGTTTAATCGAACCAGTAGGAGTCAAGAAGCACGTTGAAGGTTGATGGTGGCGGAATGTAGTGCGGCGCAACACCAGGAATTCCGGCGCCAACGTGGAACCTGCACAACACAATCACAGAACTTTGCCCCAACGTAACAGTGAGGTTGTCAATCTCACCGGCTTGCTGTAAACAAAGGATTAGATGTATAGTGTGGATGATGATGGTTGTTTGCGAAGAACAGTAAAGAACAATTGCAGTAGATTGTATTTCAGATGTAAAGAATAGGACCGGGGTCCACAGTTCACTAGCGGTGTCTCTCCCATAAGATAGCAGATGTTGGGTGAACAAATTACAGTTGGGCAATTGACAAATAAAGAAGGCATAACAATGCACATACATATATCATGATGAGTACTATGAGATTTAATCAGGGCATTACGACAAAGTACATAGACCGCTATCCAGCATGCATCTATGCCTAAAAAGTCCACCTTCAGATTATCATCCGAACCCCCTCCAGTATTAAGTTGTAAACAACAGACAATTGCATTAAGTATGGTGCGTAATGTAATCAACACAAATATCCTTAGACAAAGCATCGATGTTTTATCCCTAGTAGCAACAGCACATCCACAACCTTAGAAATTTCTATCACTGTCCTAGATTTAATGGAGGCATGAACCCACTATCGAGCATAAATACTCCCTCTTGGAGTCACAAGTATCAACTTGGCCAGAGCCTCTACTAGCAACGGAGAGCATGCAAGAACATAAATAACATATATGATAGATTGATAATCAACTTGACATAGTATTCAATATTCATCGGATCCCAACAAACACAACATGAAGGATTACAAATAGATGATCTTGATCATGATAGGCAGCTCACAAGATCTAACATGACAGCACAATGAGGAGAAGACAACCATCTAGCTACTGCTATGGACCCATAGTCCAGGGGTGGACTACTCACACATCGATCCGGAGGCGATCATGGTGATGAAGAGACCTCCGGGAGATGATTCCCCTCTCCGGCAGGGTGCCGGAGGCGATCTCCTGAATCCCCCGAGATGGGATTGGCGGCGGCGGCGTCTCTAGAAGGTTTTCCGTATCGTGGCTCTCGGTACTGGGGGTTTCGTGACGAAGGCTTTAAGTAGGCGGAAGGGCAGGTCAGGGGGCCACACGAGGGCCCCACACAACAGGCCGGCGCGGCCAAGGGCCAGGCCGCGACGCCCTAGTGTGGCATCGCCTCGTGGCCCCACTTCGTAAGTCCTCCGGTCTTCTGGAAGCTTCGTGGAAAAATAGGCCCCTGGGCGTTGATTTCGTCCAATTCCGAGAATATTTCCTTACTAGGATTTCTGAAACCAAAAACAGCAGAAAACAAAGAATCGGCTCTTCGGCATCTCGTCAATAGGTTAGTGCCAGAAAATGCATAAATATGACATATAATGTGTATAAAACATGTGAGTATCATCATAAAAGTAGCATGGAGCATAAGAAATTATAGATACGTTTGGGATGTATCATCCATCGAGGCTAAGGGCTGTACCGGTAGCTATGTGGTTCATCTCTCTCTCCTATGTACTTCAATACAATGATCTCATGAGCTGCCTTACATGATTGAGATCCATATGATGAGCTTGTAATCTAGATGCCGTTATGCTATTCAAGTGGATTTTACTTATGTGATCTCCGGAGACTCCTTGTCCCACGTGCGTAAAGGTGACAGTGTGTGCACCGTGTGGGTCTCTTAGGCTATATTTCACAGAATACTTATTCACTGAGTTATGATTTGAGTTGGATGTCTCTATGAAATTGTGGTGTGTTAGTACCTCCTATGAATGCTCACAGTGACAGCGTGGGGTGTTTATTAGTACTTGGGAATACATCTTTAAGGTTTGCCTACATGATGAATTAGTGTTCGTTATCTTGCCAGAGAGTAATTCAGAATAGCATAGTGAAGTGCTTATTTATATTCCTTTATGATTACAATGTTCTTTATATCACTATTAATCTATGTGCTACTCTAGTGATGTTATTAAAGTACTCTATTCCTCCTCCATGATGTAATGGTGACAGTGTGTGCATCATGTAGTACTTGGCGTAGTTTATGATTATGATCTCTTGTAGATTATGAAGTTAACTATTACTATGATAGTATTGATGTGATCTATTCCCCCTTTCATAGCTTGATGGTGACAGTGTGCATGCTATGTTAGTACTCGGTATAATTGCGTTGGTCTATCATGCACTCTAAGGTTATTTAAATATGAACATCGAATGTTGTGGAGCTTGTTAACTCCGGCATTGAGGTGCTCTTGTAGCCCTACACAATTAATGATGTTTGTCATCCAACAAGAGAGTGTAGAGTGGTTTTATTATGTGATCAATGTTGAGAGTGTCCACTAGTGAAAGTATGATCCCTAGGCCTTGTTTCCAAATACTGCAATCATCGCTTATTTACTGTTTTACTGCATCTTTACTTCTTGCAATATTACTACCATCAACTGCATGCCAGCAAGCTATTTTCTGGCACCGTTACTACTGCTCATATTCATTCATACCACTTGTATTTCACTATCTCTTCGCCGAACTAGTGCACCTATACATCTGACAAGTGTATTAGGTGTGTTGGGGACACAAGAGACTTCTTGTATCGTGATTGCAGGGTTGCTTGAGAGGGATATCTTTGTCCTCTACGTCCCTGAGTTCGATAAACCTTGGGAGTTTCACTTAAGGGAAACTTGCTGCTGTTCTACAAACCTCTGCTCTTGGAGGCCCAACACTGTCTACAGGAATAGAAGCGTGCATAGACATCAAGCTATTTTCTGGCGCCGTTGCCGGGGAGGTAAGGTAAAAGGTATTCACATCCTCCGACTACTAAGCTATTTCCTCGCACGGTTGCCGGTGTGTGAGTGCTCGAAGCTATTTCCTTTAGATCCTGCAATTGCATCTTTTTGTTTCTTGTTTTACACTAGTAAGGCATAATGGAAAATAACAATGAGCTTCTTATTCTATTTCCTGAGTTAAGACATGGATTGTTTGATGCGAAAATTAAAAAACCTATGGAACCTTATTTGCATGCTAGTAGCAATGATATTAGTATGAACGCTTCGAACACCATTGTTGATAATGCTATGGAAGAATTTAAGCTTGGGGAAGCTGATTTTGATGAGCATGATATTTTTAGTCCCCCATGTTTTGAGGAGAAAATTTTCTTTGATGATACTTTGCCTCCAATTTATGATGATTATAATGATAGTGGTCTTTTGGTGCCACCTACTATGGAGGATAAAGCTTATTATGATTATACTATGCCTCCTATATTTGATGATGAGAATAATAATGATAGCTACTTTGTTGAATTTGCTCCCACTACAATTAATAAGAATGACTATGCTTATGTTGGGAGTAGTAATAATTTTATGCATGAGACACATGATAAGAATGTTTCATTTGATAGTTATATTGTTGAGTTTGTTCATGATGCTACTGAAAATCATTATGAGAGAGGAAAATATGGTTGTAGAAGTTTTCATGTTACTAAAACACCTCTCTATATGCTGAAAATCTTGAAGTTGCGCTTGTCTAGTTTTCCTATGCTTGTTGCATTATGCCTACATGACTTGTTTATTTACAAGATTCCTTTCCATAGGAAGTGGGTTAGGCTTAAATTTGTTTTGAATTTGCTTCTTGATGCTCTCTTTTGCTTCAACTCTTATTTCTTGCGAGTGCATCATTAAAACTGCTGAGCCCATCTTAATGGCTATAAAGAAAGCACTTCTTGAGAGATAACCCATGTCTTTATTTTACTACAGCAATTTTATTTTATATTTGAGTTTTGGAAGTTGTTACTACTGTAGCAACCTCTCCTTATCTTTATTTTATTGCATTGTTGTGCCAAGTAAAGTCTTTGATAGTAAAGATGATACTAGATTTGGATTACTGCGCAGAAACAGATTTCTTGCTGTCACGAATTTGAGTAT
This sequence comes from Lolium perenne, assembly GCF_019359855.2. Classification (NCBI taxonomy): domain Eukaryota; kingdom Viridiplantae; phylum Streptophyta; class Magnoliopsida; order Poales; family Poaceae; genus Lolium; species Lolium perenne. Next base: position 315,408,321 of record NC_067250.2, read on the forward strand.
GATTCTTTGTAGGTAACTCAGAAAAATCTGCCAATTTACGTGTGTGATCCTCAGATATGTACGCAACTTTCATTCAATTTGGGAATTTTCATCTGAGCAAGTCCAGTGCCTCTAAAAAATTCGTCTTTACGGACTGTTCTGTTTTGACAGATTCTGTCTTTTATTTCATATTGCCTCTTTTGCTGTGTTGGATGGATTTCTTTGTTCCATTAACTTCCAGTAGCTTTGAGCAATGTCCAGAAGTGTTAAGAATGATTGTGTCACCTCTGAACATGTGAATTTTTGATTATGCACTAACCCTCTAATGAGCTTGTTTTGAGTTTGGTGTGGAGGAAGTTTTCAAGGGTCTAGAGAGGAGGATGATATACTATGATCAAGAAGAGTGAAAAGTCTAAGCTTGGGGATGCCCCCGTGGTTCATCCCTGCATAATTCAAGAAGACTCAAGCATCTAAGCTTGGGGATGCCCAAGGCATCCCCTTCTTCATCGACAACTTATCAGGTCACCTCTAGTGAAACTATATTTATATTCCGTCACATCTTATGTGCTTTACTTGGAGCGTCTCTGTGCTTTTATTTTCGTTTTTTATTTTCATTCTCTGAATAAATTCATGCTTGTGTGGGATAGAGACACGCTCCGCTTTTTCATATGAACACTTGTGTTCTTCGTTTTACTTTAATGTTCATGGTGAAGGTTGAAACTGCTTCGTTAATTGTTATATGGTTGGAAACAGAAAATGCTACATGTGGTAATTGGTATAATGTCTTGAATAATTTGATACTTGGCAATTGTTGTGCTCATATAGATCATGTTTAAGCTCTTGCATCATGTAGTTTGCACTTATTAATGAAGAACTACATAGAGCTTGTTAAAATTTGGTTTGCATGATTGGTTTCTCTAGAGTCTAGATATTTTCTGGTTAAGGTGTTTGAACAACAAGGAGACAATGTAAAGTCTTATAATACTTACAATATGTTCATATGTGAGCTTTGCTGCACCTTTTATATTTGAGTTTGCTTCAAACAACCTTGCTAGCCTAGCCTTGTATTGAGAGGAATTCTTCTCGTGCATCCAAATCCTTGAGCCAAAAACTATGCCATTTGTGTCCACCATACCTACCTACTATATGGTATTTCTCTGCCATTCCAAAGTACATTACTTGAGTGCTACCTTTAAAATTCTATCCTTTGTCTTTGCAATATATAGCTCATGGGAAAAATAGCCTTAAAAACTATTGTGGTGAAGAATATGTACTTATGTGTCTTATTTTTTAATAAGTTGCTTGTTGAGCGGTAACCATGTTTCTGGGGACACCATCAACTATTACACCTTTGTTGAATATCATGTGAGTTGCTATGCATGTTCGTCTTGTCTGAAGTAAGGGCGATTTTCATGATCAAATGGTTTGAGTATGCATATTGTTAGAGAAGAACATTGGGCCGCTAACTAAAGCCATGATTCATGGTGGAAGTTTCAGTTTGGACAATTAATTCTCAATCTCTTATGAGAATATTATCTGTTGTTGAATGCTTATGCATTAAAGAGGAGTCCATTATCTGTTGTCTATGTTGTCCCGTTATGGATGTCTAAGTTGAGAATAATCAAAAGCGAGAAATCCAATGCGAGCTTTCTCCTTAGACCTTTGTACAGGCGGCATAGAGGTACCCCTTTGTGACACTTGGTTGAAACATATGTTATGCAATGATAATCCATGTTAATCCAAGCTAATTAGGACAAGGTGCGAGCACTATTGGTAATCTATGCATGAGGCTTGCAACTTATAGGATATCTTATACATAACACATATGATTTATTACTACCGTTGACAAAATTGTTTCTATGTTTTCAAAATGAAAAGCTCTAGCACAAAAATAGTAATCCATGCTTCCCTCTGCGAAGGGCCATTCTTCTACTTTATTGTTGAGTCAGTTTACCTATTTCTTTCTATCTGTTGCCTGCCAAAACCCACCGGCGAGCAGCGACGAGCAACACGAAGAGCCGGGAGGCTCCCAGGACTGCTGGTGGGCCCTGGTCCCTCGGGCAACGGCCCGCAATGCTCCGACACACGTCCTGGCGGTTGCAAGGGCGTGCCACCTGACCTATACCTGGTTAGGAAGGTGATGGATTGCTTCGTCTAGTTTCCTGCATGGTAAACACGTAAACATTAAATACGAGCCCCGATCGGCTCTTAGGTTATCCTGTGAATCGGCTCAAAGAGCCGATTGCCCCATGATTCACGTTGGATTTACAATAACATGGGGATCCTACTTTATCAATACAAAGTTAAACCAATCTACGACAGTTTAGGGTTTTCACCGCATAACCGGAACATCCTACGCGTAGTTGAGCCTAGCAGATACGTAAGATGATGGAAAACCAGCCCTAAAAGAGGCCTAAAAACCAACATGAAGTCGATTCCCGGAACAATCCCTTCTAGGATCAGCAAACCATACCCTACGCACTACCGGATCGTTCAACCCGTTTGCAAGGCCTAACCATGCAGATATCAAACTAATCCTTGAAGAACAAGGAACAACTATAACAGATCGGATCTACCAAATAAAGATTAAGCAAGATGCTGCCCTTACACCCAAGATAGGTGTAAGGGCAGCTAGATATTGAGGGGCAGCGTAGCTAAACAAGCATAACATAAAAGCATCGACGTCAGCCCCAAAACATCCACGATAAGGGTATTGCTCGCCATCAAAAAGGCTTCAGCACGAGCAACACCAACAACGAATAAACTGATACTGCCTAGATCGCAAGATGCGATCTAGGCAGCATGTTGCTTACCCGGGAGAAACCCTCGAAACAAGGGGTGGCGATGCGCCTGGATTGGTTTGTTGTGAACGTGATCGTCCTCTAAGCCCATCTCGATCACAGCCCATCTCCTGCCCTGGCTAAATTCTGGTGATAACACATGCCCCCTGGTTTTGGCAATAATAATTCCAAAACCACTCTGTTTTTTCTTCGTCGGGTCACGCGTCGCAGAGCAGAACCGCTTCAGTGTCTTTCCATCATAGTGCCATGTCTTCTCAACTTCTGCACGATTGACAATTCTGGCACCGCCTCCTCGGAAACTGCTCAAGCATTAAATCATCTCCACTATATTCCCTTTATTTAACCACATCGAGCAGTTCGCCTCTTCATCCTCCTTTTCCGCATCAGCCATCGGCAAAAAACCCTCCTCTGCACCATGGATTCCTCCTCCTCTGCCTCCTCTGGCCTCTCCTTCCAGTCCTCCTCCAGCGAGCCGGAGCCGGGATTTGACCTGATGGCGGCGTACGAGGCCCTCGCTCCCGAGTATTGGGACGAGAGGGACTGGGACTTCTCTGTCTGGTCAAAGGATGACACCTCCTTGACCGACGGGGAGGACAACCTCCAGCTCCTCGTGGGTGGGGGTTTGGAGGAGGAGAGCGACGACGAGCTCTTCTCCTGGGACGGCTTCTCCTCTTCCGACGAGGAGGAGGAAGCGGAGGATGACTCCTCCTCCGACGAGTACCCGCCGGCGAAGCGTTTCCGCGCCGGGTCGGAGGACGACGACGATGACGACGAGTACGGAGCGCCTGCCGACGGCGTCGGCAACAGCGACGAGTACTTCGCCGGCAGCAGCACCGACGACAGCTATGATGGCGACGACGAGGGCAGCGACGGCCCCTAGATTAGGCACTACTAGCATAGGACTAGTAGTAGTATCTTAGGCAATAGATCCTCCTTTTGAGAGCAATCGGCTCTTCTTGTAAAAAATCCCCTTTTAATCAATGAAGAAGGATTCCATGCTTGATTTGTCCGATTACCAAAATAGATCAATGCTCAAAGAGCCGATGGCAACGCATCGGTCTTTTACCAAAAACGCCAGCAGGGCCAGCCCCCAAATTCAAACGATGAACTGATGCCTGCTCGTGACAGTTGTACCTCTAGAGTCGATGGCTGCGCATCGGCTGTTTTTATTCTAAAGTCGATGTCTGTGCATCGGCTGTGCCTCGTATAAGAAATTTTTTTATTTTTTACTGGCCGATTTCATGCATCGGCCTCCATATTTCACTGTCCATCATCCCACATACTTGGGAAATATTTCTTGAGATGCTGACCATTGACAGCCACTGGGAATTTCACACCGCTCAGCTCCTCCAGCATGTATGCATTACCCTTTAAAACTTGGTCGACTCTATACGGCCCGTGCCAATTTGGAGACCATTTACCATACACTTTATCCTTAGTCCCCAATGGCAATACAGCTTCCCATACCAGATCACCAACGTGGAACTCCTTTGGTCTCACCTTCTTATTATATGCGCGAGCTACCTTGGCCTTGTTCTCTTTAATTTTCTCAAGGGACCAAAGTCTAAGCTCCGTGACATCCTCAATGCTATCACTCATCAGGGCTGCATATTCTTCAGTTGTTAAATCATTCTGAAACGTAATCCGTCTCGAGCCAGCCGTGATTTCCCAGGGCAACACGGCTTCTTGTCCATAGACTAGATGGTATGGTGAGGTTTTTATCGCTCCATGACATGACATGCGATAAGCCCACAAAGCCTCTGACAATACCTCGTGCCAACGTCTAGGGTGCTCGTCGATTTTCCTCTTAATCATCTTGATAAGGCTCTTGTTAGACGCTTCAGCCTGCCCATTTGCTTGAGCATAGTATGGAGATGATCGGATCAGCTTAATTCCCATATCCTCGCAGAACTTTCTAAACTCGCGAGAAATGAAGACCGAACCTCCATCGGTCGTGATAGTCTGGGGAACCCCGAATCTATGAATGACATGCTCTTTCATGAAATTGATAACATCTTTCGACGCCACTGACTTCATAGGGATGGCCTCCACCCACTTAGTGAAATAATCTGTAATGGTCAGAACCCACTCATGGCCTTTGCTCGATGGAGGATTAATTTTGCCGATCATATCCATGCCCCACCCTCGAAATGGTCAAGGCTTGATGATGGGGTTCATTGCTGATGCGGGTACCATCTGAATGCTCCCAAACTTCTGACATGCCTGACACCCTTTATAGTACTTAAAACAATCCTCAAGCATGGTGGGCCAATAAAATCCCGATCGCCTGATCAGCCATTTCATTTTATGAGCCGATTGGTGAGTTCCACAAGCGCCTTCGTGTACCTCGTGTAAGAGCCGATTTGACTCGGCTGGTCCCAAACATTTGAGAAGTAACCCTTCCAAAGTCCTATAGAACATGTCATCCCCAATAAGGACATACTTCATGGCCTTGTATCTTATCCGTTTAGGTGCCCCCCGAGCCGAATCTTTCAAGTAATTAAAGATATCGGCTCTCCAGTCATCCGGTTCCATGAACTGTACCTGGACATCGGCTCCACCTGCTACATCCTTGTAGCCTGACGCCATCTGTGCGAGATCGTTCGCCTCGGTATTCTGCGACCTCGGGATCTAGTTGAAGTTTATGTACCTAAATTGTGCCATCAGCTCACGGCATTGCATCCATAATGGGAAGAGCGACTCGCTCTCACACTTGTATTCTTCCGTGAGCTGGGAAATCACCAACTTGGAGTCCCCAAAAAGTTCCACTGCTTCTGCCCCGGCTTCGATAAGCAACTCCACCCCCTTGTGTATTGCTTCATACTCAGCGGCATTGTTGGTGCAAGGGGTAGATAGCCTGATGGAGAAGGAATAGGTTGCCCCCCGGGGCGACATGAGTAGAATGCCGATGCCGCAACCATCATCACAAGCCGATCCATCGAAAAACATTGCCCATGCACGCACTGACAGTGCTGCTATATCAGTGTTGATTCGTTCAGCAATAAGATCGGCCAACGCTTGTCCCTTGACTGCTTTCACAGGCTGATACCGGATATCAAATTCCGATAATGCAAACATCCACTTACCGAGTCGGCCTTTCAACACAGGAGCCGACAGCATATGCTTGATGACATCTGATTTGCATATGACGACAATTTCTGCTGACAGCAAGATGTGATGAAGCTTGGTGCAGGTGAAAAATAAGCAGAGGCACAACTTCTCGATCTCAGGGTACCTAGTTTCTGCATCCAACATCCTTCTGCTGAGGTAGAAAACCACTTTCTCCAGACCATCATAAACTTGCACCACCACTGAGGCGATGGAAGTGTCAGCTACTGACAAATAAATGTAGAATGGCCTGTCCTGCTGGGGCGGAACCAACACAGGTGGCTTCATTAGATACTCCTTAAACTCATCAAATGCTTGCTGTTGCTCTGCCCCCCAGCGGAACTCCTCATCAGATTTAATTTTTACCAACCCCATGAACTGCTCAATTCGTCCTGACAGATTGGAGATGAACCTTCTGACGAAATTGATTTTGCCGATGAGACACTGGAGTTCCTTCTTCGTGGTAGGTGGCTTCATTGTTCGCACTGCCTCTTGACTTTTCATGCCGATCTGAATTCCTCGTTCATGCACCAAGAAACCCAAGAATTGACTGGCCGTTACACCAAAAGCACACTTCTTTGGATTCATTCTTAGTCCGAACTTTCTAGTTCGGTCCAGGACGTGTCGCAAATCTTCCAAGTGTCCTTCCACTGAAACAGACTTGACTACCACGTCATCGATGTAAATCTCCACCAACTTGCCGATCAGATCATGAAAGATGTAGTTCATGGCTCTTTGGTACGTTGCGCCGACATTCTTCAGTCCAAACGTCATGACCACATATTCAGAAAATCCCACCGAGCCTGGTACTCTGAATGCAGTCTTGTGTATATCTTCTGGAGCCATAAAAATTTGGTTGTAACCGGCATTGCCATCCATGAAACTTAAAACCTTATGACCAGCAGCTGCATTGATCAACGTCTCTGCTACCGGCATTGGGTACTCATCCTTTGGAGTGGCTCTATTGAGATCTCGAAAGTCTATGGCGACGCGCCATCGGCCGTCCTTCTTCTCTACAGGCACGATGCTAGAAATCCACTCGGCATACCTGCATGGCCTGATGAACCCGGCGTTCAACATTTTTTCGATCTCTTTCTTGACTTCTTCTAAAATTTCGGCCTTCATCTGTCGTGCCCGCTGTTGGAACGGCCGAAATCCTTTCTTAAGAGGGATCCGATGCTCAATGATGCTCCTGTCTAACCCGGGCATCTCTGTGTAATCCCAGGCGAAACAATCTGGGTATTCTTTCAATAAAGCTATCATCAGGCTCCTCAGATGCGGATCTAACTTTTTGCTGATAAATGTTGGTCGTGGCTTATCCCCAGGACCAATGTCAATCTCTTCTAGCTCATCAGCTGATGTAAACCCATACCCTAGCTTCCTGTCGCCTGCTAGATCGATGCTGAACACAGGCAAAACGTATGGCGAGGATAATTTTGGCCGATTGCTGGAATCGGCCTCCTTTTTGATTGCATTGCTCAATGAAGGTTTACAACTTATCTGTGCTCCATTACGGGAAGGAGTCTCCCTGCTACGACTACGTGCCATGCTTAAGGTGAGATCATTGCTTTTTATTTTTTGGGGCCGATCGCAGGGATCGGCCTTGCCACGTATGTCGATTGATGTTGTTCTTGCTACTCTGTCAGGCCGGTGGATAAGACCAGCCTCACCCCGTTTTTTGTCACTTCTATGCGCTCACAGCCGTCCAAACTGACTCCAGAGAGCGGCTCTTGGTCTTCCGAGTCCCAAATATTCATGCCAGCTATGGAGACCTCGATTGAGTCGTCTGCATGAACGACCTCCACTTCATCCCCATCCCACTGTATCAGGCATTGGTGCATTGTAGATGGAATGCAGCAGTTGGCGTGAATCCAATCCCTCCCTAGCAGGACAGCGTAGGTGCTCTTGCTGTCGACGATGAAGAATGATGTTGGGATGGTTTTTCGGCCTACGGTTAGATCCACGTTTAAAACGCCTTGCGTCTCTGATGCTTGGCCGTTGAAGTCGCTTAGTGTGACGTTGGTTTTGATCAGATCTGCATTAGAGCGTCCCAAACGCCGTAGCATGGAGTATGGCATTATATTGACTGCCGCTCCCGTGTCAACCAACATCTTGCCGACGGGCTGCCCATTGATATATCCTTTTAGGTACAGGGCCTTCAAATGTTTGTAGCCCTTCTCTCGTGGCTTTTCAAAGATAACTGGCCGTGGACCGCAGTCAAACTGTGCTATCGGCACTTCTTCAGTTCCTGGAGCTCGAAACTCCGACGGAAGTATGAACACCATATTTGTGCCAGCCGAAGTACTCGCATCGGCTTTTACTTGCTTGGGGCGCCATTCTTTCTTCTGTGGATGACTCTCCTCGTCCAAAGTTTGCTGAATTTTCACGGCCAGATCCGGCCGAGCTTTCCTCAACGTGTGCAGGTATTGCGCCTCGGCTTGCTCCAAGCTACGTAGCCGCTGAACCCTACGCTTTTGGGAGTGGCTGAGTCCATCAGGACACCACCTTGGCCGGTGGTATCTATCCTCTTCTTCATCTTCTGACTCCTCAAAGTCTTCATCTTGAGATGACTCAGCTCATTTGTTCTGTGGTGGGAGAGGCCCTAGACGCTTGAAAACTGAAACCTCTCCTGCATCCTTCTTCTGCCGTCTACACTCCGGGCAGTTGTCGATTGTAGGCAATCGGCTCATTCCTGAATCCCAGCAGTGCTTAAAGAAAGGACAGTCCCAGTGTCTATCCATGTCCTCCTGCTCTCTTGATCTCCCTTTCGCGCGGTGCTCATATCCTTCGCCGTCTCTATCGTACCGACGATGTCTTCCATTGTCTACGTCAAACCGACGATATCTTTCGTCTTCTCTGTCGTACTGCCGACGTCGGTCATACTGACGCTCATACTTGTTGAGGAGATGCATGGAGAGTGGTCGTTGATATCGCACGCTCCTCACTTGCTCCTCTGTGAGGTATCGTCTGTCATCATATCGGGGCCGGTCGCGTGGATCGGCCTCCTCCTTATCCTTGACACGGGAGTGACTGATGTCTTCTTTATCCTTGCCATGGCGGTCTACAGGCCCTGCCATGTTAACCTCGAATGAGAAACCTGGCTCGCACCCCGTGGAGTGGTTGAGTCCCACCATGTTAACACCAGGAAACGGGTGTGTATCTACTTTCATGGAAAACTGACCGAGGATCAGACGGCCCTGTTCTATCGCCATTTGGATCTGCCGACGCAACTCTTTGCAGTCATTGGTGGCATGGGTGAACGAGTGATGCCACTTGCAGTACGGTCTCCCGTTCATTTCTTGCACCGTAGGGATTTTATGGCCTTCGGGTAACTTCAGCTGTTTTTCTTTCAGCAATAGATCGAATATCTGCTCAGTTTTGCTTATATCGAAGTCAAACCCCCTTGGAGGCCCTTGTGGTTTTACCCATTTGCAGGACACGGGAACTGCCCCCCGAGCCCATTCAGCCACGGCCACTTCCAGGTCTTCTGCAGAATCCTCAACTTCTTCTGTCTCGATCAGGCCGATCGGACGCTTGAACTTGTCTTGGTACAGTTCTGGGTGGCGCTGCTCATACAGAGTTAACTTCTGGACCATGTGCGCCAATGAACTGTAATCTACTTGGAAAGCCAGATCCTTGATCGGCGCTGCGAGGCCCAACATTGCCAGCTCGACTGCTTCCTTCTCACTTAGACGAGCCGAATAACATCGGTTCTTAACAGTCCTGAAACGCTGGATGTACTCCGACACTGTCTCTCCGCGTCTCTGCCGTACCTGTGCCAGATCGGCAATGCCAGCCTCGGTAGCCTCTGAGTGATATTGGACTTGAAACTGCTCTTCCAGTTGCTTCCACGTCCGGACTGAGTTTGGTGGCAACGAGGTGTACCACCCAAAAGCCGATCCCGTGAGAGATTGCGCGAAAAACCTCACACGTAACTGATCTGATGCTGAAATCATGCCCAACTGTGCCAAGTATCAGCTCACGTGCTCGATCGAGCTAGATCCTTCTGATCCATTGAACTTTGAGAATTCAGGGAGCCGATACTTGGGTGGCAGAGGGATCAAATCGTACTCGTCGGGGTACGGCTTGGAATAGCCGATTGTCTTCCTCTTTGGCAGGATGCCGAACTGGTCTCTCAAGATCGTGCTAATTTGCTCCACGGTATGAGCTGCAGGGACCGAGCTTTCATGACTCGTTTCGGTGGCATACTTAGCTAGCCATGCTTGTTTATCGGCGTCTGCTCCAGAAATCCCTGCTGGTGCAATCTGGTTCGTGCGCGCCAAGCTATTGCAGTCCGGCACGTATGTGCACACGTATCCATGCGGGATCTCTTTAGGTGGCTCATAGAGGAATTGGCAATCGCCAGGATCGCCTCCAACCTTGTAGACGACTACGCCGGTGAACCTTGTGGCTCTGGAGCTGTAAGCGCGAACGGCAGCAGCGGTCTGGTCTGGAACGGTATTTCTCCTTGGTGCGTCCCCAGGGCAGGTCCTGACGGGGAGTACTGATGCTTCATGATTTCCTGAACCACGCGAACCGCAATGCGCTCGAAGGAGTTCAACAGGCTCTCAGAATGACGGTGTATCGAATGAGCCACCATGTAATTGACTTCCTGGCGCAGAGCTCTGGTGCGTTCCTCTGAAGGGGTAGACAGATCTACTTCGTCGAGAACACCTTCGGGTGAGAACCCTTTCCACCTGACGCCACGTGAACGTGTCTTCACGAAAGAGCCGATGAGATCAGATTCGAAGACGGCTTTAAACTCATCATATTTCTTCTTGTGCTCCTCAGGCAGATCTTCGTACGTGACTGGTTCGTCAGCCACCTCGGCTGCAGATTTCGACATAGCTGCTGCAGATGTCGACGTAGTTGTTGTTGTGTGTCCCACCGGGCGTGCCAGAATGTGTTGCCTGCCAAAACCCACCGGCGAGCAGCGACGAGCAACACGAAGAGCCGGGAGGCTCCCAGGACTGCTGGTGGGCCCTGGTCCCTCGGGCAACGGCCCGCAATGCTCCGGCACGCGTCCTGGCGGTTGCAAGGGCGTGCCACCTGACCTATACCTGGTCAGGAAGGTGATGGATTGCTTTGTCTAGTTTCCTGCATGGCAAACACGTAAACATTAAATACGAGCCCCGATCGGCTGTTAGGTTATCCTGTGAATCGGCTCAAAGAGCCGATTGCCCCATGATTCACGTTGGATTTACAATAACATGGGGATCCTGCTTTATCAATACAAAGTTAAACCAACCTACGACAGTTTAGGGTTTTCACCGCATAACCGGAACATCCTACGCGTAGTTGAGCCTAGCAGATACGTAAGATGATGGAAAACCAGCCCTAAAAGAGGCCTAAAAACCAACATGAAGTCGATTCCCGGAACAATCCCTTCTAGGATCAGCAAACCATACCCTACGCACTACCGGATCGTTCAACCCGTTTGCAAGGCCTAACCATGCAGATATCAAACTAATCCTTGAAGAACAAGGAACAACTATAACAGATCGGATCTACCAAATAAAGATTAAGCAAGATGCTGCCCTTACACCCAAGATAGGTGTAAGGGCAGCTAGATATTGAGGGGCAGCGTAGCTAAACAAGCATAACGTAAAAGCATCGACATCAGCCCCAAAACATCCACGATAAGGGTATTGCTCGCCATCAAAAAGGCTTCAGCACGAGCAACACCAACAACGAATAAACTGATACTGCCTAGACCGCAAGATGCGATCTAGGCAGCATGTTGCTTACCCGGGAGAAACCCTCGAAACAAGGGGTGGCGATGCGCCTGGATTGGTTTGTTGTGAACGTGATCGTCCTCTAAGCCCATCTCGATCACGGCCCATCTCCTGCCCTGGCTAAATTCTGGTGATAACACTATCTTAGAAGCAAACACTTGTGTGAACTGTGTGCATTGATTCTTACATGTTTACCTACTGCACTTGTTATATTGCTTTGTGTTGACAATTATCCATGAGATAAACATGTTGAAGTTGAAAGCAACCGCTGAAACTTATATCTTCCTTTGTGTTGCTTCAAAGCTTTCTACTAAGAATCTATTGCTTTATGAGTTAACTCTTATGCAAGTCTTATTGATGCTTGTCTTGAAAGTATTATTCATGAAAAGTCTTTGCTATATGATTCAGTTGTTTACTCATTGTCTTCACCATTGCTTCGAATCGCTGCATTCATCTCATATGCTTTACAATAGTATTGATCAAGATTATGATAGCATGTCACTTCAGAAATTATCCTTGTTATCGTTTACCTACTCGAGGGCGAGTAGGAACTAAGCTTGGGGATGCTTGCTACGTCTCAAACGTATCTATAATTTCTTATGTTCCATGCTACTTTTATGATGATACTCACATGTTTTATACACACTTTATGTCATTATTATGCATTTTCCGGAACTAACCTATTAACGAGATGCCGAAGTGCCAGTTCCTGTTTTCTGCTGTTTTTGGTTTCAGAAATCCTAGTAAGGAAATATTCTCGGAATTGGACGAAATCAACGCCCAGTATCTTATTTTTCCACGAAGCTTCCAGAACACCGGAGAGAGACCAGAGGGGAGCCAGGGGGGGCCCCACACGCCAGGGCGGCGCGGCCAAGGGGTGGGGCGCGCCCCCCTATTGTGTGGCCCCACCAGGGCCCCTCCGAGGCTGCCCTTCCGCCTACTTAAGGACTCCGTCGCGAAAACCCTAAACGGAAAAGCCACGGTACGAGAAACCTTCCAGAGCCGCCGCCATCGCGAAGCCAAGATCTGGGGGACAGAAGTCTCTGTTCCGGCACACCGCCGGGACGGGGAAGTGCCCCCGGAAGGCATCTCCATCGACACCACCGCCATCTTCATCACCGCTGCTGTCTCCCATGAGGAGGGAGTAGTTCTCCATCAAGGCTAAGGGCTGTACCGGTAGCTATGTGGTTCATCTCTCTCTCCTATGTACTTCAATACAATGATCTCATGAGCTGCCTTACATTATTGAGATCCATATGATGAGCTTGTAATCTAGATGTCGTTATGCTATTCAAGTGGATTTTACTTATGTGATCTCCGGAGACTCCTTGTCCCACGTGTGTAAAGGTGACAGTGTGTGCACCGTGTGGGTCTCTTAGGCTATATTTCACAGAATACTTATTCACTGAGTTATGATTTGAGTTGGATGTCTCTATGAAATTGTGGTGTGTTAGTACCTCCTATGAATGCTCACAGTGACAGCGTGGGGTGTTTATTAGTACTTGGGAATACATCTTTAAGGTTTGCCTACATGATGAATTAGTGTTTGTTATCTTGCCAGAGAGTAATTCAGAATAGCATAGTGAAGTGCTTATTTATATTCCTTTATGATTACAATGTGCTTTATATCACTATTAATCTATGTGCTACTCTAGTGATGTTATTAAAGTACTCTATTCCTCCTCCATGATGTAATGGTGACAGTGTGTGCATCATGTAGTACTTGGCGTAGTTTATGATTGTGATCTCTTGTAGATTATGAAGTTAACTATTACTATGATAGTATTGATGTGATCTATTCCCCCTTTCATAGCTTGATGGTGACAGTGTGCATGCTATGTTAGTACTCGGTATAATTGCGTTGGTCTATCATGCACTCTAAGGTTATTTAAATATGAACATCGAATGTTGTGGAGCTTGTTAACTCCGGCATTGAGGTGCTCTTGTAGCCCTACACAATTAATGGTGTTTGTCATCCAACAAGAGAGTGTAGAGTGGTTTTATTATGTGATCAATGTTGAGAGTGTCCACTAGTGAAAGTATGATCCCTAGGCCTTGTTTCCAAATACTGCAATCATCGCTTATTTACTGTTTTACTGCATCTTTACTTCCTGCAATATTACTACCATCAATCGCACGCCAAACAAGCTATTTTCTCAAGCGCCGTTACTACTGCTCATATTCATTCATACCACTTGTATTTCACTATCTCTTCGCCGAACTAGTGCACCTATACATCTGACAAGTGTATTAGGTGTGTTGGGGACACAAGAGACTTCTTGTATCGTGATTGCAGGGTTGCTTGAGAGGGATATCTTTGTCCTCTACCTCCTAAGTTCGATAAACTTTGGGTGATTCACTTAAGGGAAACTTGCTGCTGTTCTACAAACCTCTGCTCTTGGAGGCCCAACACTGTCTACAGGAATAGAAGCGTGCGTAGACATCACCCTCCGGTGATGATTCCCCTCTCCGGCAGGGTGCCGGAGGCGATCTTCAGAACCCCCCAAGATGGGATTGGCGGCGGCGGTGTCTCAGTAACTTTTCCCGTATCGTGGCTCTCGGTACTAGGGTTTTCGCGACGGAAGGATTATATAGGCGAAGGGGCAGAGTCGGGGGACGCTCGAGGGGCCCACCCCATAAGGCGGCGCGGCCAGGGGTGGGGCCGCGCCCCCCTATGGTGTGGCCGCCTCGTCGCCCCTCTTCGTCTCCTCTTCGGACTTCTGGAAGGCTCCGTGGAAAATAAGACCGTGGGCTTTTGTTTCGTCCAATTCCGAGAATATTTCCTGTGTAGAATTTCTGAAACCAAAAACAGCAGAAAACAGGAACTGGCGCTTCGGCATCTCTTTAATAGGTTAGTGCTGGAAAATGCATCAAAATGATGTAAAGTGTATATAAAACATGTGAGTATTGTCATATAACTAGCATGGAACATAAGAAATTATAGATACGTTTGAGACGTATCATGGGGACACAAGAGACTTCTTGTATCGTAATTGCAGGGTTGCTTGAGAGGGATATTTTTGACCTCTACCTCCCTGAGTTCGATAAACCTTGGGTGATCCACTTAAGGGAACTTGCTGCTGTTCTACAAACCTCTGCACTTGGAGGCCCAACACTATCTACAAGAATAGAAGCGTGCGTACACATCATGGAGCAAGTATCATGGACGCGGTCATGTAAGTTTAGCCCGGGCCGCTTCATCCTCTCGATCTGTCATTATCCCTCGAGAAGTAGAAAGAATAGCAATTCCCATTCCACCATCCCTCAAGATGCAAAGTACACGAAAAGGAAATGACAACAAGAGCATCAACGGCCACAAAACCATTGTGTTCTACTCGTGCAACTGATCTATGCATAGACACGGCTCTGATACCACCGTAGGGTTCATTGCATGTGAAACAAAAAAATCTAATGCAAGAATGAATAAAACCAAGATCCAATCTATCGAAAAGCCAAGATCTAATCTATGAGATTGGAATAATGAGATAGATGAGAGACTAACCCTCGAAGATCCAAAGCCTTAACGAGATCAGATCTCGTGGTTGATGAAGATGATCCTTCTGGTGCTGCAATCCGGCAACACTTCCATACTCGGTCACATGTACGGTTTCGACGAAGTCCTTCCTCTCCCCGTTTCAGCGAGCAGGGGAGGTAGTAGATCCCCTCGGAATCCCAGCAGCACGACGGCGTGGTGGTGGTGGTGGAGGAGAATTCCTACAGGGCTTCGCCTAAGCTAGAGCAGGAGAAACTGTGAGGGAGGAGGTGGCAATCAGGGTTGAGGCAAGGGGGCTTTGGTCGGCCACCCTCCCCTCTTTATATAGTGGGGGGTTGGCTAGGGTTGCCCCCTTGGCCAACCCATCTAGGGCCGGTGCAAGGGGAGGGGGGAACTTTCCTTCCTCTCGCCCCCAAGTCTTGCCCCTTTTTAGGGTTTCCCCTAAAACCCTAGGGGTTGGTCGACCTGGGCCTTGAGGGCGGGTGCGCCTGGCCCATTAGGGTTGGGTTGTGATACGTTGCAAACATATCTATAATTTTTGATGCTCCATGCTTGTTTTACACCAATTTGTATATGTTTTGCTTACACTTAGTGGCACTTTTATGCATTTTCCGGAACTAACCTATTGACAAGATGCCACAGTGCCAGTTCCCTATTTTCTGCTGTTTTGTATTTCAGAAAAGTTGTACAGGAAATATTCTCGGAATTGGACGAAACAATAGCCGAAGTTGCTATTTTATCGAAACGAAGACGAAGTATAGAGGAGAGACGGAGGGGGGCAAGGAGCCAGCCAAACCATGCCTAGGTGCGGCCTGGCCTTGGCCCGCGCCTAGGGGTGGTGTGGGCCCACCTGGCACCCACCAACCTCGCCATTCAACGCGAAAACCCTGTTATTTAAGATCTTACATGCTCTCCGGTACTTGTAGTTACCCTGATCAAGTAGTTTCTTGTATCTCCAAGAGGAAGTATTTATGCTCGATAGTAGGTTTATGCCTCTAGTTTTCTAGAAGAGTGACAATAGCTTCTAAGATTGTAGATGTGTTGTTGCTACTAGGGAGAAAACAACAATGTTTTGTCTAAGAGTAATTCTATTGTTTACTTTTGTCAACACCCGGATTTTTAAGTCGAGATGCCTATTATGCCATACATCGCAATGCCAGGAATATTGTTTTTGCGAGACATAATAGATTGATATCACAGAACATCATTCATTACAAACCATAATCGTCTTACAATAACGGATCACATGATCCGTTCTTACAACATAGTGGATCTAGAGATCCTGTTACAAAACAAACAGCGGAAGAAACGTAGTAGCGGTCCATCTGTTCCAGAGGAAACTGTTGACGTCAGGAGTAGTCCTAGTTATCATAGACGTCTTGCTGTCCATCGTCTTGGTTCTGGTACTCCTCTTCATAGTCTGGCCATTTGAATAGCCAGGGACAAAGCCATGAGTACTTTAAAGTACTCGCAAACTAATACTAGTGTAAGCACTATCAACTATAGTAAGGGGGTTCTAAGCTCTAGGTTCATTTGCATAAAGCCAGTTTATTTCATAAGCACTTAGTAATAAAAGACTCTTTAGTTGTCTAAATAAACTCAAGTGGGAACATTAGTGTCATTCCCATAACTCTGTTGTGATCAAGTCAAATTCACCTTTCCAGTTCAAGTCACAAGTCACCCTTCACATGTCACATTTTGAAAATGGTCTGATGACGGAACAGTATGGCATTTCCAACCGTCCATAACCGTGGACACGGCTATTCGAATAGGTTTACACTCTGCAGAGGTTGTACACTTGTGTGCCACAACTTTTGATTACATCCGTCAGGGATAACCCGAATAATCATACTCAGTATGCGGATCATCAACCATAACCTTTCACTTACATACCCTAATATAGGCACCTCTCCCCATGAGCTTGGCCTCCCAGTGAAGACAAACCGTCAACCTGGGAACTGCACAGGGCTTGGGCCGGACATTCACCTCATTTCACGTCATTTCACTTTCAACGGAGGCAGCCTCAGCATAACCCCTATGACGCTTGTTTAGAGGGAACCCATACTAAAATGCATAAACTTCCAGTTAAGCCCTACCCACAATCAGATATTGTGGGGGTACTCTAAAATTGGAATGGTATCACATCCGAACCCAACCATCAGTTTTTGTAAAGTTCACCATGTCATTCACAAGTCATATTCACCTTCAAAATCTTTCAATAGAATGACTCATCATTCCAAGATTTTCAAAGTCATTTGATTTCACATGTTCCCATCTAGAGTAGTCAATTTTAGTTTTAGCACTAGCATCTAGTCATGAGGGGTACTAACTAACTTGTAGCTCTCTAGGCTAAGTGTGATGCTCTTGTACTACTCCATATCTAGACCAAGTGAATCATGAATCAAAAATACACTTTGATAAACCAAAGTCAAAAACTTGTAAGGTAAAAACTTGGGTTGGGATCATTAAACATAAAGTAATATGTAATGGTGCCTTGCTCTCTTAGAGCTTTGCACAAGGTAGCTTGCAAGAGTATAGCTTGCCTTGATTGGTACAGTGGTCAAAGTTCTCTTCTTCTTCAAAGTAGACCTCCTCCTCCTGGTACTCCTCGGTACTAGCGTCTATAAACGAATACGAGGTATACAATCACCAAACAAATCTTAAGGCTAGACTAAGCACACAAATGGTTCACACAAGCTATTCTAGCATCACAACATTATTCACATGTTGGTTGACTTTGTTTTTCTTTTTTAAGAAAAATAATTTCCTCTCATTGAAATAATTATTAGGGTTGCTATTTATGTTCTTTGAGAAATAATTTCCTCTCATTGAATCTTGTTAAGATTTAATTTCCTCAGATAATAACAAGGTATGAATACATGTTGACCAAGGTCAACACTTCATATTTATTATTTGGGAAAATGATTTAAATGAGGTATTACACCTCATGCAATTTAACACTACCTTAGTAATAATTTAATATCACTAAAATAATAAAAAATGAGATTATATAGACCAAGGTCACTACCTCATGTTGAATTACTTGAGACAAAGATTTAAATGAGAGGATACCTCTCATACTATTTAATAAATAATTTTGGATAATTTAAATGGACTAGAAATAGTCACATAGCCCTTATTTATTCTAGCCCATGATCATATGAAGCAACCATGTCATATTTTTACATATTCAGATAGACAATATGAAACGTGATTTTTGAGAGTTGGAATCAACTCAAAATCATTTATGGTTAATTTTTAATAAATGTTTGAAGTTTGAAAAGGCCCTGCTTTGTCATTTTTGTTGCAGATGATCTATGATGAATTAGGGTTTGAGACCAGTGGGGTTTGCTAGATAATTTCATAAGCTTTCATACAAAATTGATTCCACTCAAATTGGGTTTGTGTATTTTGTTTTATTCAAATTTTAGCAAAGCATCAGTATTAATTTTGACTGAAATGAATTAATTCAAATTGAAAATTTTGGGCCTAGGCGGGAAACGAAGTTGGGCCAGAGAGGGGTTAAATGGGCCAGCCCAGCTGCATGTCTCGCACGCGCTGGAGGCCTGACAGGGCTGCCCCACCTGTCAGCGTCTACTCAACGTTACTGAAACGGTACGCGCCAGCAGCCGTCAGATTAGAATCCGATCGCACGGCAGGGGGTCGTCCTCGTCCTCGCGACGAGCGGCGAAGGAACCCTAGCTACTGGCGGCCATGGGGGTCACGATAGAGGGCTTACCGGCGTCCAGCAAGGTTGGCGAGGCGGGCAAACGGCGGCGGAGACGACAGCGAGTCGAAGGAGGGTCGCGGCGGCTCCAGGGGTTCTCGGGATCGTCGGCTTCGTCGAGCTACTGCAGCGGCGGACTCCGGCTAAATTCCGGTGACTGAGGGCTCAATCGAGGAGGGGAAGTGGTCGTGGAGACTCAAGGATGAGAGGAGAAGCAGGTGGTGTGAAGAAATCGTCCAGGGGCGGCCTCCTTTTATAGCGGAGAGGGTTGGCCGAGGCGCACGGAGCAGGTGAGTGGCGACGACGGCGATAGAGGTCACGCGGGGCCAGGGGAGTGGGCGCAGTGTGTTGGCGACGTCGAGGTGGTCACGACGAGCGTCAGGGCGCAGCAAGAGAGGGACGGAGGCGTCGTCATCGTCCTCGCGTACCCGAGTACGGTGGCGGACGGGCGTCATCCATGGCGTCGTCTACAGGGCGCGGGCGAGCCAGTGAGGATGTCTACGAGGTAGCTGAGGTCACGGTGAGTGCGTAGGGAGAAAGGAGAGGGCGAGAGGTGGTCGGAGGTGACGGGGCGCATGCGTGCACTTGCGCATCCAGAGCGTGGTCGTGCACGCTCTGGCGCGTCCTGGGCGTCGTGGGTGCGTGCTGTCCAGGGAGTTGTCGTGTTCTCCTTGGCCAGGGCTCGCGCCAGTGGGGTCAGGGGAGTGAGGCAAACCTCCAGGACAAGGTGAGAGAGAGAGGAGGAGGAGAGGAGCAGGTTTGGGCATGGTGGTGATCAAGGGGGTTGGCATGGTCATGTTCTGTGATCTTTTGTGCATTTCTCTGGGTCTCTGAGTGCATGGCATGTTTGAGTGGTGTGAGGCCAGTGTGTTGGACATGGTGAGCAAGGTGAGAGAGGTCTAGGGCAAGTCACAATAGATCAAAGCCAAAATGTATGTGACATATGCAATGACAATTGCATGGCTTGGGTCATGGTGATCATGCAATGCTAGGTCATCACTTTAGGGAGTTGTTAGGGTACAATGCACTATATATGAGCACAAGAGAGAGAAGGGTGAGGTGGTACCTAGTGGTTGGAATAGTGGTTGTACTTCTATGTAAATAATTTGATCATATGCAATGGTCTCATGTGTGTTGAATTTTGGCCAAATAACTTTATAGATGTGTTCTAAATAATGTTGGGCAGCCATTGGTGGCATTGGTTTGAATTTTGGAAATGTTTTGTGAAAACTCTAAGGGTTGGGGGAATCTAGAATCTGTTTCAAAGTGGCATCTTGGCATGCTTATATTTAGAGTTTGACTTTGAACCCACAAGGTTGACTTTTACCAAGTTGTTCACTTTTATGAGTACAATAGATCTGGGCAAAAAGATTTGAAAGTTTAGTTTAGAAAAAGTTAACTAAGGGGGCTCAAAGTGGGTATGTTGTTAAAAATGGCTCATGTGACCATTATCACATGCACTTAGGGTTTTTCATTTTCTTTTTTCTTTTTCTTTGATTTTCTTTTGAACCAAAAGGTATTGTGTTGTGTTCTTATGTACTATTTGAGTTAAGAATTGTGTTTCCTCATTTCAAACAAAGGAGTAGGGCTTAGGCTCTATTTCAAATTCTTCAAACACACTTTCATGGCATTAGCAATCATTGCATTCATTCACATAACAGAAATGGTTTTGGAATAGGAAAGTTTTTGTTAACCCTAAAAATTGAATAATTGAAATTATGGTTTTATTTGTTTCCAAAAATTTGGGGTGTTACAACTTTACACACATTGCTTAATGCGATAATCTGTTGCTTGCAACTTAATACTGGAAGGGTTCGGATGATAACCTGAAGGTGGATTATTAGTCATGGACGTAGTTGGATTACAGTCTATGTATTATATTGTAATGCCCAATTAAATACTACAGTAACCTTTATCTTATCATAGCATGCATTTTCATGCCCTCACAATTATCAATTGCCCAACTGTAATTTGTTCACCCAACACATGTTATTTGGAGAGTTACCACTAGTGTAGATAGATGGGAACTCCGGTCCTTTTGTCATCATCATTGTTCTACAGTCAACTAGGCACTGGAATATTTTCCGGTGCCATCTCCTCTGTGCTTATGTGTTACTATTTCCATTGCTCTCAAATTACTATTGCTTTCACATCACCCCTGTTACTAGTTCTTTTCCAGGTGCGGTTGAATTGACAACTCCGTTGTTAAGGCTTATAAGTATTCTTTACCTTCCATTGTGTCGAATCAATAAATTCGGGTTTTACTTCCGTCGAAGACTGTTGTGATCCCTTATACTTGTGGGTCATAAGGTTGCACCCCCTCGGCTCAGGTGGCCCCTCGCGGGGTCATGGGCCCACTGGTGGCCCCTCCGGAACCTTCTAGAAACCCTCCGGTCAAACATCGGAAAATTCCTGAACTTTTCCGAACCCCGGAAAATGACTTTCCTTATATGAATCTTATTCACCGGATCATTCCGGACCTCCTC
The DNA here is from genome assembly GCF_019359855.2 of Lolium perenne. Classification (NCBI taxonomy): domain Eukaryota; kingdom Viridiplantae; phylum Streptophyta; class Magnoliopsida; order Poales; family Poaceae; genus Lolium; species Lolium perenne. The sequence goes on from NC_067250.2 coordinate 315,429,650, forward strand.
GTGATGTCCTGGATCCCATATGAGACTCCGAACAATATTCGGTCTCCATCTCATACCCATATCTACTAAACAACATCGAACCTTAAGTGTGTCACCCTACGGTTCGCGAACTATATATGCAGACATGATCGAGACACCTCTCCAATCAATAAAGAATAGCGGGACTCGGAGATCCATATTGACTCCCACATATTCAACGATGACTTCATGATCGAATGAACTATTAACATACGATACTGATTCCCTTTGTCGCACCATACTTTACTTATCCGAGGTTCGTTCATCGGTATCTCTATACCTAGTTCAACCTCGTTACCGATACGTACTCTTTACTTATACCGTGATATGTCATCCCTTGTGACCTAGTCACATGCTTGCAAGCTAATTGGATGACATTCCACCGAGAGGGCCCAGAATATGTCTATCCATCATTAGGATGGACAAATCCCGCTCTTGATCCATGCGCTTCAACTCATACTTTCAGAATACTTAATCCTATCTTTATAACCACCCATTTATGAAGTGGTGTTTGATGTCATCAAAGCATCCATCCGGTGTAAGTGATTAACACGATCTCATGGTCGAAGGATTAGGTTACTATGTATCGAAAGCTTATAGCAAGACGAACTTAATGACTTGATCTTATGCTATGCTTACTATCGGTGTGTGTCCATTACATCATTTTCCTGATGATGTAACCTTGTTATTAATAACATCCAATGTTCATGATCAAGGAACCATGATCATCTATTAATCAACAAGATAGTTTAACAAGAGGCTTTACTAGGGACTCTTTTATGTTTACAAAACACAGAAGTATTAATATTTCCGGTTAATACAATTATAGCATGAGATGCACACATTTATCATAAACACAAAGATATAATAATAACCACTTTATTATTGCCTCTTGGGCATATCTCCAACACTGCCTTCTTCTCATTGTTTTGTTATAATGGAAGAATTCATAATTATGGTTATAACTGCATGACCAAAAGTTCTTTCATTATTAAATAAAGGCCAGTGATGTTTTTCACTTGGATGGGTCAGGCTAGCACAAATTCAAGTTAATTTGTTGTCTTTTTTTATAACTTGGACGAAGACTAACACTAATGGTTTCAATGTACTAAGATGAGTGTTACAATGGTTTGTTTATTAGGGTAATAGTGATATTTCCCATTTAACTTCATGTTTTTCCCGCTCGAAACTCTATCCAAAGCCAGAAAGCCTGCTCAAGCTTGAGTATGGCTTTCATGATGCCTCTAGGATACGCTAATGTCGTAAGATGGTAGATTGCTTGTGATATGGTTACAAACTTGACAAGGACAACTATACTTGCAGTGGTGAAATTTTTGCCTTGACCAATTTATAACTTGCTTGCCATTTTGTCCACAATAAATTGGAATTCTACATTTACAAGATGATACACCAAAAGTGGTAGGCTCAAGAAGTTACACCCCACCCCCTTGCCAGTATGATTGCCGACATGAGGCACGATCAATGCCTGAATTCAGGGAACAGAGAAAGAGAGCAGCAGAGAGAGAGAGGTAGCAAGGAAAGTTGGTTATGTTCCTTTCTTCTGACTTCTTTGATACCCTCGCATCGCTGCCCCAACTTGCTTCTTATCGTCACCACGCCACATGTCAAGAACATTGGAGTAAGCCCACAACTCGTTTTATTTTACAAACTAATTATTTTTTATCTATCACGCAAATTGTCTTAGTTTTGTTTGGGATGCTTACCAAACTCTCTCAGTACAATGGATTCCACATCATATCTAATCACACCAATACTATCACATATGTATTATAAGTTGGATCACAAAGTATCATTTGTCTATCATACCACACTTTCTCAATCTTTATCCTAACATCAAGCAAAAATGCTTGCATGTTTGATCATATTTTTGTCTAACCAACCTATTTATACGAAATATTTTTACTCTCCTGGAACTCATCTTTTGGATAACGATGTGTTGTTTTTCTTAATATATATTTTTCAACATATTATCTTGGATACCAATTTAGGTATGATTAGCATAATTAATTATGTATACACCCATATGTGTATTAATGTACATACTAGTGGTATTGTTGTAATATTTATCACGCGAATTGTCTTCGTTTGTTTTGGGATGCTTACCAAACTCTTTTGCTACAATGAATTCCACCGCATATCTAATCACACCAATACTATCACATCAAACATTTGTATGTATTAATTTTCATAGTATCCTTTAATATCAACAAAACTTTGGGAAAATAACTTGGCTGAGGTTTCTGGAGTACAAGACTATGAAGCTTAGGTGAAACTCTTAAAAAGATTATAGATTGCACCAGGTGTCAACTAATAATTTGCCCTTCACCACTTTCACTCTCGAGTCACCACTCTGCCAAGAATAAGCCATGTATTTCTGAAGGGGTAGTCAATCTTTTCATCATGAGTTGGAATATACTCTCTGCAAAAAGTACGTTTACTCGGTATTGGATTGTCCGTGTCGCCTTTAAGTGGGGTCAAAATCTTGGACTCTCGCCAGAGTTCACTGATTCAGTCACTATATTATTTCATTTCATTTTACCAACCCAGTTACTAGATTAACTTAATTCACGTCATCTCAGGCTAAACACCACAAATTTTCACACCCCATCCGTTGCAAGCTGTAGTAGCAGTTTCCAACATCGACAGCGCTAATCTGTAGCTCACGAGCCAGCAGCAACAAGATTCTTTCCTCAAAGAAGAACAGCCCAACCAGCAATTTTATGGCATAGTTCTAATCCAAACAATCAAGAACAGAGGAGGTATAATAAGTGTCGCTAGGGACTACTATCTAGCCATATTTTGATTGTTATTGAAGTATGCATCCTTTGCAAGCTACTGGTGACACTACCAGCGCTCTACCACATACATGTGACCATATGAGACGACTTTTTTTTCTTCCAGAATACAAATGAGACGACTTTAGACCACAAATTTTAGGGGAGAAAAAAAACAGTCCATACACACGTCTCTGGCACCGGCAACGTAGCACAATTTCTAACACAGAAATTCCATCGGCACCATGCTCTGAACACACAAAATGCAGGGTGGTGGAATCGACCACATGGATAGCATTTTCTTATCTGATGTTATCTTTAACCGCGTATTTAGAAGCTTTGACGCAGCACTCGTTTCAGGCAATAGAAGCATCCTATCCCACCTACGCAGTTCATTACAGTACTACTCACGGAGGTAGTACGTATTTGTTCAGTCTGAGGTCAACTGCGTGGTTCAGCCAGTGCAAACAAGCACTAGTTCAGACATGGATCTGAAGATTCACAGAGATCTCTGTAACATCACTTCCTTGGTCACCTCCCTCCTTCCTGACAGTGCAACTGCAGGTTACAACCGTGAACTGTCCGAATGAAACTGCCCGGTGCAGCTGAATCTATTTCTGTATTTTTGTCAAGTATGTCTAAACGTACTACTCTGCAGCACAGAAGGTCCACAACACTGCTTAGCCATTAATCCAAGCAGTAATAGTCAGTGATACAGTTACTCGCTGTTACTCAGCGTCGGATACGCAGTGCATCCATTGACATACACTACTTGTCCGGATCACATTCACCTGTGGTCAGGATCCAGGACTGTCGTCAGAGTTCATCGATTCAACTCAACTCGGGAAAAGAAAATACGTCCCAGATTGATTGGAGAAGCGAGCACAGACCATGGTGGAGATCTGTAACTGCATTACTTATTTTTTCAACAGCTGGCTCGGGAGCCCGCAGCGGGTTTATATAAGTCCTAGAGAACCGACAGCCAAACCAATTATGCACCAAGCACCATGCCATTGCCATGCCACCAATCCTGAGAATCTAGAACGAACAGCACAAGTACAACCACCGCTGCGCCAAGAATCTCCTCAAACCACTAAGCTAGCTACGCACAACTTAATACAGGCCAAGAAAGGAGACTGACTACAGGTACAACCACCGGCCCCTACGCCAAGAATTGGGACGAATTCCCTCAAAGCACTAGCTACGCACAACTTTACAAGCCATCCCCAACCAAACCAATGGCGACACATTATAGAAGTATACAGAAAGCTACGCTACAGCAGTATGTACGAATATGGACGAAGGGGATCCTCAGGCGAGGATGTAGTAGGGCCGGTCCCCGTCGATGCCGGGCAGCTCCGGCGCCGTCTTGAGGATGACGTAGACGGAGTAGACGATGCCGGGGACGTAGCCGAGCGCCGTCAGCAGCAGGGAGATGAAGAACTGCGACTGTACACGCAGAGGCCGAGTCGTCAGAACTCAGAAGTCAGAAGATAGTTCAGCAAATCACTGCTACGGCTAATGTAGAGCTGAATAAGGAAGGGGTAGTGGCTGGTTGCTTACGCTGCAGCAGCCGTAGCGGAAGAAGACGCCGAGCGGCGGGAGCACGGCGGCGAAGATGATCTCCAGGCACGTCGAGCAGCCGCCGGAGCTCATCCTGCCCCCGGCTCTAACTAGCAGACAGAATGGTTGTCGGACGAGAGGCGGCTGAGGCTTTAAACCGGATGAGGAGTCAGCCGCCAGCAGGCAAAACCTCGCTGGGATCGGAGGAATTATGCGGAATCGGACGATGGCTGCCGGGAGAAGATGCCGAACGCCCACGAGCCCTTTTGTGCGTCGCTGACTCGACGCCGCTGTCAGATTATTAGTTGGATCATCATTTTGCGTTGCGGCGTAGAGTAGACAACTAACTATGCGAATTTCCGGCTCAGAATATTCCGCGTGTCCGGTACAGAACTACAGATGCGATCGATCCGCGCGATCCGTCCGGCTCGACGAACGATCGCCTTTGATTTAATCGCGCGCGCGGCTCTAGCACGCAAACAGTTTCTTCCACGTTTCCGCCTACGCTCGCTGCTCCTCTGGTGACTCTGACACAAGGAACTTAAACTGTGAAGTAGATACGGCGTCTCCCTCTCACGCGTGGCTCACGCGAGATCAGGTCGTGTTAGTTAGGCTACGATCACGAGCTTCAGGGCATCGGGCATGGTGGTAATCTATAATTTCTCTGTCCGACCTCCGACGGCTTCAGAGATGCAGAGATCTCGAGCTGGAGATACGTCAATGCGTGCTGCCATCCATGACCGTGAGACCGTGATCCATGTGAAGTGAATTGCTATACTGTGTGTAGAACCACGAATAAAGATCCCAAAGTGTTGATTCTGTACCTACATGTCGAGTTTTTTTTTGCTCCTCGGGTATTCAGAACTTTTTTGTGCTCCCTCGTGTTTGTAACAGTCGTCTGGCCGCATTCTTAAAAAAAGAGTCTTCTGGGCCTTCCAGGTCCATGCAGGATGCTAGCAGGTTGGGCCGGGCGGGAGGAGGGCGTGCACGAAGGATAAGGGCGATAGAAATATGGCCGGCAGGTCCAGATCGAGCCCGCCCGGCAGGTCTAGATCGATCGCCACGCCCCCGCGCATACATGGTAGAGGCTGCCGCATCCCGTCGCCAACCGTTCGCCCCCAATGCGCCTCCTAGCCCTTCGTCTTTGGCGACCCGGCGCCACCACCACCGTTGTTGCCATGGAAGGGGGTCTTGTGCTGGGGTTGTTGCCATCCGAAGCCACCGCCGCGCGGAAGACCCGGGAAGAGGGCGACAAGAGTGTAACTCATCGACACGTAGCTACCGACTAATAGAAGGAGCAAGAATCTAGCTATCCCGGTACAATTGGCGGAAAAGATCCCAAAGAAAAGAAAAACACAAACCAACCTAGAGGGGACCAAACCGCAAAGAATCGAAGAACGCATCCCAGAACACACCCAGGAGAAGGTTGGAAAAAGCGCTAGGCGTAAGCGAGGCGGTTGGCATTCGCCTAGTGCTTAAGCGATGCTTAAGCGCTATAGGCGCGTGCATAGTTTATATCATCAAGAGTGTATATGGATTATTATATGTGAATAAACATTATTTAGAGCATGTAAATGTGTAAATTTATAATGACTATATTTAGAATAATGCCCATCAAGATCATTAGTGAAGTATGGCAGGATTTCTTATTGTGGAAGACAATTTCTTAGTTGCCCAGCCTAGACTTCTACTTATGTCCTAGTCGAGGTGTTTGCCCATCGCCTAGTGCCATAGCATGCTTAAGCGTTGCCTAGACGTCGCCTTCTCCAACAGTATCCAGGAGGGAAGGAGAACCATCGAAGTCAACGCCTCTTTGTGAGAAGTGGTCCGCAAAAGGTGAGACCAAATTTCGTGGAACGTTGGCTGGGGATCTGCCGCTAAGGGCCTCGTTGAATTAGAGAACGAGCTGGAGTACCCTTATTCCAACGCAGCTCCGCCCCACTACCATGGAAACACCTCGAGGAATACCAACCCTACATCTATTTACATGTCGGTGAAAAAACAGAGCCCGGTCCTCTGCTCTCTCTCGGAGCACAGGCGAAGATGAGAGCCCACAGACTTGTCGGCATTCGACGATGGGATACTTGTTTCCTCCCTTACGCATGTCCCGAGAGAGATAAAGTGGACATGAGCGACATGGTTGCTATGTTATTGGTTACAGAAAGATTATATCGCCAGTTGTCTTCTTGCTCCTTCTCTCTAATATTAGGCCGACAAGTCTAGACAGACAACCTGTATCAATGGTAGGTTTGCATGCCGTGCTTTGATTAGCCATCAAATCTAGTATGGGCCAACCGATTTATATTAAACAATTTTACTTCTTCATCACTTTTTTGTCATCAAAGATCTATTTGAAGGAGATATGCCCTAGAGGCAATTATAAAGTGGTTATTATATATCTTTATGTTTATGATAAATGTTTATATACCATGCTATAATTGTATTAACCGAAATATTGATACATGTGTGATATGTAAACAACAAAGAGTCCCTAGTATGCCTCTTAACTAGCTTGTTGATTAATGAATGATTAGTTTCATAATCATGAACATTGGATGTTATTAATAACAAGGTTATATCATTGTATGAAAGATGTAATGGACACACCCAATTAAGCGTAGCATAAGATCACGTCATTATTTGCTATAAGCTTTCGATACATAGTTACCTAATCCTTATGACCATGAGATCATATAAATCACTTATACCGAAAAGGTACTTTGATTACATCAAACGCCACTGCGTAAATGGGTGGTTATAAAGGTGGGATTAAGTATCCGGAAAGTATGAGTTGAGGCATATGGATCAACAGTGGGATTTGTCCATCCCGATGACGGATTGATGTCTACGCCCCCCTCCTTTTCCTGTAGACAGTGTTGGGCCTCCAAGAGCAGAGGTTTGTAGAACAGCAGCAAGTTTTCCCTTAAGTGGATCACCCAAGGTTTATCGAACTCAGGGAGGAAGAGGTCAAAGATATCCCTCTCATGCAACCCTGCAACCACAAAGCAAGAAGTCTCTTGTGTCCCCAACACACCTAATAGGTGCACTTGTTCGGCGAAGAGATAGTGAAATACAGGTGGTATGAATATATATGAGCAGTAGCAACGGTGCCAGAAAATAACTTGCTGGCGTGTAGTTGATGGTGGTAGTATTGCAGCAGTAGTAACGCAGTAAAACAGTAAACAAGCAGCGATAGCAGTATTTAGGAACAAGGCCTAGGGATTACACTTTCACTAGTGGACACTCTTAACATTGATCGCGTAATAAATAACTCTTTCTCATATGTGCTACATACACTCTTTTGTTGGATGATGAACACATTGCGTAGGATTACACGAACCCTCAATGCCGGAGTTAACAAGCTCCACAATTCAATGTTCATATTTAAATAACCTTAGAGCATAATAGATCATTGCAAAATAAACCAAGAACTAACATAGTGCACACACTGTCCACATTACACTATGAAGGAGGAATAGATCACATCAATACTATCATAATGATAATTAACTCCACAATCTACAAGAGATCATGATCATAGCCTACGACAAGAACCACATGGTGCACACACTAGTCACCTTTACACCAGGCAGGAGGAATAGACTACTTTAATAACATCACATGAGTAGCACACAACTAGTAGCGATACAAAGCTCATCATATGGATCTCAATCATGTAAAGCAGCTCATGAGATCATTGTATTGAAGTACATAGGAGAGAGATTGACCACATAGCTACCGGTACAGCCCCGAACCTCGATGGAGAACTACTCCCTCCTCATGGGAGCAGCAGCGGTGATGAAGATGGCGGTGGAGATGGCAGCGGTGTCGATGGAGAAGCCTTCCGGGGGCACTTCCCCGTCCCGGCAGGGTGCCGGAACAGAGACTCCTGTCCCCCAGATCTTGGCTTCGCGATGGCGGCGGCTCTGGAAGGTTTCTGTGGGTTTCGTCGAACGTCTCAGGGTTTTCGCGACGGAGGCTTTAAATAGGCGAAAGGGCAAGGTCGGTGGACTTCTGGGGGGCCCACACTATAGGGGGGCGCGGCCCCCCCTTGGCCGCGCCGGCCTAGGGTTTGGTGGCCCTGTGCCCCCTCTCTGGCGGTTCTCGTGTGTTCTGGATGCTTCCGGGCAAAATAGGAACCTGGGCGTTGATTTCGTCCAATTCCGAGAATATTTCTTTACTAGGATTTCTGAAACCAAAAACAGCAGAAAACAGCAACTGGCACTTCGGCATCTTGTTAATAGGTTAGTTCCAGAAAAAGCACGAATATGACATAAAGTGTGCATAAAACATGTAGATATTATCAATAATGTGGCATGGAACACAAGAAATTATCGATACGTCGGAGACGTATCACGGATAGATATACTCTGGGCCCTCTCGGTGGAATGTCGTCTAATGTCTTGCAAGCATATGAATAAGTTTATAAGAGACCACATACCACGGTACGAGTAAAGAGTACTTGTCAGGAGACGAGGTTGAACAAGGTATAGAGTGATACTGATGATCAAACCTCGGACAAGTAAAATATCGCGTGACAAAGGGAATTGGTATCGTATGTGAATGGTTCATTTCGATCACTAAAGTCATCGTTGAATATGTGGGAGCCATTATGGATCTCCAGATCCCGCTATTGGTTATTGGTCGGAGTGAGTACTCAACCATGTCCACATAGTTCACGAACCGTAGGGTGACACACTTAAAGTTGGATGTTGAAATGGTAGAACTTGAATATGGAATGGAGTTCGAATATTTGTTCGGAGTCCCGGATGAGATCCCGGACATCACGAGGAGTTCCGGAATGGTCCGGAGAATAAGATTCATATATAGGAAGTCATTTTATAAGATTTAAAATGATCCGGAAGGTTCTATGGAAGGTTCTACAAAGGTTCTAGAAAAGTCCGGAAGAAACCACTATGGAAGGCGGAGTCCCAAAGGGACTCCACCACCATGGCCGGCCAACCCTAAAGGGGGAGGAGTCCCAAGTGGACTCCCCTAAGGGGGCCGGCCACCCCCCCACATGGAAGGGGGGAATCCCACCCCAAGTGGGATTCCCACCTTGGGTAGGTTTCCCTATCACATGGAAGGTTTTGGGTTCGGGTCTTATTCGGAGACTTGTAGTCCAACACTTGGGGCTTCCACCTATATAATGAGGGCCAAGGGGAGGGGGCCGGCCACCCCAACAAGCACAAGGTGGCCGCACCACCTCAAGTGGCCGGCGCCCCCCTCTCCCCAAACCCTAGCCGCCCCACTCCTCCACTTCCTGCACGCTTAGCGAAGCTCCGCCGGGTTTCTCCACCACCACCGACACCACGCCGTCGTGCTGCCGGATTCAAGAGGAGCTACTACTTCCGCTGCCCGCTGGAACGGGGAGGTGGACGTCGTCTTCATCAACAACCGAACGTGTGACCGAGTACGAAGGTGCTGCCCGTTCGTGGCGCCGTGATCAAGATCTTCTACGCGCTTTTGCAAGCGGCAAGTGAACGTCTACCGCAGCAACAAGAGCCTCATCTTGTAGGCTTTGGAATCTCTTCAAGGGTGAGACTCGATAATCCCCTCGTTGCTACCGTCTTCTAGATTGCATCTTGGCTTGGATTGCGTGTTCGCGGTAGGAGAATTTTTGTTTTCTATGCAACGAATCCCTACACTATTGTCACTTTTGTTTTTGTTAGCAACTAGCTATGCATACAAGCTAACTATACTAAGGTCTAGTTGTGCTAAGATATTGACCTTTAAGGAATCATTTTAGCACTAAACTAGAACTCTATAAAAAATCTAAAAAAAACTTGTCTTTATTTGCTTTGTGATATTTACGAAAGTATGTCGTTATCATCGATTCCACTATGAATCTAAGAAAACAACAATTATCATATTGCTATGTATCTTCTTACAAAGTATTATTAAATATAAGAAAAACTTGGGTAATATTCCAGAGTGTGAATATTACATATAACTTTCTTTCTCCAGTACAGGAATATCATGTTTATGTGAAACTGGTAGACAATTCTAGAGTGTCTGAATTATCAACTGATCCTTGAATCTTGCCCTCACTCTTGTTAAGAGAGAGAGAGAGAGTCAATAGTTAGCATCAACATATGTGAGCTATATATTTAATATAAAAAACACACGGTTCATAATATTAAAGGGTACTAAATGTACATAATAGGGTTGGTCAGTTGATTTTCCAATGATTAATCTCCAGAAAATAACAAGTGTAAACCTTCTTAAATTGTGTATCATTTCCGAGACTTCTGGTTCTCTCCAATTCATTTGAGCCAATCCAATCCTCCCAAAAAAATCAACCCAATTCCGTAATATTTGTGTATTCATGTTTAAGTTTCCAAAATCATAGGCTTCTATGGTAACCCTTGTTTTTCTATGAGGGATCTATTGTGACCCTTGTTCATGTGCCCTTGGATGTGTGTAGCCTAGGTTGACCCGGTAGATAAAGGGTTTGGACACGCACCATTATTGATATTGAGCGTACACCTGCGAGCCATTTTCATGTTATATCTTCTTTTCATTGTTCGGCTATAATGTAAGAATTCATATTGGTTATAAATGCCTAATCAAATTGATTTTTTTTTCATTATGAAAGGTTGATGAACTTTTCCACTTGGATGAATCACACCGGCACAAACTCAAGTTAATTGTATTTTAAAAGTTTTAGACGAAAACTGGCAGCAATGGTTTCTATTTATTGAGAGGAGTGTTACAATGATTTGTTTATTAGGGTGTTAGTGATATTTCCTATTTAACTTTACATTTTCTGGCACCAATGATGTGAGAGGGTAGACTGCCTATGATATGGCTACAGACTTGATTAGCACAACTCTATCAGAGGTGGTGAAATTTTTGCCGTGACCAATTGGTAACTTTCTTGCCATTTTGTCTAGAATAAATTGGAAATCCACACTTACAAGATGATCCTTCGAAAGCAGCAGGCCCAAGTAGTGTATAGGAAAGTAGAATCTCAAAGCAGGGAATCCATGAACAATGGTGTCAAGACATATGTGGGAACATCTAATAGGCACCACCATGATCTTTTGGACATTGGTGAAAAGAGGGGCAACTTTGCCGAATCCATGAAGAAAGTGGGAAAGGGCGTCGATGTCTTCTTTCGCAGGCGCAGCAAAAGTTGCGGCCTCATCAACATAGAGTAAGACTATGAAGATCTTCATTTGCCGTGCCTCTCTCAGGGATGGATTGTAATAGATCAATTGCAAGCACAAGCAGAAGCTGTGAGAGTGGATCGCCTTGCCTCAAACCTTGTTTGTGTTTAAGGGGATGTTTGGTTCATAACCACATTTTGCCAAACCAAAATTTAGCAGCCAAGTTAAGTTGGCATTTGTTTGATTTTTTCCACACTTTGGCTTGCCATACTTTATTTCATGTATGATCCATTTGCCATAAAGTAAACATTTTTGTCAACTTTTGCCAAAATTTAGCTTCAATATTTTAAGCCACACTTTTATGACTAACCACACTTTGGCTTGGTAAATTATGGCTAGGAACCAAACATGTCCTAGGTGGTTAAATGGACCACAGTGCCCCATTCAAGAAAGCTCTGGAAGAAAGGAGGAAAGGAGCACCACTAGCCAATCCCGGAATCTCGATGAGATGACATGCCTTTGGGCTAATGTGGAAGATAGCCCATCTCACGGAACCGAACGCCTTTCTAATACAATATCAAAGTTATTTGCTCCGGTAGAACCCCCTCCCCCTGAACTCAAACACATATTCTGAGAATCAAGAACGTACATCACAAGTACTACAACAACGGCTACGTCAAGAATTTTCGCAAACCACCAGCTAGCTACGCACAAGAAAAGGGAGGAGGTGTTTTGGCTCATAGGAGCATTTGCTCCCATTATACAAAATAATTAAAAAACAATTATTAAAATGTAAAAAATTTCTGACATAAATTTTTTGTTGTACATCATGACATTCTATGTTCGTACACAAGTTTTTGAGGCAAAACAACATTTTATGTGGCACGTACAAAAAAGACAAAAAAATATACTATACGTAGTCGTGTTGGAGCATAAAAATTTGTCTATTTTACAGAAGACACATAAATAATTTTTTTTTTCTAAAAACTTATGTACGAACATAAAATGTCTAGATGTACATGCAAAAATTTATTTTAGATTTTTTTGACACTACAAAATGTACATTCACACAATGGGTTCATATGCTCCTATGAGCCAAAGTGGATTTCCCCAAGAAAAGTGACTACTGACTACGAAAAATCAATATGGAGGCCGAGCTACACGTGGCTCAGCATCTCGGCCATCCAACATTGTCCGTGATCTGTACCGCAGTTGTATTCTGTTATGGTATTATGTTGTACTCTTCTTTTTAGCTATTTGTATTGCTTGATGTATATAGAACCCGGCACAGGTTTAGGTCCAGGACGCCAGGCTCTTGATTACTTGGCTGATGACAACACTCCATGTCTGCCAACAAGCAGGTCTAGGATGCTTCATGTGCCATCAGATCGTTGAACATGCGCCTTTGCATGCATTTATACTGACCGCCGACAATTTCTTGCATGCATTTTCAGACGATGGAAGTAGTTAAACATTTACTTGCCTCAGTGGTTTAAACTCTGAATATTCTCTCTAATGGAGTCAATCCCACATGCTGAAATCATCAAAGTTCTTGTCATAGTTTGTTCAATTTGGACAGCTAGACGAAATACGACAGTTCATTAACAGATCTTCCTCTGGGCTGTGAATGCATCTTTTTGTGAGAAGCTTCCTATCTAATTTGTAGCAGATTGTCAGTCTGAAACCACAAGCAGGTGCATCTGTTTCTTCTTCTAGCAGACAAAGAAGAGGCTGGCTTGCACCTTTTTTCGAAAATGGGCACTTTATTACTTGCGCAATAGACCCGACCTCTGCATAACTAAGATGCACACAGCCGCACACAAATTCGTTACAAAACCAGAAAGGTGTTCAAATGGATTAAAAATGTTCAAAAAACAGAAACAAATTCTAGCTAGGAGGATCTAGCCGAAGGTCACGCTGCCACCCATGTTGGGAGAAAATATCCCTCGCCGTATCCTCCAACCGTGAAGACACCTCCGTAAAGAGGTCCCGGTGCTCGACACGCTGCAACGGTATCCATGAGCGGAGTAAAGCCGTGCATCGGTAGATGACCTGCAAAAAAGAAGAAGAAACATTATTGAAAATTTTGTCATTTCTACATAGCCATAGCGACCAGATAATTGCAATCGCTCCCATCCTAATAAGACATTTAAACCTAACATCCACACCATTGAGCCAGTTGCCAAATAAATTGACAACACTACGTGGTGGGTATAAGGTAGACCCTAGCTAACTTACATTGGAAGAATAAGTGATTAATTGTCTCGTCTTGATGACAGAAGACACACTTTTTACTTCCATGCCAGTTGCGTTTGGCAAGATTATCTTTAGTAAGGATTACCCCCGACGAAGATACCATGCAAAGATTTTTGTTCTCAGCGGTATTTTCATCTTCCAAATCTTTGAATTATTATCGACCGGGACAATTGCGTGGCTGGCTTGCACCTACTCGTGGCTACTGCAAGATCATAGTTGACGGAACTATTTCTAGAGATGGGACTCAGGGAACAGTTGGTGCATTTGCTTGAGACCATGAACGAAATCATATAGGTGCTGCATCTACGGTTTTTCTGGGTATTGTTGATCCAGCTGTGTTGGATACTCTTGCCTGCAGGAAAGCATTGTCTCTAGCTGAAGATCACCGGATATTAAAAAGATCAGTATCATGTCAGATTGTCTTGGTATTCTTTGTGACATGTCAGAATGTACGGGAGGAGCGAATACTATCCCCAGAGAAATAAAGGTGTATTCAGAGATACTTGAAGCATTTTTGTTCATTCATGAACGCGTAGATAGTAGTTTATTGTAGATGCTCACAATCTATCTCGCCCTGCTACCTCGATTGTATCAATTCCTATGTCGTTGTCAAAGCATTCTGATTAAAAGAGTGGGGATGGTTCATCTAAAAAAAATCACACACTGGACGTTTAGCCTGACCTTCTCATATTTAACATCAAATCCAGTCTCCCACGAACACAAGTTGTAAACATCACGCGTCTCCTGTACGGTATCAACCAATGTACCTACCAATATTTGGGATTACAACCAAACCCGATCTGTGGTTAGCATAATCACGAACGCGCTCTTGTGATGAGGGTTCTTCTCTCGTTCTTGTCCCGCTCTACAAATCCTTACTCTGCATGTTTTAAAAATTTAACTTTCAATCCATCCAAGTGTTCTATCATATTTAGTAATTCTTGTTCTCAAGAGGCACAAGATGAGGTCCGTAATATCCTTCAAGTTGTTAACCCTGAGTTTGAAGAAAAATATATAGGCTTGCCTACACCGGTCGGGCGTATGCACAAGGGACGCTTTATCAACTTACAGACTAGGCTCTGCCAACAGTCTCATGGCTTGGGGAGATAGTCTCATGTCCCAAAGTGCTAGGGAAATTGTAATCAAAGCTATTGCGCAGGCGATTCCAGCTTATGTCATGGGAGTGTTCAAACTTCCCTTTTCTCTGTGTGATGAGCTCACCAAGTTGATCCGTGACTACTGGTGGGGTGTTGAGCGAGGTAAACGCAAAACCCATTGGGTTAACTGGAACACTATGACACGATCCAAGGCTCAGGGTGGCATGGGGTTTAGGGACATGCGTCTCTTCAATCAAGCGTTACTGGCCCGCCAAGCTTGGAGGTTAATCATGTTTCCTAACAGCTTGTGTGCCCGAGTACTGAAGGCTCGCTACTATCCACGAGGAAATATTATTGACACAGTTTTTACTGGAAATCCATCTTCCTCGTGGTCTACTATATCCTATGGGTTGGAGTTACTGAAGAAGGGTATGGTGTGGCGTGTAGGGAATGGTAGTAGTATACGCATCTGGCGTGACTGCTGGTTACCAAGATTATCAAACGGCCAAGTCCTTACTCCTAAGAGAAACCGACGTATTAAGTGGGTCTCCGAGCTACTGGATGACAATGGTGGTTGGAAGACACAGTTGATCAGAGATACTTTCTATCCTATAGATGCAGAGGCCATTCTTAAAATAAAACCATCAAGTAGAGGGTTTCCTGATGTCCTGGCATGGCAACCGGAGAATTCTGGATGTTTTACTGTCCGATCCGCGTACCATTTGGCTTTCAATAATCTCCCGGCTCAATGCTCGTTTGGAAGCTCAAGTAATAGACCTGATGGCAAGGATCCTTGTTGGGCACGAATCTGGGGCTCTTCAGTACCTCCAAAAGTTAAAACTTTTGCATGGAGAGCAGCTTCTAACGCCCTAGCGACAGAGGGTAATAAACTTAGACGGAACATGAAGGTTACTGGTCTCTGCAAGATTTGCAATGCAGCGGTGGAGGATGAGGCGCATGCTTTGGCTCATTGCCCACATTCTCGGCGTCTTTGGCAATCTATGCGTGAGTGTTGGCTCCTCCCACAAGATGCCACTTTGCAAGTCTCTTCCTCGTCCTAGTTTCGGTTTGTTCTTCTCTCGGTGCCGGTCCAAATGGTTGATCATATGATTTTGGTGGCATGGAGGACATGGCATGAGCGGAATGAGGTAACTCACGATAAACCACTTCCATCTACGAAGAGTTCGAAGAAGTTCCTGTGTAACTATGTGATGATTCTGGGTTCTATTAAACATACTCCGGTTGACCATATACTAAAAGGCAAAGGCCCTATGCTGGCAACAGAGGTTGTGCATCACATGCCGAGTTCGGAAAAGAATTCATCTGATAAACCTTGGACTAAACCTCCCCCGGGTTGGGCGAAGCTGTCGATAGATGGATCTTTTCAGAGCAAGAATGGTTCTGCGGGTACTGGCATGGTTTTACGCGACTCTGCTGGTTCAGTTATCTTCTCGGCGTGTCGATCACTTATGTCTTGTGAGCAGCCTCTGGAGGCGGAAATCCTAGCTTGCCTGGAAGGATTGGAGCTTGGGTTGCAACATACTCAACTGCCAATCATGACTGAAACCGATTATTCCCAATTGATCTCATCGATTCATGCAAAGGAACAAGACCGTTCACCTTTTCTTCATAGTATTTCTGAGATTAAGGAGCTAGCTAGTGGTAGCAGATTGTGTAATTTTGTAAAAGTAGACCGTAGTCAGGTAAGGATTAGTCACTGCCTTGCTAATCTGGCAAGAGCAGAGAACATCACGCAGTTTTGGCTCGGATCAAGTCCTGAGTGTGTTGCACAGGCACTTGTTGATGAGTCTCTTGTAATCCTGTCTGATTAATAAAGGTCTGGTTTTACCTGCAAAAAAAAGAATAGATGTGTCAAATGTTTTTAACTGACAGTCTCCTTGCACCTTGACATTTAGATAATTTTAACCCGGACTAATCGGCGAGAAACAAGCAAACAAGTTTCCACAACTGCGACTGTTCAGAATTTCAAAATTGAAAACCATAACACAAGACAAGGTTTGTATTTTAATTACCTTCGATTGCCCCCTGTCCTCCAACCACTGGCGGAGCTTAGTGTAGTTAGGGGGGCCAGCGCCCCGATTTGACACCCCCAATAGAGTTGGTCCAAGCTCCGCCACTGCCTCCAAGTGCTTTCACATGACTAGCTTCCGAATCGACCTCCTCATCTTCAAATAGTCAGCATCTGGCCATGATTCCCTTGCACGTTTGAAAGCAACATCCGTGGAGTTACTGGAGGACACCCCATGCGGACACGTATTTTTTAGGAATGCGCGAGAAAGCACGTCTTTTTTCTATAGATAGAGGAAGAACCAAATACAAACTCAACACTTACAACACACATGGCCAAGGACAAAAAAGACAAAGAAACACCTCAGAAAACCCCACAAGTTTCCACGTATCCGCTTCCTCGACAATCGTGTCGAGAAGAAGAGCCTCCGACCTAGATTTGTTCTTGAAGATCATATTATTTCGCTCAATCCAAATCAACCTAAGAACCAATAGGAAGTGGGAGAGCGCTTGAGGTTTTAGCTTGTTTGGCCAGGAGTCAAGCATACGCGGCCACCACTCGAGGAGGCCATCCACATTGGTCGGGAAAAGAGAGGTGCGGTCCAAGCCCTTCAGGACATCGAACAAAAGAATTGTTATTGAGCTAGCTTCAAACAAAGAAGGTATTGGAAGCAGCACCACCATCCCATGTTCATCTCTGACATCGGCCACCTCCACAGATTTGTCCGCATGGCCATGAGTTTGCTCTCATTGATGATGTCCATGAGTTTGCTCTCATTGATGATGTCCCTACGCAACACTGACCGAACGCAGTCACATGGCACAAGAACAAGAGAAAGATTGGTATTTGAATCGATTTTTTTTCATATTTAATCCCCAAGAGAAGTAATTTCTAATCTCTCATAAACTAAAAAAGCTAGAGATAGATCGGTACCGACTAGGCGACTATCAGTGCATCCATCTGCTGAATCCTCCGAAGCTAGCTGCATCACCTCCGCCAGAGTAGATTTCAGTCTGCAGTTTCAAAAGCTCGTTCTCTATCCCAGCGGACAGTAATAGGAAGGTAATTGCGAGTTGCCACCCACCATTATTACCGCACATGAAGGAGCGGTAGTAGGCATGGTACATGTGCCACTTCAAAATACTGGATGCTGGCCCTGCATTTGCGACAAGTCCCACCCCTTGTACGATCGGCATACGATTGTCCATACAACAGTCCATCTAACAACTTCGACTGTATTGACTCAAAATGGCAGCTGCAACACTACATCACGAATCCATCGGCACAGGCGGACGGCCAACATACCTCCATATGGCCGCTCCAGTCTGCCCCGTCCTCGAGTCTAGGAATCTACACACGTCCGGACGACAGAAGCACGACAGAAGCTCCCGACTGCACTCCACATAAACTTCGCTAGGGAAAAGGTGAAGAAGATGTGGTTAGTGCCCTTCCACTCATCACATAGAGCACATCTTCCCGTGGATGGGCCACGTCTGTGGCGGATGTTATCGCTGGACGGAAGGCGCTTCCGAGCCAGCTGCCAAAGGAATACCCGGATCTTGAGAGGAATGCGGATCTGCCACAACATGATGTAGTGCCTCCTCGGGTTCCTTGGCAAAGCTTCTTGTAAAGGGAGCGGACCGAGAACTTTCCGGATGCTTCCAGGGCCCAGGAGATGATACTTGGGTCCCGGGAGGGCTGGAAGACCCCAATCTCTCTCCGAAGCTCGACCCATTTTGCCAAGTCTGCTTGACCCAATGCCTGCCGAAAGGGAATCAACCACCTTCCAT
Source organism: Lolium perenne (assembly GCF_019359855.2). Taxonomy (NCBI): domain Eukaryota; kingdom Viridiplantae; phylum Streptophyta; class Magnoliopsida; order Poales; family Poaceae; genus Lolium; species Lolium perenne. The sequence continues at coordinate 315,448,310 of NC_067250.2, forward strand.
TAACATTCGCGCGGGAGATCGAGCAGTCTTGGTCAACCGCCAGTGCGAACAAGGTTGGGAATCGGTCTTTGAGGGGCCCCGACCCCTGCGACCGATCCCACCACAATCTAGTGGAAGTACCATTTCGGACCTGGTGCTTTGAAAGAATATTTCCCGCCCTTTTGGGTTTTGTGTGTTTGATGTCAACACTATGTATATTTTTATGTGTGTTGATGTAGACAGGTACAAGCTATCAAAAATTATGTTGGATCGGTGAATTGGTATAGCTGTTCTGAAGTTCTGCAGGTTTTCTGTGACTGGCGGAAGTTCCGGCCCCAGCAGGCGGAAGTTCCGCCCTGGCTTGTTCAGCAGAAGATCCTCAGCGCAGTTTGGGCTCAGCTCTTTTCTTCCTGACCGGAAGTTCCGGTGAAGTTGGCCGGAAGTTCCGCCCAGCGGAACTTCCGCCCAACTTCCGGACAAGTTCCGGAATTCCGAATTTGTGGCTCAGTATAGTCCAGTAAGGTTTTCGCAAGTTTCCGGAACTTGGCCGGAACTTCCGGTCACCGGAAGTTCCGCCCAAGTTCCGCCCCATCTTTTGTTTTGCAGGGTTTTTATCGAAGGCGGAAGTTCCGGCCCAAATGGCCGGTACTTCCGGTGGAAGCCGGAACTTCCGGCCGTCCTGGCCGGAACTTCCGGTGTAAGTGAATTTCGTCCCCAACGGTCAGATCTGAAAGCTCCACCCATATAAATAGCTTTCTTCTCCAAAGGGACAAGTTGCTCAATCATTGCAAGAAAAATCTTCCAAGCTTCACCACCATTAGAGCCACCTCAAGAACACAAGATTTGCAAGATCTCCTTCCTCCCCAACCAAAGCTCTTGATCTTTGGAGATTCGAAGGAGAAGACACCGATCTACATCCTCACCGAAGCGATTCTCATTTCCCCCTCTCTTGTTTGAGGGATCTCATGCTAGTGTTCCTATTTGGTTCCCTAGTTGATTTGTGTTGATGTATTGTTGTTGATTGTTGTGTTGTAACAGATTTGGGAGCCTCCAATTCGGTTGTGGATGTGTGCCCCAAGAACCTTGTAAAGGCCCGGTTTCCGCCTCGAGGAAATCCCTTAGTGGAAGTGGGCTAGGCCTTCGTGGCGTTGCTCACCGGAGATTTGAGTGAAGCCTTCGTGGCTGTTGGTTTGGCTTTCGTAGCAACCACACTCCTCCAAACGTAGACGTACCTTCTTGCAAAGGAAGGGAACTACGGGAATCTTCTCCGTGTCATCGCGTGCTCCACTCTCGGTTACCTCTATCCTATTCTACCTCTTATATTGCCTAGCTATATCTTGCTTAGCTGTTAGCCTTGTCATATAGGTAAATTCACTTAGTTGCATATCTAGAGAACTTACCTTTTGTGTCAAGCCTAAATTGAAAAAAAACTAAAAATTGGTTAGCACCTATTCACCCCCCCCCCCCTCTAGGTGCGGCATATGATCCTTTCATGCTTTGCCCCCAAGCTAAACACCGATTTCACCTTTGGGATGGAGTTCCAGAACTGTAAGCCATTCCTATGCGTGTCTACCAACAAGTCTTTCGTCTTGAGGTACTTGTTTCGCAGGATATCTTCCGAAAGGCCCTGCTCTCCGGCATACAGCTTCCAGATCCATTTTACCATCAAGCAGGTGTTCATGAGCTCAATGTCTACAATCCTGAGCCCCCCAAGGACTTGGGTTTACACATCGCGTCCAGCGCACCTAGTGGTATTTCCTATTTGGGCCATTCGCTTCCAAGAAGAATCTGGCCCGGTGTTTATTAAGCAACTTGGTGCACCCTGATACGTCTCCGACGTATAGATAATTTCTTATGTTCCATGCCACATTATTGATGTTATCTACATGTTTTATGCACACTTTATGTCATATTCGTGCATTTTCTGGAACTAACCTATTAACAAGATGCCGAAGTGCCAGTTCCTGTTTTCTGCTGTTTTTGGTTTCAGAAATCCTAGTAACGAAATATTCTCGGAATCGGACGAAATCAACGCCCAGGTTCCTATTTTGCCCGGAAGCATCCAGAACACACGAGAACCGCCAGAGAGGGGGCACAGGGCCACCAGACCCTAGGCCGGCGCGGCCAAGGGGGGCCGCGCCCCCCTATAGTGTGGGCCCCCCAGAAGTCCACCGACCTTGCCCTTCCGCCTATTTAAAGCCTCCGTCGCGAAAACCCTGATACGTTCGACGAAACCCACAGAAACCTTCCAGAGCCGCCGCCATCGCGAAGCCAAGATCTGGGGGACAGGAGTCTGTGTTCCGGCACGCTGCCGGAACGGGGAAGTGCCCCCGGAAGGCTTCTCCATCGACACCACCGCCATCTTCATCACCGCTGCTGTCTCCCATGAGGAGGGAGTAGTTCTCCATCGAGGCTCGGGGCTGTACCGGTAGCTATGTGGTTCATCTCTCTCCTATGTGCTTCAATACAATAATCTCATGAGCTGCCTTACATGATTGAGATTCATATGATGATGCTTGTAATCTAGATGTCGTTATGCTAGTCAAGTGAATTTTACTTATGTGATCTCCGGAGATTCCTTGTCCCACGTGTGTAAAGGTGACAGTGTGTGCACCGTGTGGGTCTCTTAGGCTATATTTCACAGAATACTTATTCACTGATGAATGGCATAGTGAGGTGCTTATTTATATCTCTTTATGATTGCAATGTATTTTGTATCACAATTTATCTATGTGCTACTCTAGCAATGTTATTAAAGTAGTTTTATTCCTCCTACACGGTGTAATGGTGACAGTGTGTGCATCCGTGTTAGTACTTGGTTTATGCTATGATTATGATCTCTTGTAGATTATGAAGTTAACTATTGCTATGATAGTATTGATGTGTATTATTCCTCCTACATAGCATGAAGGTGACAGTGTGCATGCTATGTTAGTACTTGGTTTAGTCGAATTGATCTTTCATGCACTCTAAGGTTATTTAAATATGAACATTGAATTGTGGAGCTTGTTAACTCCGGCATTGAGGGTTCGTGTAATCCTACGCAATGTGTTCATCATCCAACAAGAGTGTAGAGTATGCATTTATCTATTATGTTATGTGATCAATGTTGAGAGTGTCCACTAGTGAAAGTGTAATCCCTAGGCATTGTTCCTAAATACTGCTATTGCTGCTTGTTTACTGTTTTACTGCGTTACTACTGCTGCAATACTACCACCATCAACTACACACCAGCAAGCTATTTTCTGGCACCGTTGCTACTGCTCATACTTATTCATACCACCTGTATTTCACTATCTCTTCGCCGAACTAGTACACCTATTAGGTGTGTTGGGGACACAAGAGACTTCTTGCTTTGTGGTTGCAGGGTTGCATGAGAGGGATATCTTTGACCTCTTCCTCCCTGAGTTCGATAAACCTTGGGTGATCCACTTAAGGGAAAACTTGCTGCTGTTCTACAAACCTCTGCTCTTGGAGGCCCAACACTGTCTACAGGAAAAGGAGGGGGCGTAGACATCAAGCTATTTTCTGGCGCCGTTTCCGGGGAGGAAAGGTAAAAGGTACTCACACTCCGGATCTCGGCTACTAAGCTATTTTCCGGCGCCTTGTAAGTACTCGAAGCTATTTCCTTTAGATCCTGCAATTGCAACTTTTTGTTTCTTGTTTACACTAGTAAGGCATAATGGAAAACAACAAAAATATGAGAGATCTTTATGAACTTTATCTTGAATTAGGACATGATGTGTTTGAAGAGAGAATTAAAAACCCCATGGAACTTTATATGCATGCTAATGGGAATGTTATTAATATGAATGCTTTGAACACTATTGTTGCTAATGCTATGGAAAATTCTAAGCTTGGGGAAGCTGGTTTTGATGAGCATGATCTTTTTAGTCCCGCAAGCATTGAGGAGGAAATTTTCTTCGATGATACTTTGCCTCCTATTTATGATGATTATAATGATAGTAGTCTTTTGTTGCCACCTGTTATGGAGGATAAATTTGATTATGATTACAATATGCCTCCTATATTTGATGATGAGAATAATAATGATAGCTACTTTGTTGAATTTGCTCCCACTACAACTAATAAAATTGATTATGCTTATGTTGGGAGTAGTAATAATTTTATGCATGAGACTCATGATAAGAATGCTTTATGTGATAGTTATATTGTTGAGTTTGCTCATGATGCTACTGAAAGTTATTATGAGAGAGGAAAATATGGTTGTAGAAATTTTCATGTTACTAAAAAACCTCTCTATGTGCTGAAATTTTTGAAGCTACACTTGTTTTATCTTCCTATGCTTGTTACTTTGCTCTTCATGAACTTGTTTATTTACAAGATTCCTATGCATAGGAAGCATGTTAGACTTAAATGTGTTTTGAATTTGCCTCTGGATGCTCTCTTTTTCTTCAAATACTATTTCTTATGAGTGCATCATTAAAACTGCTGAGCCCATCTTAATGGCTATAAAGAAAGAACTTCTTGGGAGATAACCCATGTGTTATTTTGCTACAGTACTTTGTTTTATATTTGTGTCTTGGAAGTTGTTTACTGATGTAGCAACCTCTCCTTATCTTAGTTTTATGTTTTGTTGAGCCAAGTAAAGTCTTTGATAGTAAAGTTCATACTAGATTTGGATTACTGCGCAGTTTCAGATTTCTTTGCTGTCACGAATTTCGACCTGCCTCCCTGTAGGTAGCTCAGAAAATTAAGCCAATTTACGTGCGTGATCCTCAGATATGTACGCAACTTTCATTCAATTTGGGCATTTTCATTTGAGCAAGTCTGGTGCCATTTTAAAATTCGTCTTTACGAACTGTTCTGTTTTGACAGATTCTGCCTTTTATTTCGCATTGCCTCTTTTGCTATGTTGGATGAATTTCTTTGATCCATTAATGTCCAGTAGCTTTATGCAATGTCAGAAGTGTTAAGAATGATTGTGTCACCTCTGAACATGTTAATTTTTATTGTGCGCTAACCCTCTTATGAGTTGTTTCGAGTTTGGTGTGGAGGAAGTTTTCAAGGATCAAGAGAGGAGGATGATATACTATGATCAAGAAGAGTGAAGAGTCTAAGCTTGGGGATGCCCCGGTGGTTCACCCCTGCATATTCTAAGAAGACTCAAGCGTCTAAGATTGGGGATGCCCAAGGCATCCCCTTCTTCATCGACAACATTATCAGGTTCCTCCCCTGAAACTATATTTTTATTCCATCACATCTTATGTACTTTGCTTGGAGCGTCGGTTTGTTTTTGTTTTTGTTTTGTTTGAATAAAATGGATCCTAGCATTCTTTGTGTGGGAGAGAGACACGCTCCGCTGTAGCATATGGACAAGTATGTCCTTAGTTTCTACTCATAGTATTCATGGCGAAGTTTCTTCTTCGTTAAATTGTTATATGGTTGGAATTGGAAAATGATACATGTAGTAATTGCTATAAATGTCTTGGGTAATGTGATACTTGGCAATTGTTGTGCTCATGTTTAAGCTCTTGCATCATATACTTTGCACCCATTAATGAAGAAATACATAGAGCATGCTAAAATTTGGTTTGCATATTTGGTCTCTCTAAGGTCTAGATAATTTCTAGTATTGAGTTTGAACAACAAGGAAGACGGTGTAGAGTCTTATAATGTTTATAATATGTCTTTTATGTGAGTTTTGCTGCACCGGTTCATCCTTGTGTTTGTTTCAAATAACCTTGCTAGCCTAAACCTTGTATCGAGAGGGAATACTTCTCATGCATCCAAAATACTTGAGCCAACCACTATGCCATTTGTGTCCACCATACCTACCTACTACATGGTATTTCTCCGCCATTCCAAAGTAAATTGCTTGAGTGCTACCTTTAAAATTCCATCATTCACCTTTGCAATATATAGCTCATGGGACAAATAGCTTAAAAACTATTGTGGTATTGAATATGTAATTATGCACTTTATCTCTTATTAAGTTGCTTGTTGTGCGATAACCATGTTCACTGGGGATGCCATCAACTACTCTTTGTTGAATTTCATGTGAGTTGCTATGCATGTTCGTCTTGTCTGAAGTAAGAGCGATCTACCACCTTATGGTTAAGCATGCATATTGTTAGAGAAGAACATTGGGCCGCTAACTAAAGCCATGATCCATGGTGGAAGTTTCAGTTCTGGACATATATCCTCAATCTCATATGAGAAAATTATTAATTGTTGTTACATGCTTATGCATAAAAGAGGAGTCCATTATCTGTTGTCTATGTTGTCCCGGTATGGATGTCTAAGTTGAGAATAATCAATAGCGAGAAATCCAATGCGAGCTTTCTCCTTAGACCTTTGTACAGGCGGCATAGAGGTACCCCTTTGTGACACTTGGTTAAAACATGTGCATTGTGATGATCCGGTAGTCCAAGCTAATTAGGACAAGGTGCGGGCACTATTAGTATACTATGCATGAGGCTTGCAACTTGTAAGATATAATTTACATGATACATATGCTTTATTACTACCGTTGACAAAATTGTTTCATGTTTTCAAAATCAAAGCTCTAGCACAAATATAGCAATCGATGCTTTTCCTCTATGGAGGACCATTCTTTTACTTTCATTGTTGAGTCAGTTCACCTAATTCTCTCCACCTCAAGAAGCAAACACTTGTGTGAACTGTGCATTGATTCCTACATACTTGCATATTGCATTTGTTATATTACTTTACATTGACACTATCCATGAGGTATACATGTTATAAGTTGAAAGCAACCGCTGAAACTTAATCTTCTATTGTGTTGCTTCAATGTCTTTACTTTGAATTATTGCTTTATGAGTTAACTCTTATGCAAGACTTATTGATGCTTGCCTTGAAAGTACTATTCATGAAAAGTCTTTGATTTATGATTCAGTTGTTTACTCATGTCATTACCATTGTTTTGATCGCTGCATTCATTACATATGTTTACAATATGATCAAGTTTATGATGGCATGTCACTCCAGAAATTATCTTTGTTATCGTTTTACCTGCTCGGGACGAGCAGAACTAAGCTTGGGGATGCCGATACGTCTCCGACGTATCGATAATTTCTTATGTTCCATGCCACATTATTGATGTTATCTACATGTTTTATGCACACTTTATGTCATATTCGTGCATTTTCTGGAACTAACCTATTAACAAGATGCCGAAGTGCCAGTTCCTGTTTTCTGCTGTTTTTGGTTTCAGAAATCCTAGTAACGAAATATTCTCGGAATCGGACGAAATCAACGCCCAGGTTCCTATTTTGCCCGGAAGCATCCAGAACACACGAGAACCGCCAGAGAGGGGGCACAGGGCCACCAGACCCTAGGCCGGCGCGGCCAAGGGGGGGCGCCCCCCTATAGTATGGGCCCCCCAGAAGTCCACCGACGTTGCCCTTCCGCCTATTTAAAGCCTCCGTCGCGAAAACCCTGATACGTTCGACGAAACCCACAGAAACCTTCCAGAGCCGCCGCCATCGCGAAGCCAAGATCTGGGGGACAGGAGTCTCTGTTCCGGCACACTGCCGGAACGGGGAAGTGCCCCCGGAAGGCTTCTCCATCGACACCACCGCCATCTTCATCACCGCTGTTGTCTCCCATGAGGAGGGAGTAGTTCTCCATCGAGGCTCGGGGCTGTACCGGTAGCTATGTGGTTCATCTCTCTCCTATGTGCTTCAATACAATAATCTCATGAGCTGCCTTACATGATTGAGATTCATATGATGATGCTTGTAATCTAGATGTCGTTATGCTAGTCAAGTGAATTTTACTTATCTGATCTCCGGAGACTCCTTGTCCCACGTGTGTAAAGGTGACAGTGTGTGCACCGTGTGGGTCTCTTAGGCTATATTTCACAGAATACTTATTCACTGATGAATGGCATAGTGAGGTGCTTATTTATATCTCTTTATGATTGCAATGTATTTTGTATCACAATTTATCTATGTGCTACTCTAGCAATGTTATTAAAGTAGTTTTATTCCTCCTACACGGTGTAATGGTGACAGTGTGTGCATCCGTGTTAGTACTTGGTTTATGCTATGATTATGATCTCTTGTAGATTATGAAGTTAACTATTGCTATGATAGTATTGATGTGTATTATTCCTCCTACATAGCATGAAGGTGACAGTGTGCATGCTATGTTAGTACTTGGTTTAGTCGAATTGATCTTTCATGCACTCTAAGGTTATTTAAATATGAACATTGAATTGTGGAGCTTGTTAACTCCGGCATTGAGGGTTCGTGTAATCCTACGCAATGTGTTCATCATCCAACAAGAGTGTAGAGTATGCATTTATCTATTCTGTTATGTGATCAATGTTGAGAGTGTCCACTAGTGAAAGTGTAATCCCTAGGCCTTGTTCCTAAATACTGCTATTGCTGCTTGTTTACTGTTTTACTGCGTTACTACTGCTGCAATACTACCACCATCAACTACACACCAGCAAGCTATTTTCTGGCACCGTTGCTACTGCTCATACTTATTCATACCACCTGTATTTCACTATCTCTTCGCCGAACTAGTACACCTATTAGGTGTGTTGGGGACACAAGAGACTTCTTGCTTTGTGGTTGCAGGGTTGCATGAGAGGGATATCTTTGACCTCTTCCTCCCTGAGTTCGATAAACCTTGGGTGATCCACTTAAGGGAAAACTTGCTGCTGTTCTACAAACCTCTGCTCTTGGAGGCCCAACACTGTCTATAGGAAAAGGAGGGGGCGTAGACATCACACCCCTTTTCCCAGCAAGCACACCCCCATGGCGTGCATCGGGAGGTTGGACAGGCAAGCATTAATCAGAGTCAATCTCGCGGCGGAGGACAAGAACTTGCCCATCCACGGGTCAGCCTGCTTTGCAACCTTCAGCCCTAGCGGGTCCCAATCCGAGGCCAACAGGGCGTGGTCCCCAATCGGCAACCGAAGGTACGTGAACGGGAAAGATCCCAATTTGCAATTAAGGATGTTAGCAATCCTAGGTTGTTCCTCAGGTGAGGTCCCCAGAACTATCACCTCACTCTTGTGAAAGTTGATGCGCAACCCCAACATGCTTTCAAAACACATGAGAAGGAACTTAAGATTGATTAGGCCCAAGTTATCAGGTTGGACCATGATAATAGTATCATCCGCATACTGAAGATGCGTCACCTCCCTGGGATCAGGTGGGGAATCACCCCGGAGATGTGCCCTGCAGCCGTTGCCACGTCCAGGATGGCATCCAAGGCATCAACTGCTAAGTCAAAAAGAATTGGGGAGAGGGGGTGCAGTGACCCAGCATACCATTGCATGTTGTAGTACACAATTCGTTGATATGATCTTCATGAAGGGACTTCTTCACAAACATCACATTCCTCAGAGTGGTACAACAGAAATATTGCAGGTCATAATACTTTAGATTATATTACAAACATGGTCTTAACAAGTTGGTATTCTCACAGGTCCGATAAGAACACCCTAAGATACTACTGAAGTACTCTTACAACTCAACTTAGGATCAAACTGAGCTCAGCAACTTATTTAGGTAAGCTACTACGCTGCTCGGCTCTCAGATGTCTAGGGTAAGACACTACTCCTCCGCCTCATTGTTGTCAGCTCCGTAGACTATTTCGTAGTCCACGCCTTCCACTCCTCCTAACAGATCAGGCTCCTCGTAGACCAGCTCGTAGTCTCCTTCTGGTGCTCCATCGTTGGCCTCCACTTCATTGTCACATTCTAGCAAGGGTGTCGAAAGAAAGTGAGTACAAAGGTACTCAGCAAGTTCAAAAGAGAAAAGGTGTTTGATGCACTAGCTACAACCATTGATCAGAAAATCTCAGGTCAATGCATGTTTCGAAAACATTTCTTCAAAAGATTTATTTTATTTTGAAAACTATGCCCGTCAGTCTTCACAGGTTGACCAGAACTTCACGGAGTTCCTTTCCTGCCGCGTTCGTAGTTCCCTTCCCGGAATAGAGAGTGATAGCCACAATTTGATACACTCTGCGGAGTTGCGTTACTTTTCCCATAAGAGAACTTATCCTTGATACCAACCGAGACGCGTTCTCGTCCACACTTCCTTGGTGTGGGGCCAGGTGTAAGATCCAAGACAATCACTGCCTTCTCTGCGACCCTGCATACCCACCCTTTTGTTCATCTGCACATCCCTGGTAGACATCTCCTGTTCATACGGCTTTACACTCGATGTGCTACGGACAATTCATCATAGACGGTAGAGCGCTCTCATCTACTTGGATGGGGATTTTAAAGGATTTCCCAACCTACTGCGGTGTTATAACAACACCCAGCTAGGCCCTATCAAGTCCGTTGATATGCAGACGGGAAAATATACAACTGACTTCCCCAGAGCCATTATAGATCTAATGGTTAACGCGAAATGTACGACGGTAGAATCACTAGACTGCATTGGTGATTAGTCCTAGATGAATAGAACACTTGCAATGGAACCTCCACCAATCAACACATACCATGGTTCCATTGCCCATCACATAGTCATATTCATAATTGAAAACGTAACATTTTATTTTCAATGCAGCAATGATAAGTATAGTACTTTTGCGAGTAAATTGTTAGAAAATAATCAAGATGACATGAGCAAGGGTGAACTTGCCTGATGACTGCGAGATAACGCAGTTCGATGTGTTGGATGGAACCTGGACCTCGAGTTCTGTAAAGAAGCATCATTGTCCGGTAAGGACAATGTTATAAAATCCAAATGATGCATGCATGGGTGCATTATTTTATGTTGAATCCCTTTCCCGAGAATATTTATTAAGATTTAGGTTTGATTTAAATATTTATGCCTTTGGCAGTAATTTATAAGTCCTTTAAATCCTTAAACATGGTTTTCTTTAAAAAGAAAAGGATTTAAGAGTATTAGGATTTTCCTTTGAAAAATATTTATTTAAAGAATTCGAAATAATAGAGTTTTTCTCTTTTTGAAAATAAGAGAAAGACTTTGGAATATTAGAATATTTCCTTTTTGGAAAATATTTATCCTTTAAAAGAAAGGACTTGGAATAATAGAATTTTCTTTTGAAAATATTTGATAAAAAAATATTTGAGTTCATTTGGAATTTTCCTTGATTTTTATGTCAAAGGAAAATTGCAAATTTCAAATTCCAAGTTCATAATTAAATTCAAAAATTCCAAAATTTGAATTTGTGTTGTTCATTTCATTTCTTATTTTAGTGTGGTTAAGAATTATTTTTAATACACTAATCCAATTTTCTTGAATTTTTAGAGGTATTTATAATTATTTGGGGACAGCTATCCGACCTGCGATGTTGTCTGGCGCTGAGTGTTGGCCAACGAAGAGACGACATATCCAACAGTTAAGTGTAGCAGAGATGCGCATGTTGAGATGGATATGTGGCCACACAAGAAAGGATCGGGTACGGAACGACGATATACGGGAGAGAGTTGGGGTAGCACCGATTGAAGAGAAGCTGGTCCAACATCGTCTCAGATGGTTTGGACATATCCAACGGAGGCCTCCGGAAGCGCCAGTGCATAGCGGACGGATAAAGCGTGATGAGAATGTTAAGAGGGGTCGTGGTAGACCAAACTTGACATGGGAGGAGTCCGTTAAGAGAGACCTGAAGGTTTGGAATATCGACAAAGATTTAGCCATGGATAGGGGTGCATGGAAGTTAGCTATCCACGTTCCGGAACCATGACTTGGCTTCGAGATCTTATGGGTTTCAACTCTAGCCTACCCCAACTTGTTTGGGACTGAAAGGCTTGGTTGTTGTTGTTATTTATAATTATTTGGAATTTTGTAAAGTTCAAGAGTTATTTTAATATGGGAAAAGACTAAAATACCCTTGGGCCCACCAGTCAGGTCAACCAACTGGTTGAACCAGACCGGCCCAGGTCAGTCGGCCCACCGGCCACTCTCCTCTTTCTCTCACTCACACGCGAACCCTAACCCTAATCGTCTGGCGATCCGTGGCGATGGCGTCGCTGCCACGGTCACCGCCACTCTCCGGCCGTCCCCGGCGATCCTAGGGCTCGCCACTGGTCGCGTTCGACACAGCGCGTGACGGTGCTCACTTCTATCCACGTCGATCTGGTTTTTCCCTCCTCTGCTGGACGTGCACGTGCTCGCCCGTGACAGGTGCTGACGAGTTCATCGACGAACTCTGTCGATCTGCGCCTCCTGGACACGCTCGTGTGTTCGCCGCCTCCTACAATGGTGGTGCATGGCTTGGCACCGGCCTGGTTGCGGTTTGGCGCCGCCGTGGTTGGCATATGCAACCGTGCCGCCATGGACACGGAAAATATTTGTGAGCCTTTGATCAAATACAAGTTTTTGATCAAATGCTCGGGGGCTACTTTGAAAAAATGAAAAGATCAAGAAAGAAAAAATAAAAATGGTGTGAGTCTATGATCAAATACAAATATTTGTTCATAGCCTCGGGGGCTACTCCCATCGGGAGCGCTGTTCGCGTGCCCGAGGAAATTATAAAAAAGAAAGAAAGAATGAAAAGAAGAAACATAGAAGAGCAAAAGAGTATATTTCGAGTTATAAATAACTCTGCATATACTCCCATCGGGAGAGCAATATAAGTCATCTTTGACTCAATAAAATGTGCCATTCCAACAGCCGAATAAGCACTCGACAATATATTCTCAGAACGCCAAAGTTGCGATCAATTTCTGAATGCCGCAAAACTTTGCGAAGATAAGACCCCAGATCCGTTCTATGAGGCGTGGCGCCGTCTCTGACGTCGGTTTGCTACTTTTATCCGTATCAACAGATATGAAGAAAAATCCTAACGGACGCGTTAGGTACCCGATAAATATGACTGGGAGTCGACAGAATGGTAAGACCTTAAGCGGCACCTGTCGAAGTTTACACCAGTATCCCGAGATCATGTCCAGGGACGTGATCTTGAAGTAGGTTTTTACGGATTGCCACTAGAGCAGTTAACTAGTACCTGATCCGTCAGATGAACTAGCCCCAACTACCATTATCCCTGTACAATATAGAAATTTATGTGAAGAAATATAGAAAAGTTAAAGTTGTCGAATAAAAATAAACAGTGGAGATTTTCCCTGACTCTACGATTCAAGCAAAATCTCAGGGGCTACTGACATAGGCATCCCCAATGGGCCTGCCGAAGATAGTACCCGGGGTTTACTGAAGGCCCACTACCCGAAGAATAAGAAGGTCCGGAAGCCCAAGATATTATTAAGGAAAGCTAGAGTTGTAGTAGGAAGCATTATGTGTAATCTTGCGGGATGAGTTAGAAACCGTCCCGGACTCTGTAACTTGTACAATACGAATCCCTCGGCTCCGCCTCCTATATAAGGGGGAGTCGAGGGACAAATAAAGCACCGAATCATGGTCTCTCAAACCCTAGTTTTCATAATCGTCGAGTACTTTTTGGCTGAAACCTTCGAGATCTACTTGCCCTCTACTTCCAACTAAACCCTAGTCTACAACCCGTAGGCATTGACAAGTTAATACCTTGTCACCAGGTAACTCTGCATCCTTCTTCTACCCCTTTCTCTACTCCATCTACTTGATGACATGGACATACCCTTCGGGTACCCATTATTAGTATACCTGGCTCGGCCCAATATGGAGAAGGCCCAAGAAGGCAACCCGAAGAAGTAGTCAACTAGGACTCTTGTAAAACCCTAGGCTGGTTGCATATATAAAGCCAGCCAAGACATCCGATATAGAGGACAACAGATAGACAATATAGCTCCGCCTACGTCGGCACCCTGTAAACATACTTATGATCATATACTAGATTACTAGCAACACGTAGGAATCCTCCACCTAGGGGAACCGAAGCTGGGTACATCGTGTGCCTAATTTCGCTCCCGGAATCTCCATCGTCACTCTATCCCGAAACCTAAGTCTACAACGTAGGCATTGACAAGGTGATCCCTCGTCAATTGGCGGCGACCGTAGGGATCGCGGCGACTGGATTTCGTTATCCGAGCGGGATCCAACATCATCTTCAACACCTGCATCACTTTTTCTTCGGCATGTTTGATCTATGTCAACAAAGCAACGACGACGCACTCGATCTATCAGTAAGGTGGCGATGACTACTCACTACTAGGAAAAGGCTTATTGCCGGCGCACCAAATTTGCTTACTGCCGGCGCACCAGCGCCCGCCGGTGGGAATGGGCCGGTGATAACGAGTTACTGCCGGCGCACCAGCTAGTTCACCGGCGGTAAGCCGAGTTATCCCCGGCGCACCTTCCTAGTGCGCCGGTAGTAAGTTATCCACGAAACAAAAAAAAACCGATCTAGATCTAGCTCGGGTTCGTTTTGCGTGTTACTGTGGGCCACCTTGCTGTCGTTGCCGCGCCGGTGTAGGAGTAGGAGGATGAGGAGGAGGAGTAGGCCGGAGGTTGAGGTGGAGGTGGAGGAAGAGTAGGCCGGAGGTGCATGTGGAGGAGGAGGAGTTGACCGGAGGTGAAGGTTGAGGAGGAGTTGGTCGGAGGTGGAGGTTGAGGAGGAGGAGTTGGCCGGAGGTGGAGGTTGAGGAGGAGGAGTTGGCCGAAGGAGCTCACGCCGGAGGAGGAGGAGGCCCGAGGTGGAGGAGGGATGTCACCGGAGGAGGAGGAGGAGGCGGAGGAGGCCATCAATGAGTATTGCAAGGAGAAGAGGAGGATGGAAAGAGGAGAAGGGGGAGAAGTGAGGAAGGAGAAGAGAGAGGAGGGCCGGCTTGAATATATAGTCTAGGTTACCGCCGGGGCACGAAGTAGGGTGGTGCGCCGGGGGTATTTTTCTTTTTTTCACCCAAATCTTAAATCTCAAAAAAGTCCTGTTTCTGTTTTCCAATTGACGAATCCATTTTTTGTCCAAACGTGGACCATAGGAAATTTCGCGTAGATAGATTTTGATATAAAAAAGTTTTTCATCGGAGGTCGTATGCAACCAAAAAAACCCGTTTTATCGAAAGATGACGCCATTTTGCATAATATATCGAAATTCATTTTTTCAAATTTTCATGAAAGCTATATTACATAATACATGGGTAGTTCAAAGGATTTTTTTTTTGAATTTTCTATCATTTTCTTTTATTTTTTATTTCAAAACTGAAAAGGCGGTCCACGGGGGGTGTGGGGGGGTGGTGACAAGGTATCAACTTGTCAATGCCTACGGATTGTAGGCTAGGGTTTAGTTGGAAGTAGAGGGCAAGTAGATCTCGAAGGTTTCAGCCGAAAAGTACTCGACGATTATGAAAACTAGGGTTTGCAGACAATGATTCGATGATCTCTTCGTCCCTCGACTCCCCCCTTATATAGGAGGTGGAGCCGAGGGATTCGTGTAGTACAAATTACAGAGTCCGGGACGGTTTCTAACTCATCCCGCCAGATTACAAAATAACACTTCCTATTACAACTCTATTTTTCCTTAAATACATCTTGGGCTTCTCGAATCTTCTTATTCTTCGGGTAGTGGGCCTTCAGTAAACCCCGGGTACTATCTCCGGCAGGCCCATTTGGGATGCCTATGTCAGTAGCCCCCGAGATTTTGCTTGAATCGTAGAGTCAGGGAAAATCTCCACTGTTTATTTTTATTCGAAAGCTTTAACCTTTTTATACTTCTTCATATAAAATTCTATATTGTATAGGGATAATGGTAGTTGGGGCTAGTTCATCTGACGGATCAGGTACTAGTTAACTGCTCTAGTGGCAATCCGCAAAAACCTACTTCAAGATCACGTCCCTGGACATGATCTCGGGATACTGGTGTAAACTTCGACAGGTGCCGCTTAAGGTCTTACCATTCTGCCGAGTCCCAGTCAAATTTATCGAGTACCTAACGCGTCCGTTAGGATTTTTCTTCGCATCTGTTGATACGGATAAAAGTAGCAGAGCGCAGTCTTTGGCGATGCCACGCCCAGCAGAACGGATCTGGGGTCTTACCTTCGCAAATTTGCGGCATTCAGAAATTGTTCGCAACTTTGGCGTTCTGAGAATATATTGTCGAGTGCTTTTCCGGCTGTTGGAATGGCACATTTTATCGAGTCAAATATGACTTATATTGCGTTCCCGATGGGAGTATATGCAGAGTTAATTATAACTCGAAATATACTCTCTTGCTTTTCTATCTTTTATTTTTTGAACTTCATCGGGTACGCGAACAGCGTTCCAGATGGGAGTAGCCCCCGAGGCTACAGCCAAGAACTTGTGCTTGGTTGTAGGCTCAACATTTTCTATATTGCCATACTCGAAATTTTACTTTTTGTCGAAGTAGCCCCCGAGCATTTGGGCAAAAACTTGTATTTGATCAAAGGCTCCCGAAGTATTCAAATAACTCCTTCTGTCGCCAATCTTCTCGAATTTTTGTCGGCATGCTTCCCTTAATCAAATTTACTTCATCTCTGTTTAATAGTCGTGATTTTTCTGCCCTGTGGGTCCATTGCTTTTTCCACGTTGACACGTCGTGCAAGTGGGGGACACACGTCCTCCGCTTTTCCTGGCGCACGTATGGTAACGCTTATCTCAGTAAAAATACCTTTTTACCCTTTTATCTAGAAGATTTGCTGTCACCACACGATTTCTTCATCCAACGGTTCATTGCTTCACCCGATTCTTATATAAACCTTTCTTCAACCTCCGTGCACTCCCTCGCTTGCGCCGCACATCTGTTTCTCTTCGCAAAAGCTTCCCCTGCGCCCAACTCTCTGTTCTTCCGCACTCACGATCACTGCTTTGCCCATTGCCGTTGATGCCACCGCGCACGCGACTTACTCGCCACAGCACGCCAGAATCCAAGATGGCCGCCGAAGATCTTGAGTGGGAGAGATCCAAAATCTCCAACCAGGATGTCAATACGCTGAAGAGGCTTGGCCTCATGAAGAAGGAAGACGCCATCCGTTTTCCTAGCGAAGAAAGCTACCCCAACCCTCCAATGGAGTACCGGGTTAGTTTCGTTGATCACCTCATCCGCGGCCTTTCGGCCCCAATTCATGATTTCCTCCGCGGCCTTCTTTTTGTTTACGGGATTCAACTGCACCAGTTGACCCCCAATTCCATCCTTCACATTTCCATTTTTATCACTCTTTGCGAATGCTTCCTCGGAATCCCTCCTAATTGGGCTCTGTGGAAACGCATTTTCTGCCTCCGCCGTAATGGCTCCCACAACGCCACCTATAACATAGGCGGCGTTGTTATCTGTGTCCGAACTGATGTCGATTATTTCGACGTTAAGTTTCCTGATTCTGTCCAAGGATGGCGCAAAAGATGGCTCTACATTCACGAAGAAAGTGCCAACTCTGTGGAGCACAACATAATTCCTTTCGACGGAAGTGCCAAGATCCAACGCCGCCGTTCCTGGGACGCTGAAGCTTCCGAAGAAGAGAAAAAGGCGACAGAAGCTCTTATGTCTCGTATTCGTCAGTTCCAAAATACTCGAGGCAAAGAACTATCTGGTGTTCAAATTACTGCCTACTTCCTTAGGATTAGAGTGCAGCCTCTTCAGGCTCGCAAAAATCCCCTTTGGACGTATTCTGGTGAAAACGACGCCAACAGAATCTCCAGTGATCTTTCTGTAAAGGACTTGGAGAAATTGGTTCGAAGAGTTTCTCGACTAGCCAAGAAGGATCCTATTCCCTCCTCTTGTCGAGTGGAACCATACAGTGCTACCAATCCTCTTCCCGAGATATTTTGTCTTCTCGAGTTTCTGTCTTGTTCTGAACTTTCCTTGCATCTCACTGTATTGGTATCTCGCTAATTTTCTTTTGTCGCTATTTTCTTGCAGAATCATCCTACTATGGCTTCCCTTCCTCCTCTTCCTGAGGATGGAGAAGTCGAAGAAAGGAACATTGTCACGGATGACAATCAGGAAGCTCCATCTTTTGTGAACGAACCCGTGGATTCTCGAAAATCTGCGGGTAATTCCGAAGATACTTTATCGGCACAATCTCCTCCTCCTGCTGTCTCCCCAAAAGGCAAAAGGAAAAGGAATGATGTCGAAGATTCCGGCACTTCCAAAGCCGAAGAAGTTGATCCTTCACGTCAGAAGGCAGCTTACGATCCTTATCTTGGATCCTTTGTCAGCTCGTAAGTCCTTTTTACTTTTCTTCTTATTTCTGTACTCGAAATGTTTATCTTGTCTTGCTTTTTAAGCTATCGATTTTTAACCAACAGCAATGACGAAGAAGAAGTACCAAGTGTTGACGTGGCTCCTCGAACAAGCACGTCACATACTGTACTTGCCTCAGACACGCTAGTTGAAGGAGAAGAATCCTCGCCTCCTCAACAAAACGTCGTCACCACAACTCCGCCAGCAAGCCCCCTTGCTCCTTCACCAAAAAGGACAAGGGTTGAAACAAGTCTTGAACCTGCTCTCCAATTGGGCAGCTCGTCGACTCTGCTCTTAGATGATGTAAGTTTGTCGATATCTATATTTCCACTATTTTGTTTCTTCGCGCCTTCACTCTCTTTTTCATGCCTGCGTTTCTTTTGCTGTGTTCTTTTTTTGTAACAGCCCATGATCAAAGAGCTTCTCCGCATTGGATCCCAATTTATTGGGTACCGTGAGTATGCTAGCAGAGCCGAAGGTAACAACTTTTATACTTGCCGTTTTGCCTTGACTCTTTTCTCCTGTTGCTTGTCGCGATTTTTGATCTTTCTTTCCTTTCTTTTTTATATCTCGACAGAGAAACTTGCAGAGGCCAACAAACGTGCCGACGCACTTGCTCAAAAACTTGAGCAAAGTGAGGCGGCTCGTAAGAAAGCCGAGCTTGTTGCTAGCGAGGCCAAAGCCGAGGCTGATGACGCTAGAGCAAAGGCTGCTAGTGTCGAGGAGTTGCAGAAAAAATTTGAAGATGCTGTAACTGCTTTGGACGAGCACAAAGCTGCACAAGCTTCTCGTGAACAAGGAATCCTCAAGCGCCTGAAGTCCCAGAGTCGACGCACTTTCAGTAATATTATTGTTCCCTTCTATTTTTATAAGAACCGCTGTTTCTTGTTGTTTGATCAACGTTTTATTTCCTTGGCAGACCAAACAAACCAAGATTTTGATCTGGCGAATCCTGTCGACAACCCTCTCATTGACGCACTTTCCTATCTGGAGCTGCATGGGTCCGAAATTCGTGAAGGCGTGGCCAATGCTAATGCAGGATTGTCGGCGTTGTTCCCCTACTTCTTCCCGAAGAAAGAGGAGCCCTCGACTTTCCTTAACCTTGCCAAGATGTTCAAATCACCAGAAGACCTTGGACTAAAGATGCGCCAAGAAAATATGAAAATTGCCGTCGAAAGCACTGTCGCTTTGGTTGCTGAGAGTCAACAGGCTGTTGATTGGACGAAAGTTGGCGACACCGAGCAGATAGAGCAATCAAGATGGAGGTCGCTGATTAAGGCAGCCAAGCCTAACACGAAGAAGATCTTGGCCTATCTCGGGATCAAACCAGCGTCGACGCCTAGCTCATCAAGGCCGGAGGTCTAGTTGCATGCCTCTTTATTTTTCGTTCTATGTTTCTTTTGCTCTTGTCGCCAAAGTAGTCATTTGGCGACACGTACTTCTTTAGTTCCACTGTAATGCCTTTGTAATTATTCCGAGAGATTAATGAAAACTCTATCTTTGCTTGTTGTTTGATGTTGTCTTGTCTAAATTTTAGTTGATATTTGATAACTATACTCCGTCTTCCGCTCCTCCGAATATTTCGCCTTCTTCTTCTCGTTCGAGGAGAGCTTTTGCTGATACTACACCTGTCGAAGATACCTCGTCGCAAGAACTGGACGAACTTCGACATCAACTTCAGTATGCGAAGAAACAAACACTTGTGATGATGGAAAAGTCTCATAAATCATCTGAAGCCGAAAAAATTGCACTTCAGCAAGCTCGCGAGGCCGTGGCTGCTAAGGAAATTGCTGCTTCCGAAGCTGAAAAGGCGATTACTCGAGAAAATTTCATGCTCGAGTTAATGAATGAAGCCAGTGCAGATATGTCGGGTATGCTTGTTTCATCCTCCGATATCTTGCGTCTTCATGCTATGTCTCTTGAAGTTTTTCTGCTCCTTTGCTTTAATAGGTTCCTTTACTGATGCTGTTGCGGAAGAAGAGAGGGTAAATACTAGGACAAACCTCCTTGTTAACCTTTCCCTTGATCATGGTTCCTTGTTTTGGGCTACGCCAGAGAGAACCCGCCAGATTGTCAGATTTCAAGACCGCGCTTCTCAAACTCACGATTTCCTTGATTTCTGTACCAAGACCCTGTTCATGGTTTACAATTCCATGTTCCCTCGGAACGTTCAACCAAAAACTCTTCCCGAGTTAATGGAAAAATTTCAGGATGCCCAAAAGATCCATGATTTTGTCAAAGCTCAACTGGTAGCTGGCGCCAGATTTGCTCTTATCATGCTTCAGATCTGCCACTCGAAACTTGACCTGACCGAGGTTGTTGCGAAAGTTCATGAGAAGGTAAAGCGCCGAAGAGTTGGTGTCGACCGAATTAACACGAAGGTTTCGCCTATAGCCGAAGAAATGATTGAAGACCTCCTTCGGATGGATGCCGACTTTTTTGCCGACGGTCATTATGCTGACTTTCTTGGCGCTGTTCCTGAAGAAAACAGAATTACCCTTGATGACATACTGCATCATGAGTAATTATTTTCCTTTTGTAGATATCTCTTCTTTGTAACTCATTACTTTAATTATATATTGTGAAGCGATCGTCATATTTCTATATTTGACTAGCCCCCGAGTATTTCGGTAGCTATTTACTGTATTTGTATACTGCGAGGTTTTTAAACCAAGGCCTTTATTTCATATGTATTTATGGCGAATATCAGCCCCCAAGCCTCTTTATTGAGTACTATTGTGTATTTTGATTAGCTCACGAGGTATTTTAATACCAAGGCGAGGCTTTTCTTTTTCGATGAACTATATTGAAATTCGTCGGGTTGGAAACTGGTAGTATGTCGATAAAGAAAAGGTATATGAGCACTATCTTTATTATATTGCAGCACCGCGAGCCCGCCTCATTAAAAACCTTTCCCGGCCCCACTCGGTGCCCCGAAAAAGGAAAAGAGTGCGTCTGAAAACTCGCGGGCGTTTCAGTACATTGAAGTTTTATAAGGACTATATTTCAGCTCTAGGCATAGAACCGCCTGAGTTGCGCCACGTTCCAGGGGTTTTGCTCCTCCACCCCTGTCTTCTTTTCCTTTATTCTGTATGCTCCTCTGATACGTCTCCGACGTATCGATAATTTCTTATGTTCCATGCCACATTATTGATGTTATCTACATGTTTTATGCACACTTTATGTCATATTCGTGCATTTTCTGGAACTAACCTATTAACAAGATGCCGAAGTGCCGATTCTTTGTTTTCTGCTGTTTTTGGTTTCAGAAATCCTAGTAAGGAAATATTCTCGGAATTGGACGAAATCAACGCCCAGGGGCCTATTTTTCCACGAAGCTTCCAGAAGACCGAAGAGGAGTCGAAGAGGGGCCACGGAGGGGCCACACCCTAGGGCGGCGCGGCCCCCCCCCCTTGGCCGCGCGGCCCTGTGGTGTGGGGCCCCCGTGCCGCCTCTTGACCTACCCTTTCGCCTACTTAAAGCCTCCGTGACGAAACCCCCAGTACCGAGAGCCACGATACGGAAAACCTTCCAGAGACGCCGCCGCCGCCGATCCCATCTCGGGGGATCCAGGAGATCGCCTCCGGCACCCTGCCGGAGAGGGGAATCATCTCCCGGAGGATTCTACACCGCCATGGTCGCCTCCGGAGTGATGAGTGAGTAGTCTACCCCTGGACTATGGGTCCATAGCAGTAGCTAGATGGTTGTCTTCTCCCCATTGTGCTATCATTGTTGGATCTTGTGAGCTGCCTAACATGATCAAGATCATCTATCTGTAATTCTATATGTTGCGTTTGTTGGGATCCGATGAATAGAGAATACTTGTTATGTTGATTATCAAAGTTATGCTTATGTGTTGTTTATGATCTTGCATGCTTTCCGTAACTAGTAGATGCTCTGGCCAAGTAGATGCTTGTAACTCCAAGAGGAAGTACTTATGCTCGATAGTGGGTTCATGCCTGCATTGACACACAGGACGGTGTGAAAGTTCTAAGGTTGTGTTGTGCTGTTGCCACTAGGGATAAAACATTGATTCTATGTCTAAGGATGTAGTTGTTGATTACATTACGCACCATACTTAATGCAATTGTCTGTTGCTTTGCAACTTAATACTGGAGGGGGTTCGGATGATAACCTGAAGGTGGACTTTTTAGGCATAGATGCAGTTGGATGGCGGTCTATGTACTTTGTCATAATGCCCAATTAAATCTCACTATACTCATCATGATATGTATGTGCATGGTCATGCTCTCTTTATTTGTCAATTGCCCAACTGTAATTTGCTCACCCAACATGCTGTTCGTCTTATGGGAGAGACACCTCTAGTGAACTGTGGACCCCGGTCCAATTCTCTTTACTGAAATACAATCTACTGCAATACTTGTTCTACTGTTTTCTGCAAACAATCATCTTCCACACAATACGGTTAATCCTTTGTTACAGCAAGCCGGTGAGATTGACAACCTCACTGTTTCGTTGGGGCAAAGTACTTTGGTTGTGTTGTGCAGGTTCCACGTTGGCGCCGGAATCCCTGGTGTTGCGCCGCACTACATCTCGCCGCCATCAACCTTCAACGTGCTTCTTGACTCCTACTGGTTCGATAAACCTTGGTTTCTTACTGAGGGAAACTTGCTGCTGTACGCATCACACCTTCCACTTGGGGTTCCCAACGAGCGTGTGCTTTACGCGTCATCAAGCTAAATTTCTGGCGCCGTTGCCGGGGAGATCAAGACACGCTGCAAGGGGAGTCTCCACTTCTCAATCTCTTTACTTTGTTTTTGTCTTGCTTTATTTTATTTTCTACTTTGTTTGCTGCATTATATCAAAATACAAAAAATTTAGTTGCTAGTTTTACCTTATTTGCTATCTTGTTTGCTATATCAAAAACACAAAAAAATTAGTTTACTTGCATTTACTTTATCTAGTTTGCTTTATTTACTGTTGCTAAAATGGCCAACGCTGAAAATACTAAGTTGTGTGACTTCACAACCACAAATAATAATGATTTCTTATGCACACCTATTGCTCCACCTGCTACTACAGCAGAATTCTTTGAAATTAAACCTGCTTTACTGAATCTTGTTATGCGAGAGCAATTTTCTGGTGTTAGTTCTGATGATGCTGCTGCCCATCTTAATAATTTTGTTGAACTATGTGAAATGCAAAAATATAAAGATGTAGATGGTGATATTATTAAACTAAAATTGTTCCCTTTCTCATTAAGAGGAAGAGCTAAAGATTGGTTGCTATCTCTGCCTAAGAATAGTATTGATTCATGGACTAAATGCAAGGATGCTTTTATTGGTAGATATTATCCCCTGCTAAAATTATATCTTTGAGGAGTAGCATAATGAATTTTAAACAATTAGATACTGAACATGTTGCTCAAGCTTGGGAAAGAATGAAATCTCTGGTTAAAAATTGCCCAACTCATGGACTGACTACTTGGATGATCATCCAAACCTTCTATGCAGGACTAAATTTTTCTTCACGGAACTTATTGGATTCAGATGCTGGAGGTACCTTTATGTCCATCACTCTTGGTGAAGCAACAAAGCTTCTTGATAACATGATGATCAACTACTCTGAATGGCACACGGAAAGAGCTCCACCAGGTAAGAAGGTAAAATCTGTCGAAGAAACCTCTTCCTTGAGTGATAAGATCGATGCTATTATGTCTATGCTTGTGAATGATAGGACTAATATTGATCCTAATAATGTTCCATTAGCTTCATTGGTTGCACAAGAAGAACATGTTGATGTAAACTTCATTAAAAATAATAATTTCAACAACAATGCTTACCGGAACAATTCTAGTAACAACTATAGGCCATATCCTTATAATAATGGCAACGGCTATGGTAATTCTTATGGGAATTCTTACAACAATAATAGGAACACACCCCCTGGACTTGAAGCCATGCTTAAAGAATTTATTAGTACACAAACTGCTTTTAACAAATCTGTTGAAGAAAAGCTTGGGAAAATTGATATACTTGCTTCTAAAGTCGATAGTCTTGCCACTGATGTTGATCTTTTGAAATCAAAAGTTTTGCCTAATGAGAATCATCATGATAAAATTACTACTACAGCAAATGCCATTCAAGTTAGAATTAATGAGAATATAAGATTAATGGCTGAACTACGTGCTAGGTGGGATAGAGAAGAAAATGAAAAACTAGCTAAAGAGAAGAATATAGCTAAAGTTTGGACTATTACCACCACTAGTAATGCTAATGCTACACA